>NC_080173.1:74803358-75141692 GCF_950295315.1 Erinaceus europaeus
TCGTACTTTCAGTTTGTCAGTTCTATAAATTGGATGGATTTTCTTTTTTTTTTATTTTATTATCTTTATTTATTGGATAGAGACAGTCAGAAATCAAGAGAGAAGGGGGTGATAGAGAGGGAGAGAGACAGAGAGACACCTACAGCCCTGCTTCACCACTTGCAAAGCTTTCCCCCTGCAGGTGGGGACTGGGGGCTTGAACCTGGGTCCTTGCACATTCTAACATGTGGGCTCAACCAGGTGTGCCACCACCCGGCCCCTAAATTGGAGGTATTTTCTAATCAACCATTTAAATGAAACACAACTAAGATTATGTGACTGTGCAAATAAGGCTGATTTTGAAAATCTTACAATGAGAAATCAATCTCACAACTCATTACAGATAAAAGTTATAAAAGCACAATGGTTTGGAGTTAATATCCAGAATAGTTGTTTTGAACTGAACAGAAACAACATTTTTGATAGAAATTGACATAGGGTAAGAATCACCTGAGAGAGGTGAGAGGAATTATATATTCAAAAGTACAGAGAGGGGCCAGGCAGTGGCACACCTGGTTGAATGCACATGTTACACGTGCAAGGACCCAGGTTTGAGCCCCCAACCCCCACCTGCAGGGGGAAACTTTGTAAATGTGAAGCAGTGCTGCAAGTGTCTGTCTCTCGCCCTGTCACCCACTTCCCTCTCGATTTCTGACTGTCTCTATCCTATCAATAAAGATAATAATTTTTTAAACTCATTTAAAAAAATACAGAGAAAGAATAAAATGCCTTGAATCTAGGAAATATAAACTGACTTAAAATAGGTAAAAGGGGGCCAGGCAGTGGCAGACCTGGTTAAGTGAACAGTGTGCTAGGACCCCCAGGCTCAAGCCCCTGGTCCCACCTACAAGGAGAAAGTTTCACAAATGAAGCAGTGCTGCAGGTGTCTCTCTGCCTCTTTATCTTCTCCTCCCCTCTCAACTTCTCTATCTCTATCCAATAATAAATAAAATAAGTATTAAAAAAATAAATATTATAAAAATAGGTTAAAAAAAGAAGTAATTACAAGTGTTTGATAGTGAATGACTACAAATTGATATTTGAGGCAAACTTTTAAACAATGGGTTCTCTAATTACTATGGACTCTGCACGGGTTATAGGAAGAAGAAAAAAGAACATTAATATCTTCATATAATCAACCTCCTATTTTAGGGCTACAAATCATTTATCATTTAGGACACGTCAACTGAATATGCTGATAATAAAATAAGCAGTTATGAAGACATTTTTAACACATTATTATGATCAACTTATACAGCAAAATTTTGCTTTTATACAGCAAAATCTAGGGGTAGGGGTAGGGAAATACTAATTCCAAAAGATGAAAACAGTGTAGCATCACAAATAAAAAGAATTTTCCAAGAAGAATAATCAGCTATTATGAAAACAGATGGCTCTCTGATGGTGGGTAAAGTATTTGGCACATGTTTAGGGAGATGTGACATTGTGTCCCTATGATAACAACTGTCTTGGAAAACATTTCCTTAATGAAAAGGGGGGGCTGGAGAGATAGAATAATGGTTATTTAAAGACTTTCATGCCTGAGGTACTAAAGGTCCCAGGTTCAATACCCAGCAGCACCATAAGCCAGAACTGAGCAGAAGTCTAGTTAAAAAAAAAAAAAAAGAGGAAGGAAGGAAGGAAGGAAGGAAGGAAGGAAGGAAGGAAGGAAGGAGGGAGGGAGGGAGGGAGGGAGGGAGGGAGGGAGGGAGGGAAGGAAGGAAGGAAGGAAGGAAGGAAGGAAGGAAGGAAGGAAGGAAGGAAGGAAGAAAGGAAGGAAGGAGAGGTGGGAGAGTGAATGAAGGAGGAAAAGACAGTAAAATAAAAGTTAAATGGTTATCATTGTTCATCCAAAAAAAAAAAAAGACGAACATTTATACTTTGAATCCACAGAAAATGACTTTCTTGTTTTAAAATACAATACTCCAAATTTTTATATCAAACAAATAAAAAAAATACCCCACAACAGTACCCTAAATACTTACCATATTATTGACATTTTTTAAGATAGTGGTGAGACCACTTATAACCAAAGAAAACTTGTATTTGGAAATATTGATAAGACATTCCTTGTTGTGTTCAGTACTGACTTTGGTATGTGTGTTCTGTTGTCCTGTTTTGATTGGAAGCTGAGGGGGGGAAAAAGACATGTAAAGAAGTTGTACTTAAAAATGACTAAAGTTAATTCTATTTCTCTCTAAAGACCATGACATTTTAGGAACATTTTATCAACTATAGTTACTTATATCTGCATATCAAGTTCCAGTTTTCAATATACAATCACATCTGTAGCTAATCTGTAATACTTTAAAATGTTCAATTTTTGCAGTTTTCTTTCTGGAAGTCGTAAATATCTACCTATGAAATTAAATGCCTATTACTACATTAAAAAGAATGATGAGTCACAAAACTAGAACTATTGTAGCTAAAAATTATTTCAGAGAATATGTGCAAAAAAAGTGTATATCTGTATCTGTTGAACTCAAGAAACAAAAGAATAGGCCAAGAATATCTATGCCCCCAAGAACTATAGTAAAAATTGACAAATAATAGTACAGAGATGTAAACAGCCTACCTTGAGAAAATCTCACCTCGCTAAGATTTATTTAGGAGTAACATAACAAATAAAGCTCATAAAAAAAATTTTAAGAAACCACACCTATGGACATCCAATCTTTGATAAGGGGGCCCAAAGTATTAAATGGAGGAAGGAGGCTCTCTTCAATAAATGGTGCTGGGAAAACTGGGTTGAAACATGAAGAAGAATGAAACTGAACCACCTTATCTCACCAGAAACAAAAATCAACTCCAAATGGATCAAGGACCTGGATGTTAGACCAGAAACTATCAAATACTTAGAGGAAAACATTGGTGGAACACTTTCCCACCTAAACCTCAAGGACATCTTTGATGAAACAAACCTAATTGCAAGGAAGACTAAAGTAGAAACAAACCAATGGGAATACATCAAATTGAAAAGCTTCTGCACAGCCAAAGAAACCATCACACAAACAAAGAGACCCCTCACAGAATGGGAGAAGATCTTCACATGCCATACATCAGACAAGAGACTAATAACCAAACTATACAAAGAGGTTAGCAAACTTAGCGCCAAAAAAGCAAATGACCCCATCCAAAAATGGGCAGAGGATATGAACAAAACAGTCACTTCAGAGGAGATCCAAAAGGCTAACAAACATGAAAAATTGTTCCAGGTCACTGATTGTCAGAGAAATGCAAATAAAGACGACACTGAGATACCACCTCACTCCTGTGAGAATGGCATACATCAAAAAGGACACCAGCCACAAATGCTGGAGAGGCTGTGGGGACAGTGGAACCCTTCTGCACTGCTGGTGGGAATGTATATTGGTCTAGCCTCTGTGGAGAGCAATCTGGAGAACTCTTAAGGCTAGATATGGACCTTCCATATGACCCAGTAATTCCTCTCCTGGGGATAAACCCCAAGGATTCCATAATGCCCAACCAAAAAGATATGTGTACACTTATGTTCATAGCAGCACAATTCATAATAGCTAAAACCTGGAAGCAACCCAGGTGCCCAACAGCAGATGAGTGGCTGAGAAAGCTGTGGTATATATACACAATGGAATGCTACGCAGCTATTTAGAACAATGAACCCACCAAAGTTCTTTGACCCATCTTGGATGGAGCTAAAAGGAATTATGTTAAGTGAGCTAAGTCAGAAAGATAAAGATGAGTATGGGATGATCCCACTCATCAACAGAAGTTGAGAAAGAAGAACAGAAAGGGAAACTAAAAGCAGGATATGACTAAATCTGGAGTAAGGCACCAAAGTAAAAACCCTGGGGTGAGGGTGGATATTCGGCTTCCTGGGACGGTGGGGGCGGGGGTGTGATGGGTGGGATAGGACAGTCTATTGGTGGTGGGAATGGTGTTTATGTACACTCCTATTAAATTGTAGTCATATAAATTACTATTTAATTAATATAAGGGGGAAAATTGATTCTATGTCTCAAACTTTTTAAAGCACAGACTGAATCTTTTTAATACATAGGCTGAATCTTTGATATGTTGACTTTTCCAAAAGCCTAGACCAGGGAGAACAGAAGCAACCGATGGCACAGCTATATACAAGATGCTGGGTATTATACAGCAAATTCTAACAAAGGGACTTTTCAATTAACCCAATTACCCAATAATGTGATGATAACAATAACTATCTATTGTCTTCTTGAACCCTAAGACAGCAGGAATCTCACATTTCCACTATAGAGCCTATATTTCCCCCAGTCCTGGAACTTTAGGGTGGGGTGCACTTTCCTGCATGCTTCTCTCAATTCATATAAAATAATATTGCATCCGCCGATCTCACAACCTAATCAACGCAACAAGTGCCACTTCAGCATGCTTCACTTCAGACTGTGTCCAGAGACTTCAGGTATGGAATGACAACCCTTCAGCTTCATTACTCGGGTGAGACCTTTCCTTTCATAGTATTCTCTAATTCCACTCCAGGTGGTTCACTTCCTAACCAAGTTCCAAAACCTATATATATACCAGGTCTCATGAGAAAGAGCATATGTTCACACGTATCCATAAACTAGGACAAAATATATACCTGAAAGCAAAAGTACACAATAGTCTGTGGTGAGTACCCACCCAACACTTCATCTGCACTATTCCAGCCTTTAGGTCCTTAACTGTTCAACAATTTGTTTGGCTTTGTATGTTTACTCTCTTTTCAGCCACCAGGTTCCAGATGCCAGCATGATGCAACCAGACTTACCAATGTGTCCTGGAGCTCTGTTTCCCCAGAGACCACCCTACTAGCGAAAGAGAGAAAGATTGGGAGTATGGATGGACCAGTCAACACCCATGTTCAGTGGGGAAGTAATTATAGAAGCCAGACCTTCCACCTTCTGCAACCCTGCGTCCATACTCCCAGAGGGATAAAGAATGGGAAAGCTATCAGGGGAGGGGATGGGATACAGAGATCTGGTGGAGGGAATTGTGTGGAGTTGTACCCCTCCTATCCTACGGTTTTGTTAATGTCTCCTTTTTTAAATAAATAAGTTTCAAAAAATTTTAAGATGATCACATTTACACATAATTGCAGGATACTAATTTAGTAATAAGTACTAACAACCAGGAAACAGCACAATTAAAAAAAGGGTGTAAGGACCCAAGTTTGATCCCTAGCACTGCAACTGCATATGCCTAACTTTCCATGCACAAGAAATAAGTATTTTTTAAAGAATTATTAAAGGGGGGGGTAGATGGCATAATGGTTATGCAAAAGAGATTCATGACTGAGGCTCCAAAGCCCCAGGTTCACCATAAGCCAGAAATGAACAGTGCTCTGATAAAAAATTAAAAAATAAAAAGAAGAGGGAGTTGGGCAGTAGCGCAGTGGCTTTAGCACACACACGTGGCGCAAAGCGCAAGAACTGGTGTAAGGATCCCGGTTCGAGCCCCCAGCCTCCCCACCTGCAGGGGAGTCGCTTCACAAGCAGTGAAGCAGGTCTGCAGGTGTCTATCTTTGTCTCTCCTCTCTCCATTTCTCTCTCTTTCCTATCCAACAACAACGACATCGATAACAACAATAGTAACTACAACAATAAAAACAAGGGCAACAAGAAGGAAATATTTAAAAATAAAAAAGAATTATTAAAGGAAAGGTAAGCATTTTTTGGGTTTAACTAATGGAGAACAGAAAATTAAAAAATTGATAATTAAATATAAGGAAACCATTTTATAAACGAAAGGGGGATTTTAGGTTACAATGTAGCTTTTTAATCTCCCCCTGAATCCTTCTGTACTGGTGAATTTCATGTAATAACTTGGCTGAGTCACAGAGACATCTGATCAAACATTAGTTCTAGGTGTTTCTCTGAAAGTGATGAAATGAGTATTGCAGTAAGCTCAGTAAGGCAGTTCTCTCCCCTATTCCCTCTAATGTAAAAGGCCTACATTGTCCAATTCACTGTGAACCTGAATGTAAAAAAATAAAAATAAAAAGATAAAGGGAGGGGAAAAGTGTCCATTTCACTATCAAGTAGGCATTGAAAACCATAAAATTGGTGTGCGCACACATGGTGCCAAACATAAGGACCAGCATAAGGACCTTGGTTCAAGCCCCCAACTCCCCACCTGCAAGGGGGTCACTTCACAGGTGGTGAAGCAGATCTGCAGGTGCCTATCTTTCTCTTCCCATCTTTCCCTCTCTCAATTTCTCTCTGTCCTATCCTATAAAATAATGGAAAAAATGGCCATGGTCCGGGAGGTGGCGCAGTGATAAAGCTTTGGACTCTCAAGCATGAGGTCCCGAGTTCGATCCCCGGAAGCACATGTACCAGAGTGATGTCTGGTTCTTTTTCTCTCCTCCTATCTTTCTCATAAATAGATATTTTAAAATTTTTTATTATCTTTATTTATTGGATAGAGACAGCCAGAGATTGAGAGGCTAGGGGAGATAGAGAGAAAGAAAAAGAGAAACCTACAGCCCTGCTTCACCACTTACAAAGCTTTCCCTCTCTAGATGGGAACTGGGGGCTTGAACCCAGGTCCTGGAGCACTGTAACATTTGCACTTAACCTGGTCCCTAAATAAATAAATCTTTAAAAAAAAATAAATAAAATAAAAAGGAAGGAAAAAAGAAAGAAAAAATGGCCTCCAGGAGCAGTGGATTCACAGTGCCGGCACTGAGCTCCAATGATAAACCTAAAGGCAAAATAATAAATAAATAAATAAATAAATAAATAAATAAATAAATAAATAATAAACAGTGGTCCAGGAGGTGGTACAGTGGATAAAGCATTGGATTCTCAATCATTAGTTCCTGGCAGCACATGTACCAGAGTGATGTCTGGTTCTTTCTCTCCACCTATCTTTCTCATGAATAAATAAATTATTTAAAAAATAAATACACGGGAGTCGGGCTGTAGCGCAGCGGGTTAAGCGCAGGTGGCGCAAAGCACAAGGACTGGCAGAGGGATGGGATCCCGGTTCGAACCCCGGCTCCCCACCTGCAGGGGAGTCGCTTCACAGGCGGTGAAGCAGATCTGCAGGTGTCTATCTTTCTCTCCTCCTGTCTTCCCCTCCTCTCTCCATTTCTCTCTGTCCTATCCAACAACGATGACAACAACAATAATAACTACAACAATAAAACAACAAGGGCAACAAAAGGGAATAAATAAATAAAATAAAATATTAAAAATTAAATTAATTAAATAAATAAATAGACTTCTTCGCTTCTTTTCACCCTAAGATCGCTATCCTAATTTTGGTTCCAGTTTATTAAACATTTTGTCTTACTTTATATCTTACTGCCTTTTTTAGCCACCAAGTAGCAGATGCTACTATGATTCCATGCTGAACTCCTTGGGCAGATGACCTCACCATGGTGTCCCAGAACCTCATATGCACTACTCCACTAAGGAAACAGGCTGGGGATATGGATCAACCTGCCAACACCTACGTCCAGCAGAGAAGCAATTACAGAAGCTAGATCTTCCACGTTCTGCACCCCATAAAGAAGTTTGGTCTAGTTTGGTGGTTGCGGGGTTTGATAGCATAATGGTTATGCAAAGAGACTCTCATGCCTGAGGTTCCAAAATTTCAGGTTCAATCTTCTGTATCACCATAAGCCAGAGCTTATCAGAATTAATTAGAACTTTGGTCCATACTCCCAGAGGAGGAGAAACATTAGGGAAAGATGAATAGAGGGCTCTAAACTTCAATTCCATCAAAACCCAGAGAGAAAAGGAAAAAAAGGAAAGACATTCAGAAGCAGTAATAGATGTAGGTGTGACTTAGGAAGGCAGGTCTATAGGAAAAAAAAGGGCAAATATATATATAAATATAAATAGTTCTAGATTCTAAATAATAGTCAAGCCATATCTGTAATCTTGGGCCAACTACTGCAGTTTCCAGCGGCACACCCACTTAAGCACACATATTAGCATGCACAAGGACCCAGATTTGAGTCCCACTCCCCCACCTACAGGGGGTTCACTTCAGAAGCAGTGAAGCAGATCTGTAGGTATCAATCTTTCTCTTTCCCTCTCTAAATTTCTCTCTGTCCTAATAAAAATAAAAATCAGGGAAAAAATAGCCACCAGGAGTGGTGGATTCATAGTGCCAACTTGGGAGCCCCAGCTACAACCCTGGTGGCAATTTTAAAAAGGGGGGGGCATCAAATAAAAATCAGAATAGGGGCCGAGTGGTGGCACACCTGGTTGAGCGTACATGTTACAATGCACAAGGGCCTGGGTTCGAGCCCCCTGTCCCCACCTGCAGGGGGAAGTTTCATAAGTGGTGAAGCAGCGCTGCAGGTGTCTCTCTGTCTCTCACCCTCTCTATCCATCCCTTCCCTTTTGATTTCTGACTGTCTCTATCCAATCAATAAGTAAAGATAATTAAAAAATATAAGAGAATAAAGAAATCTATCCTGGCCCACATCCCCTCCTACCTATTCAAGAACACTAATTTCTCAAAAAAAATGAGCAACAGAAAAGACTGATCAAATCATATGCCTTTGTTATGAAAAATAGAGAGACAGTAACATTCCTGCAGAAAATGAAAGCATGCCAAAAGACATGTTCACCAACAGATGAACCTGTAATTGCTTCAAAACAAGCCAAGAGAAAGATGAAATAACAAATTGCAATTACAAATAGATATAAGTTGATAAAACACAGAAAAGAATTGGGAAAATATTTTCAGAAATGACAGATTAAACAGAAGATACACAAGTGTGAATAACACAAAAGATGGTGCTCTAAGAAAAAAGATGAAATAGGTGTAACACTGTAAGATGAAAATATTAAAAACTAAGATAGTGAGCATTTACAATGAAGTAACTTCCCAGAGTCATTTTTATTTCATGCTTGATTTTAAAAAGAAAAAGGGAAGAGGCCAAGAGAAAGGAGAGATAGCACTACAATGTTCCACTGTTCTTAAGACACTCCCCCCAGTGCTATCTATGGTGGTCCCATGTAGTACCAGGGTTTGAATCCAGGGTCTTGCACACAGTAAGGTGTACACTCTATCATGTGAACTATCTCTCAAGTCATGAAGGCCATACTTGACACTTCATTTATTCCCTTTATTTTGCTCCCGCTTTAAAATAGGTAAATAGAGATCAGGGAGACAGCTCAGTAGTAGAGTATAAAACCTGCCAGTTAAGGTTTCAGGTTTGATCTCAGACATCACATATGATGGAGCTAAACAGTGCTGTGGTGTCTCTCGCTCTTTTCTCTCATTAAAACAAATATATTTTGTGGTCCAGGAGGTGGCGCAGTGGCTAAGGCATTAGACTCTCAAGCATGCGGTCCTGAGTTTGAATCCCAGCACCACATGTACCAGTTATGTCTGGTTCTTTTTCTCTCCTCCAATCTTTCAATAAATAAATAAATAAATAATCTTTAAAAAACTGAAATACCTAAAACAAGAAAAATATCATCTGCAAATAGTGAGGTTTTGATTTCTTCCCTTCCAATCTATTTTCCCTTGATTCCTTTCTTGTTTCCTGATTACTAAGCTGACCCCAGCCTAACAACCAGTGCCACTTCAGACCGTGTCCAGTGACATCAGGCATGGAATATCTATCCTTCAACATCATTACCCAAGTGAGACCTTTCCTAGCTCACAGGACTCCTTAATTCCAGTTCAGGTGGCGCACTTAACAAAACCTCAAACCTACATATAGACAAGGCCAAGGCATATATGTACGTGTATCCATAAGTTAGGGGAAAATACACACCTTAAAGCAAAAGTGCACAATAATTTGCAGTGAGTCAATAAATGAAACAAATGAGTAGATAGACCTAAAAAGATGACTTAAAGTACCTAATGAAAAAGTTTTATTTAAGATTACTTAGATTTCGATACCCTCCCCACCCACCCCACATTACATGTCCCTCAATCACTCCAAAGCTAGCCTTGTCAGACAAAGTAAGGACTACAAAAGCTGAGTAAGGGCAAGAGACTGGCGTACTTTAATGATGACTTTCTAGTCACTACCAGGTCACCCCATCACCTGGGGCCCTAGTCAGGAAGTCCAGGGATTCCCACATAGACACACATGACGGGCCTAGACCTCTAACAGATCCCTCTCACCACTGTCACTGGTCATCTCCACCAGGAACAATATAATGGATCCCTTTGTGGGCCCCTATAGGACCTTGCCCTCAATGTGGATCAACAATGGTAGAAACTGTCCCATTCTCAGAAGGGAGGTGGGACAACATACTCTACCTACTACCTGAGGTAGATGAGTCCTGAAATCAGTGCAGCCTGGAATGTTCCTAGCTATGACCACAGAATGTGAGCTCAGAACTACAGGGATGCAGAGGTTACATGGGCTCCTATGCTGAAGATGGGGCCCAAATCAAATCAATGGGGTTTACAGTTAACAATACTTACACAATTTCCCCAAATTTGGGAGCTACTCTCTTCCCTGATGCAGCTTTCTATTCCTTTTTCCACCTATGACACCATCTCCCCAGACAATAACCTGGGTCCACCTGCATATTAGATGTCAAGGCGCAGGCAAAATCTAGTAAAGTCTTGGGCCTCTTGGAATATACCTAAATTGACCCACTAGCTTTTTCCAAAAGGGAGACCCCAAATCTTCATCTGCAATATTATTGCCTTTAGGTTCATGATTTTAGGTCAACAATTTTTTCAGTTTTATATCTGAACTCTTTTTCAACCAACAGGTTCCAGATAATGTCATGATGCCAATCTGACTTCCCTGGGCAGACAACCCCACCATGTGTCCTAGAGCCCCACCTGCCCAGACCCCTGCCCCACTAGAGAAAGAGACAGGCTGGGAGTATAGACCGACCTGCCAATGCCCATGTTCAGTGGGGAAGCGATTACAGAAGCCAGACCTTCCACCTTCTGCACCCCACAATGATCCTGGCTCCATATTCCCAAAGGGATAAAGAATAGGAAAACTTT
This sequence comes from Erinaceus europaeus, assembly GCF_950295315.1. Classification (NCBI taxonomy): domain Eukaryota; kingdom Metazoa; phylum Chordata; class Mammalia; order Eulipotyphla; family Erinaceidae; genus Erinaceus; species Erinaceus europaeus. Next base: position 74,814,348 of record NC_080173.1, read on the forward strand.
CAAGGGAGGAGATTGGATATGGAATTCTGCTGGTGGGAACTGTGTGGAATTGTACCCCTCTATCCTATAGTCTTGTCAATATTTCCATTTTATAAATAAAAATTAAAAAAAAGAAAATAATCAGGCATGGATAACTAAGTTCTAGTCATTTTCACATGGAAACAGGCTTGCTACAGAGAGGAGTGGAGAATAGTGCCTGCTGGGACTGGGTGGGTAAGTGTGGCTACCTCTGGAATAGTCAGTAAGGATCTCCAATCTCATAAGGGATGATGTTGGTTGTGGTGGTGGTGGTTGTATGTGGGTGGGTGGGTGTAGTGGAGGGAGGTGGGAGGTGGGAGGTGGGAGGTGGGAGGTGGGAGGTGGGAGGTGGTGGTGGTGGTGGTGGTGGTGGTGGTGGTGGTGGTGGTGGTGGTGGTGGTGGTGGTGGTGGTGGTGGTCTGTGTGTGTTTTGCCAGGCAGGAAAGAAAATTTTACTCTGGTACCCCAGGCTCCCATAAAAAACACTACAATCTATGCTGAAAAAAAAAAAAAGCAAGATTTTGAGGTGGTAAACCATCAAGGTTTTTATTAGATAGGGTCAGGGAAAGCACTCTGAAGATATGACACTTGATTAGAGACCTAAATGAAATAAGAGAATGAGGAGTCAAAGAGATCTGAAGAAAAGCACTGAAGATAGTAGTGGCAAGTAAGATGGGTCTGATACTACCTTCAAAATGGCATAGTCAAAGACTAGAAAAGAGGTCAATGTTTCAAGAATAGGTGAAAAAAAATGCAGATCATAAAGAAGCAAAGGTGAGTTAAGTCATTAAACAGTGTATGGGCCATGTTAAGAGCTTTAAATTTGGGGGCTAGGTGATGGTGCACCTGGTTGAGAACATACATTACCAGGCACAAAGACCTGGGTTCAAGCCCCCACTTACCATTTCACAAGTGGTAAAGCAGGTCTTCAGGTGTCTCTCTTTCTCTCTCCTTACATACCCTCCTCCTCTCAATTTCTGTTGTATCAAATAAAATGGAAATTTAAAAAAAATAAAAAAAGGAAAAAGTGACCCCAGGAAAGGGAAGTTCATAGTGTTGGCACCAAGTCCCAGTAACAAAAAAAATTTAAAAAGCTAAAACTTATTTTGAGATTAATGGAGTGACAGATTATATTTCCCAAGTATGATCACAATTATCTCTCACCCTACCTGCTCTCCTACAGCAAGACCTTGCTAGCACCGCAACAAGAACTGAAGTCATTCCATTTCCTTGTATCTAGGCAGGTCTCATAACTGTTCTAACCAATAATACATAGCAGAAGGGACACCATGCTAGTTCCAGGAATGAGCACTTAACTTCATTGAGAAAAAGTTTTGTTTGTTTTGGGGTTTTTGTTTTTTAAAGTACCAGGGATTATACCCAGACCTTCACACTCTATACTATACTCTATACTATACCCAAAACACTCTGAAGAATTAAGATGTTGAGTGGTAGGAAAGGATAAGAATCATGGAAGTACCAGACATATGACTAAAGAAATCATATTGGAAGGGGATTCTTATGTCCCAGCTACTTTAGGCCAACACCGTGAGGAACAGAAAGAACTAACCAGCTAAACTGGTCATGAACTCCTGCCACAAAATAGGTCAAAATAGGTTCTGTAAGAACTTAAGAGTAATCTGTTATGCAGCAACTGATAAGAAAAAGAGAAAAAAGAATATTAAAGGGATGTAATTTCATCCTAGCATCTATAAGACTGCATGATCTGATTTAATTTTTTTTAGCAACAGCCTTCCTACTGTTATACACTAAAAGTTAGCCAAGGCAAGAGATGATGGGAGCTTAAATTGCGTTAAAGAAAACAGAGGTGAATAGTGAGAAGATGTCATAATAGATATGGAACATGGGGGTACTTATTTAAAATGGCAAGGTTCATTTGAAAGAGTATTTGTGAGAATATCAAAGGAATTTTTGAAAAATATAAATAAGAGGCTTGCATTATCAGGTATGGAAATAATTTGTAAGCTCTTACTACATAAATTATAGTCATATATTAGTGTATACATAGTAAATGAACATAGTAACAGCAATATTTCAAATCAGAGGTAAAAGAATCCATTCCTCAATAAAAAACAGTATCAAATCAACTGGCTAATAATTTGAAAATAGCATGTCAAATTTTAAATATATTTAAGTGATATGTATATGTGTAATTAAGCGCTACAATTTTAACAACAAAAAAAACTAGAAAAAATACTAAGTAATTTCATATTATTGGGAAGGGGCAAGTTTTCCCAAGAAAAACAAAGTCTAAAAGTCATGGAAGAAAAAATTGAAAAAGAAAACATTAATACATTTACCAACATAAAAGTGTTTGAATTCTGTAAGAAAAAAAAAAAAGTAGCAGAGAAAAAGAAACATAACAAAAAGAAAGTAAAAGAATATGCAACAGTTAGTGGTGAAAAAGCTTACAAAATTAATTAGTTGCACTAATTACATGTTATAAAATTATTTAATGAGAAGCATTGAAGAAATATGAAGCAATTCACAGATGAGAATAAACACAAAAATATGTTCATTTCAGGAAGGGCTGATAGCATAATGGTTATGCAAAGAGACTCTCGTGCTTGAGGGTCCAAAGTCCCAGGTTCAATCCCCCACACCACTATATGCCAGAGCTGAGCAGTGCTCTGATGTGAAAATAATAATAATAATTTCACTATTTTAAAGTTCAAAGTAAAGTTAGACCATTCTTGTAATGTTCTACATTTCTCCAAAATAAGGTACTACTAGAATACATAATTAGGAAATGATATTGTCTGGAGAAAGTACTTTTAAAATAAAGAAAACTAAGGCCAGGACAAAGCTCACATGGTAAATAAAACACAATTCAACAGGTGCAAAAACCCAGACTTGAGTTCTGTAACCACATAGAAGCACCAAAGACAGATGCGGCATGGATAGTGAGGTAGTACTATGATATCTGTATCTATCTTGCTTTCTCTCCCTTCTATGAAATTTGAATAAATGAAAAAGTCATTCAGGGAACAGCAGAGTCTCACATGTACAAGGCCCTGTCAATACCAAAAATAAATAAATAAAATCTTGAACAAAGCTGTAAAATGAGTGGGGAGCATGTGGCCCATAGGTCATCATTTGGTCTAGCCCTGCCAAGGCGATTGCAGGCAGAATTCAAAATTCAATAAATCTAGAAGCCCTTTTTTTCCCCCTACATTTATTTATTTATTTATTTGGGAATTAATACTTTACATTCGACAGTAAATACAATAGTTTATACATGCATAACATTTCTCAGTTTTCCATAGAACAATACAACCCCCACTAGGTCCTCTATCATCCTTCTTGGACCTGTATTCTCTCTCCCCCCCCCCCCACCCCCTCCCTCACTCCAGAGTCTTTTAATTTGGTGCAATACGCCAATTCCAGTTCAGGTTCTACTTGTGTTTTCTTTTCTGATCTTGTTTTTCAACTTCTGCCTGAGAGTGAGATCATCCCATACCATATTCATCCTTCTGTTTCTGATTTATTTCACTTAACATGAATTTTTCAAGTTCCACCCAAGATCAGCTGAAAACAGTAACATCACCATTTTTGTTTTTGCCTCCAGGGTTATTGCTGGGGTTCAGTGCCTGCATCATGAATCCACTGCTCCTGGAGGCCATTTTTTTCTCCTTTTGTTGCCCTTGATATTGTAGCCTTGTTGTGGTTCTTATTGTTGTTGATGTCGTTCGTTGTTGGATAGGACAGAGAGAAATGGAGAGAGGAGAGTAAGACAGAAGGGGAGAAAGAAAGATAGACACCTGCAGATCTGCTTCACTGCCTGTGAAGATCACTATTTTTTATAGCTGAGTAGTATTCCATTGTGTATATATACCACAACTTGCTCAGCCACTCATCTGTTGTTGGACACCTGGGTTGCTTCCAGGTTTTGGTTATTACAAATTGTGCTGCCAAGAACATATGTGTACACAGATCTGTTTGGATGGGTGTGTTGGGTTCCTTAGGATAAATCCCCAGGAGAGGAATTTCAGGATCATAGGGCAGGTCCATTTCTAGCTTTCTGAGAGTTCTCCAGACTGTTCTCCACAGAGGTTGGACCAATTGACATTCCCACCAGCAGTGTAGGAGGGTTCCTTTGACCCAACACCCTCTCCAGCATTTGCTGTTGTTACCTTTTCTGATGTATGACATTCTCACAAGAGTGAATGGTATCTCGTTGTTGTCTTTGTTTGCCTAGGAGCCCTTTTGTAGCAACATTAAGTGTTAATTATTACTTTGGTAAATGTCTACAGCCTGCAAATAATGTTAGTAAATATCCAAATGACCCTTGGCAGGAAAAAAAATAAAATAAAAGTTACCTGTCCATTTTTTTTTATTATTTTTAAAAATTATCTTTATTAGTAGAGACAGCCAGAAATTGAGAGGGATGGGGATGGTAGGGAGAGAGACAAGTGACACCTGAAACCCTATTTCACCACTCTGTGAAACTTTCCTGTAACATGTGCTTGAGCTCAACCAGGTGCACTACCACCCAGCCCCTACCTGCCCTAGTTTTAAAAGGTAAAGTGACACAAAACTTTCTTTGATGATGGGAGTAGTGGGAGAAAAAAAGACATAGTGATATTATCCACAATATACTTCAGTAGTCATTATATTATAGCAGTAATTTTTGGAATATAAAAACCATAAGTAAAAGATATACTTGAAGTGATACAAAAAAAATTGCTTGTATAAAGGCTTTTTGTTGGAGATATATATATATATATATATATATAGAAATCTATATGTAATTTACTTTTTTTTTTTTTTGCCTACAGTCGCTAGGGCTCAGTACCAGCACTGCAAATCCTCCACTACTGGCAACTATTTTTTGTTTATTTTTTTCATCGTTTTTATTTGATAGGACAGAAATTTCGAGGGATGGGGAGACAGAAGGAGAAAGCTAGACACACCTGCAGACCTGCTTCTCAGCTCGTGAAGGCGTCCCCGCTGCAGGTGGGAAGCAGGGCTCCAACCTGGCTGGGCCTGTGCAGAGGTCCTTGCACATAGTACTATGTGTGCTTAAGGGGGTGTGCCACTGCCCAGCCCCCAGTAATACTTCCTTTGTGGGTTTATTGGTTATTGTCAAACTGTGAACTCCTGAAAAAATTTAAATGAATAATTTTTTAAAAGACAAAAATAAATAATAAAGTGACTGTATCTGAGAAGAATGATATATATATTTTTAAGAATTTATTTATTTATTCATGAGAAAGATAGGAGGAGAGAAAGAACCAGATATCACTCTGGTACATGTGCTACCGGGGATCAAACTCTCGGGACCTCATGGTTAAGAATCCAATGCTTTATCCATTGCACTATCTCTCAGAACAGAATGAGATATTTTTTTCCTATTGAGTTTCTCTTATTTTCAGCTGCCAAGTACTACACTCCCAGTTGTGAGGAGAAAATGTTTTTCCCTTTCACTGGAGGGGTTAATGAATTACAGTGCATTTGTCTATACATCTGTATCATTTCCCAGTTCTCCTCTCAAACTATCCTTTAAGTAAGAAAGATTTTTTTTTAATACTTCCTGCATCTTCTATAGGTGTTTGCCTATTATGACAGAAATGTAAAGTGTCTAGACTAGCTGAGGAAAAAAACTTTAATTATGATATATCTTAAGTTTTAATATTTCAACAAAAAAGGAGGATTTAGAAAGAGAAAAGTATAACATTAGGCAAAGCACTACAAACAATGGACAACTTGTTTCTAGTTGCACTCAGAGAATTCTTCAAAAGGTCACAGGCTAAAATCTTTGCCCCTGTGCAACCAGTTTCTAAAAAGGCCCTTAGACCATGATGGGGGTGGAGATGACATCAAAATTCACTAAATGTAAGTTTTTATCTAAATGAGAAAAAGTCAAGAAAAATCATACTGCAGGAAATATCTACAAATTTAAAAAGCCATAGTAGAGAGAAAAACAAATCTACTTTAGATACCAAGTAACAAACACACATAGGAAAATATTTCAAATAGTTATGCTGGTTATGTTAATACTTACCCTAAAGTGTATTCTGCACCATTAATATGGAATATGGCATTGTAAGAAAAATCATGAAGCATTTTTGCATAGAAAAAACAAAAAAATGTGCCATGACTTTTCTGACATTTCAATATAATGCCTAATGAACCTTAAATGTTTTAACAGTAGATAAAGCACTGGGTTCTTAAGCATAAGATCTCAAATTCAATCTCTAGTATCACATAAGCCAGAGTGGTGCCCTCTGTCTCTCTGCCTCTCGCACACACAGAAACAGGCCTTTTTTTTTTTTTTTAATATATAAGTTTTAACATCAGACCCATGTTATTTGTTCTGGTCCTGCCAAGGCAGGATTCAAAATTCAATATATCTAAGATTAGATATTATTCCTTTGACAGACTAAATGAAAAAGGCAAACCCAAATTAAAGCTGTTTAAGTAAACAACACAGATATAGCTAAACTGCTAGTATATGAAATGACTAAAGCTAGGAAATCAAAAGTTAGGGAAACACATTGATAATATGTTCTGAAATTTAATAGAGAGATCATAAAACACATATTGAAATAATTTTTAGTAAATATATTTGGGAATAGAAAACTAGTAAGGAACCAATCCACTTAATTCCAGTATCATCCTTCTCTATACATTGCTTGCTTTTAAAAAGTTCCTTCCCTTCCTACTATTTTGAATTTATAAATACCCAAGTTTTTTGATACATAGAAGCCCATAACTCACAAGAATCTGTTCATATCAGTCTTGACCGCTAATGAAACTCCCAAATGCTCTTCTCAAATTCTCCAGATTATTTACTGCGGAAGTTGAGGATTTGTGACTGTCAAACATAAAACTTGGATCACATAAAAGATACTCTTTTCAGGAGGTTGGGCAGTAGCACAGAGGTTTAAGTGCTGGTGGAGTGAAGTGCAAGGACTGGAGTAAGGATCCTGGTTAGAGCTCCCAGCTCCCCACCTGCAGGGGAGGGTTGCTTCATAGGTGGTGAAGCAGGTCTGGAGGTGTCTTTCTCTCCCCAGTCTGTCTCCCCTCCTCTCTCCATTTCTCTCTGTACTATCCAACAACCTATCCAACAACGATAAACAAGGGCAACAAAAGGGGAAAAAATAGCTTCCAGGAGCAGTGGAAACATAAAAACTTGGATCACATTGTTCCATAAAAGATACTCTTTTCAGGAGGTTGGGCAGTAGCACAAAGGGTTAAGCGCTGGTGGAATGAAGTGCAAGGACTGGAGTAAGGATCCCAGTTACAGCCCCCAGCTCCCCACCTGCAGGGGAGGGTTGCTTCACAGGTGGTGAAGCAGATCTGCAGGTGTCTTTCTCTCCCCCCCTCTGCCTCCCCTCCTCTCTCCACTTCTCTCAGTCCTATCCAACAACGATAACAATAACAACGATAAACAACAAGGACAACAAAATGGAAAAAAATAGCCTCCAGGAGCAGTGGATTTGTGGTGCAGGCACTGAGCCTCCACAATAACCCTGGAGGCAAAAAAAAAAAAAAAAAGAAGGATGACTCTTTTCCTCTCCTCCTCGTCCCCTTCAGTATAACTCAGTACAAAGTTATCAGGAGAATGTGAGCAAGGTAGACAGGGTGGGATGAAGAGACAAGAGTGTAGAGCCCAGAAAGAATGTTGAACTGTGTTGGGTATCTGCATGGTAGAAAAGGGTCTACCAGAGCCTCAGCAGGTAAGAGACATCCACACAAGGAAGCAGCACAAATTAGGGGAAATGACCCTAAGAGAGGTAAGCAGGAAATCCATATAGGTTGCAGGTAAGAGGATGTGGCAACATGGGGTGTTAGTGGAGCACAAGCAGTGTGAACAGGACATCTGTGCTGGGAACAATGTTTACATAATGCATATAACTATGTTAAGAATAATGAGGGGGTATCCATCTGTGGGGAGCGGGAGCTTCACCAGTGGTAGAGTAGTGCTGCATGCATCTCTCTCCCTATCCTCCCTTCCCTCTTGATTTCTTTTTTTTTAATATTTACTCATTTTCCCTTTTGTTGCCCTTGTTGTTTTATATTATTCTATTTATTATTGTTATTGATATCGTCATTGTTAGATAGGACAGAGAGAAATGGAGAGAGGAGGAGAAGACAGAGAGGGAGAGAGAAAGACAGACACCTGCAGACTTGCTTCACCACCTGTGAAGCGACTTCCTGACTCCCCTACAGATGGGGAGCCAGGGGCTTGAACCAGGATCCTTAAGTGGGTCCTTACACTTCACGGCACATGTGCTTAACCCACTGCACTACCACATGACTCCCCCCTCTCGATTTCTATATCAAATAAATAAATAATTTTTAAAGAAGAATGAGGGGGGCAGGGTGGTGGTGTTACAATGTGTAAGTGTTCCAGCCCCCCACTCCCCACCTGCAGGGGGAAAGCTTTGTAAGTGGTGAAGCAGGGCTGCATCTGTCTCTCTTATCTATCTCTCTATCACCACCACCCCCTTGTCGATGTCTGGCTGTCTCTATCCAATAAAAAATTTAAAGATAATAAAACAATAAAAATAAAAGAAGTAAACATTGACATGAATACACATACCATTCCCTCTATGGAGAGACATTAGAAACAGTGTAACTCAGTAGCAGTAAGTGTACCTAGCACTAAGATCTTGGTTTCTTAAATATGGTTCTCCACTGAAACAAACCAAGATTCCTTAGAGGAATGGCTGCCATACCAAAAAAAAAAAAAAATCAAGAGAAGAAAAAAAGTGCTAAATGCAGAAAGGAGGGAAATACTGAAAGAATAATAAAGGCATGTCATAAAACAGAAATCAGTGGGCCGGACGGGAGCACACGGGTTAAGTGTACATGGCGCAAAGCGCAAGAACTGGCATAGTGTTTAGTCAAGTGGCTAAGCAGGTCTGCAGGTGTCTATCTTTCTCTCTCCCTCTCTGTCTTCCCCTCCTCTCTTGATTTCTCTCTGTCCTATGCAACAACAGCTATGACAACAATAACAATAACAACCACAAGGGCAACAAAATGGAAAAAATAGCCTCCAGGAGCAGTGGATTTGTAGTGCTGGCAACCAGCCCCAATGATAATGGGTCCTGGTGCATTGTAACATGTGCATTAAAGGCCCTGGTTATTATGGTTCATAAGTCAAGGAAATATTGGGGTGACAGAAAAGTTATCATGCACTTTTATACAGAAAAACAGAAAAATTGAGCTGGGGAGACAGCATAATGGTTATGCAATAGAATTTCATGCTTAAAAGGTCCCAGATTCAATTCCTTGTACCAACATAAACCAGAGCTGAGCAGTGCTCTGGTCTTTCTGTGTCTTTCTCTCTGTATCTAACTCTATCTCTCTCTCTCTCATTAAAATAAAATTAAATAAATAAATAAGGGAAGAAAGAAAGGAAAACAGAAAATTTCATCATGTCTTTTCTGACAACCCAATAACTATTCTGGAATGAAAGGAACAAGAGAGACACACAACTAAATACAACCTGTGAATCTGAACTTGAGTCTTTTGATACAATGAACATTATTGGGACAGTGGTACAGCATGATTGAGATCTAATAATTAGATGGTAGTGGTAATGCATATCAATTTTTTTATTCATACTGATGTATCTGGGCAATTTGTTTTAATTTGTAGGAAACAGTAAAGGGCTGGGGTAGATGGCATAATGGTTATGCAAAGCTGACTCCCATGCCTGAGGCTGGCTCCAAAGTCTTAGGTACAATCCCCCACACCACCATAAGCCACAGCTGAACATTGGTTAAAGAAAGAGAGAGAAACAGAGTAAAGTATACAGGGATGACAATGCATTGTATTAGCAACTCATACATAACAAATAACATTCTTTGTGCTCTACTACATTGATATATAAGTTTATGATTGCTTGAAAAGTTTAAACATATTTAATTTTTTTAAAATTCTGATTGAATTCTTATAACAAGTTAAACAATTTAGGGAGAGATAACAAACAATAGGAAGTAAACCAAATAATATTTATAACAGCAATTCAATAGGGAGAAAAATGGCTGAATCGGACATAAATTTAAAAGTGAAGTTAGCATATAATCTACTCACTAAAACTTATATTATGCTCAGTAATAACTCAGCTTTCTAAAATCTGACACTCAAATTCAGGACTCAGGAAGGAAAAATATCACAGAAAAATATATGGTTCATTAGAGCCACATCTATGCCCTAGTTTTAGTCTATATTGGAGGAGGAAGAAAAAAAGGGAGGAAGTTAAAGCACTGTTTCACCATACCCCAAGCTCCCTGGTACCATCCAAAGTGCTCCCATGTGGTAACAAGAATTGAACTCAGGACCTCATGCATGGTAATGCATGTTTTACCCATGAGCCACCTCCTGGATCTACCCTCAGGTATTGTTTTTAAAACAAATGAAACATTTTGATCAATTTGATTTTAAAAAGTCGCACTGACTTAAATTTTAAAATATTTTTTTAATATTTATTTATTTATTGGCTAGAGACTATCAAATTGAGAGGGAAGGGGAAGAAAGAGAAGGAGAAAGACAACTGCAGCCCTTCTTCACCACTTGTGAAGCTTCCCCCCACCCCCACCCCACCCCCAGGGACTGGGGGCTCGAACCTGGGTCCTTGTGCATTGTAGCATGTGCATTCAACCAGGTGTGCCCCACCTGATCCCTTAAAATATTTTTCAAAAAATTATTTAAGTAAAATTATGTTCCAAAAAGACTGCCCAAACTAAACATGTTAGACCTTATCAGGCCAACTTGAAATGAAGTTACACATGTCTAAGTATGACAAACAACATGGCAATTTGTGTGAAGTTTGCAATGTTGAATGCTGATTTTAAATGTATACAAGTAACTGACAGCTCTAGTACACCAAAATAATGTTTATCTATCTATAATATGTCTCAAAATCATGTTAGCTAATATTTAAATTATATCCAATATGAAGTTATTTTCCTAGTAAAATTCACCAAAAAAGTCTTCAATCAAATTTGCAAGACTCCAATCCAGGCCTCTTATGAAGCTGAAATTTTTCTGAATGGCAAAGAATCTATGTGCTATCTAACATGGCATTTAAAATAATTCTATATTCACTGTATGGAAGGAAGATGCTTTCAGACTGAGTTCAAGCACCTGCCACTGTGCTTAGTTTACAACTTTAGTTCAAGCCAGAAAGTAGAGCTATTTATTTAGTCATATGCTAAGGGATATCTGTTGCTATCAAAATGAATGAGACAATTTCATTCACAGAAAAAGACACAGATAAAAATAAATTTAAATTTTTTATGAAGTACTTACTTTTATGAAGTAGAAATCTAGCTTCTAGGCTTAAGAACTATTGACTTTGTACTGAGATGGACTCCCCCAGTCTACTTTAATTATTTCTTCTCCATGTCAAAATGAATTCACTATAGTCAATCAGAAAACTAAAATCAGGGTCTAGCGATAGTAGGTTAAGTGCACATAGTGCGAAAGGCAATGACCCATGCAAAAATCCCAGTTCAGACCCCAGGCTTCCCACCTGCAAGGGGGGTCGCTTCACAAGCAGTGAAGTAGGTTTGCAGGTGTCTTTCTCCTTTTTTTGTTGTTGTTGTTGTTGCTGTTGTTATTGATGTCATCGTTGTTGGATAGGACAGAGAGAAATGGAGAGAGGAGGGGAAGACAGAGAGGGAGAGAGAAAGATAGACACCTTGCAGACCTTCTTCACCACTTGTAAAGCGACTCCCCTGCAGGTAGGGAGCCGGGGGCTCGAACCAGGATCCTTATGCAGGTCCTTGCGCTTTGCGCCACATACGTTTAATACGCTTTGCTACCGCCCGACTCCCTCTTTCTCCCTTTTTAAAAAAATATTTATTATAATTTATTATTGGATAGAGACAGAGAAATAAAGAGGGCTGAGAGGAAGATAGGGAAAGAGATAGACAACTGCAGCCCTGCTTCACCAGTCATGAAGCTTTCCCCCTGCAGATGGGGGTCAGGGGCTTGAACTTGGTTCCTTGTCCACTGAATGTGAGTGCTCATCTAGGTATACCACCACCCAGCCCTTCATATCTCTCTAAAAGGCACAATAATTACAACTGTGTGGATGAGAAAACATACAGAATAGACATATAAAATCATAAACTCAACTAAAAATCAGTTGTAGACAAAGAGTGAAATTTTAAATTTCAGAGTAAGGGGAATGGTTCCATGAGTAGAGAGCAGGATTTTCATACCTAAGGTTTCAAGTTTAAGTACCAACAATGTATAAAGAAAAGCAGTATCAACAGGTGGTTGAATAAGCTATTTGTGATATACCCATGGAATCAAACCAATTAAAACAGTGGGCAGATCTGAACAGAAAGTTCTCTAAGTAACACAAACAGGTGCCCAACAGGCAAAAGAAAGGATGTTCATGGGGCCAGGCAGTAACACACCTGGTTAAGTGTACATGCACAATGACCCAGGTTCAACGCCTGGTCCCCACTTGTAGGGGAAAGCTTCATGAACACTGAAGCAATACTGCAGGTGTCTGTCTGTCCCCCTTTATAGCCCTCTTCCCTCTCAATTTCTCCATCCTATCAAATTAAATAAATAAATAAAATTCTTTTAAAAAGAAATCATTTATTATCATGGGACAGCAAAGCAAAAATCACAAGCTGTCACTTCACACCTGTGAGAATGGCCTATATAAAAAAGTCCAGGTATAAAGAAAAAGTATTCCTTGTTCACTGTTGGCAGAAATGCAAATTGGTGCAGGCTCTATGAAAAAAAGCATAGAAAATCCTCCAATGATTAAAAATAGATCTACCAGGGAGTCGGGCGGAAGTGCAGCAGGTTAAGTGAAGTGCAGCGGGTTAAGTGTACGTGGTGCAAAGTGCAAGGACTGGCATCAGGATCCCAGTTCAAGCCCCCAGCTCCCCACCTGCAGGGGAGTCCCTTCACAGGCTGTGAAGCAGGTCTGCAGGTGTCTATCTTTCTCTCCCCCTCTCTGTCTTCCTCTCCTCTCTCCATTTCTCTCTGTCCAACCCAACAATGACGACATCAACAACAACAACAATAATAACTACAACAATAAAACAACAAGGGCAACAAAAGGGAGTAAATAAAAATTTTTTAAAAAATTTTAAATAGATCTACCACACAGTCAAGCAGTTTCACTTCTAATTATCTATCCAAAAAGATGTAAAAAATATATATGCATCCAAGAAATGGAAATAGCCTAAGTGTCTGTGAACAGATGATTAGATTAAGATGTGCTATGCACTCCTAGGGACAGATCCAAAGGACACAAAAACAGTCATTCAAAAGAAAGTATGCTTCCTCATGTTCACAACTGCACTATTCTTAACAGCCAAACCTAAATACCCAGGGGATATATATTCAATGTAAAACTACTCAGCCATTATAAAGGTAATGGGTATATCCCTAGAAGAGGAATTACTGAGTCATATGGAAGGTCCATGTCTAGCCTTGTGAGAGTTCTCCAGACTGCTCTCCACAGAGGCTGGACCAATTTACATTCCCACCAGCAGTGGGAATTCTGTTCTTCTGTCCCCACAGCCTCTCCAGCATTTGTTGCTGGTGTCCTTTTTGATGTATGCCATTCTCACAGGGATGAGGTGGTATCTCAGTGTTGTCTTTAGTTGCACTTCTCTGACAATCAGCGACCTGAAGCAATTTTTCATGTTTGTTAGCCTCTTGGATCTCTTCTGTAGTGAATGTTCTGTTCATATCCTCTACCCATTTTTGGATGGAGTCATTTGCTTTTTTGGTGCTTCTTCTTCTAGCGTTTGCCCTTCTTCCGTAGCCAGTCAACAGCGTCAGGTTGAGCCTGATGTAAAGTTTCGAGACCTCCTTTGAATCTGGAGAGGTGGCAGTCGTTGACTATGTGGGTCATAGTCTGTCTGTAGCCGTTGGTGCTAAGTTTGCTGAGCTCTTTGTATATTTTGCTCATTAGTCTCTTGTCTGATGTATGACATGTGAAGATCTTCCATTCTGTGAGGGGTCTCTTTGTGTGATGGTTTCTTTGGCTGTGCAGAAGCTTTTCAATTTGATGTAGTCCCATTGATTTGTTTTTGTTTTAGTCTTCCTTGCAATTGGGTTTGTTTCATCAAAGATGTCCTTGAGGTTTAGGTGGGAAACTATTACACCAATGTTTTCCTCTAAGTATTTGATAGTTTCTGGTCTAACATCCAGGTCCTTGATCCATTTGGAGTTGACTTTTGTTTCTAGTGAGATAAAGTGGTTCAGTTTCATTCTTCTGCACGTTTCAACCCAATTTTTCCAGCACCATTTATTGAAGAGAGCCTCCTTCCTCCATTTAATACTTTGGGCTCCCTTATCAAAGATTGGATGTCCATAGGTGTGGGGGTTTAATTCTGGGCTTTCAATTCTGTTCCACTGGTCTGTGTGCCTATTTTGTTCCCATACCAGGCTGTTTTGATGATGATGGCCTTATAATATAGTTTGAGATCTGGGAGTGTGATGCTTCCACTTCTGTTTCTTTTCCTCAAGATAGTTTTGGCAATTCTAGGTGTTTTCTGGTTCCAGATAAATGATTGTAATTTTTGTTCTAGTATAGTCACAGGCCCTTTGGAATAGAACTAAAATAGGACTGCTAACTATTTACAAAAAACAGACCCCCCCCCCAAACTCTTCATCTGCATTATTCCAGACTTTAGGTTCATGATTAGTCAACAATTTGTTTGGCTTTATATGTTAACTGTCTTTTCAGCCACCAGGTTCCAGATGCTACCATGATGTGCCAAACAGACTTCCCTGGGCAGATGGCCCCACCAATGTGTCCTGGAGGCCCACTTCCCCAGAGCCCTGCCCCACTAGGGAAAGAGAAAGAGGCTGGGAGTATAGATCGACCTGTCAACGCCCATGTTCAGTGGGGAAGCAATTACAGAAGCCAGACCTTCAACCTTCTGCATCCCATAATGACCCTGGGTTCATACTCCCAAAGGGATAAAGAATAGGAAAGCTATCAGGGGAGGGGATGAGATGCAGAGTTCTGATGGTGGGAATTGTGTGCAGTTGTATCCCTCTTTTCCTATGGTTTTGTCAATGTTTCCATTTATAAATAAATTAAAAAAAAAAAAAAAAGGAAAGGTGATGGGACAAAAAAGATGAAACAAGTAGTGATTGTACTAAGTGAAATAAAAAGTGGAAGGCAATTACTGAAATGTTTCATTCATATGTGGATTATAAATAAAGCAAACAAACTTAGAAAAATAAGAACAATAACCACCTGTCATTTAGATCCTGTGAATACTCTAGTGGCTATCTAAATGTTATCTAATGTTCACTATAGGAACTTTGGTGGTGGGCGAGGTAGGTCATACACACACTTTACAAAGGTGTGAGGTACTATATTCCTGAGATCTCATAATTTTGCAAATCAATGTTAAAACTAATCATAACAAATATTAAATAATATATAAATGTCTTTTTAAAAGATGTGGTATAGGTGTATTGCACCAAAGTAAAAGACTCTGGGGTGAGGGGGGAGAGTTCAGGTCCTGGAACACAATGGCAGAAGAGGACCTAGAGGGGGCTAAATTGTTATGTGGAAAACTGGGGAATGTGACACATGTACAAACTACTGTATTTTACTGCTGACTGTAAACCATTAATATCCAATTAAAAAAAAGATGTGATAATAGATACACATGGAATACTACTCATCTTGAAAAAAATCAAATCTTGCAGGGGCCAGGTGGTACACTCAGTTAAATGCACATATTATCAAGCACAAGGACCCGGGTTCAAGCCCCTGCTCCCCACCTGCAGAAGGTCTGCAGGTGTCTGTCTTTCTCTCCCTCTCTCTATCTTCCCACACCTCTCTAACAAAAAAAGAAACTAGAAAAGGAGAAAGAAAGAAAAAAGGCCACCAGGAACAGATCTGTCACGCCGGCCCAGAGCCCCAGTGATAACCCTGGTATAAAAATAAATAAATAAATAAAATCTTGCATTTACAACAAGGATAGAATTTGAGGGGATTATGCTATGCAAAATAAGTCAGATGGAGAAAGGCAAATATCAGATTATTTCCCTCATGTGGAATATAAAGAGAGAAAACAAAAGAAGAAAAAAGAAAGCAAAACAACAAGAAAAAGCGTATCATTGGATTCTAACTGTAGAACTGAGATTGCCAGTGAGGGAGAAGATTTGGGAACAAAGCATGGAGTGGGTCCAATGGACCGAGGTGAAGAGTTTATAGTGCTCTGGTGGTGGAAGTGATGTGAAAACATATATTCAAATAAATGTGAATATGTACATATAGCATTGTGGACCAATGTCACTTCAATAATAATAAGTTGCAGTAAGAGAAGTTGCACAACAGCAGAGCACAGAAATTGCAAGTACATGGTCAGAAATCCAATCCTGAGTTCAGTACCCACAGTGTACATACCAGAGTGATGCTTTTATTCTCTCTCTTATTAATAAAGCTTTCAAAAAATAAGTGTCTTTCCATTATTTCTCAGAGTCCACAACTGTGATAAAAAATCAGCATTTGTTATCTGTTCCTTAGAAAAATAATGTCTTTTCCCTCCCCCTTCTGACTACTTTTAAGAGTTTCTCTTTGTCCACAGTTTTCAGCAGTTCTGTGGACATATGCCAAATGTGCATTTTTTTAAATCCTGCTTAGAGTTAGACTACTAAAATCTATAGATTGATGTCTTTCATAAGTCTTGCAGTATGATTTAGCATCATCTAATACTGCCTTTATGTTAGTCCCTCTTCTCTACTTCTGGGCATCCAATTGCACAGTATTTAACTTAACTTCCTACTAATGCCCCCACATTTTCTCTTAGGGTCTATCCTGCTTTTTCCATTATTTCTTTCTCCTATGCTTCAATTGGTTATTTTCCATTTTTTGTTGTTGTTGTTTGTTTTACATACATGCAGGATCTCACTACTCCCAATCACTTTTCCATTCAGAGAACAGAGAAAAGAAACACCACTGCCACAATACCAGGGTTTCCCCAGGTACCATGGCACTCCCATGTGATATCAGGAGTCCAACATAGTGAACTATTCCTCCAACCCAGCCTAGATAGATATACATATAAATATATAGCTTTTTTTTTTTTTGCATAACCATTGTGCTGTCTCCCCAGCCTATAGCTTTTTTTTTTTTATAGCACCAAGGAATGAACCAGGGGCCTAACATATATATATGACACCACATCTCCCCACTTCATTTTTTCACTTTAGAGAGAAGAAGATCAAAGAGAAGGCAAACACAGAAGTACTCTATCATCCATCAGTGTCATCCACAGTGCTCACACGTGGTATCTGTAATCCAGCAGGGCCTTAAACACTGTAAGGTATGTGTTCTGCTGACTAAACTGTGTCACAAATCCCAAATTGGGAGTTATATACTAACTGTAACTAAAAATTCTAAAACCTATTATTATTATGCTGCAATTAGCCTCAAGTTTTTGTTATTGAGGGCTTTTTGTTGTTGTTTTTTTAATGTGCCTGGAACTGTATTAGGTACTGTGACTATAACAATGAGCAAAATCGCTCTGTTCTTACATAATTTAAATAGTATTCATTTAATTGACTTGTTTTCATCTTTTTATTTCCCTAGAACAATGAAGAGTAGAGCAAGGTCCAAATAATCCTGCACCAAATTTTTCTGATTAAATTATTTCTAATTAAGTAAATGAGAAACATAGACAACTAATATTTTGCTCTTGATTCTTAGAATACATTTGATTACATGAATTTCAATTTTCTTTCTTTCTTTTTTTTTTTCTTTTTTTAAGATTTTGTTGTGGTCTGGGAGGTGGTGCAGTGGATAAAGCACTGGACTCTCAAGCATGAGGTCCTGAGTTCAATCCCCAGCAGCACATGTACCAGAGTGATGTCTGGTTCTTTCTCTCTCTCCTCCTATATCTTTCTCATGAATGAATAAATAAAATCTTTTTAAAAAAATCAGTATGTGTATATACTATAGCAAGTCCATTCTTTCCTTCATCAATACAATTAACACCTTTTACCTAATCTACCCACCCTGTTTCCCTGTTTCATTCTAGAACCATTAATTTGATCCTATAGTCTGAACATTTATTTTTTATTATTTTTGTTTGTTGATAGTTTATTACAAGATTATAAGATCACAGAAGCCAGGCAGTAGCACAGTGGATTAAGTGCACATGGCAGGAAGCGCAAGGACCTAAGGCTCTCAGTTGGCTCTGGGGAGGGGGAGGTGTTAGCTTCGCAAAAAAGGTCTGAAGCAGGTCTGCAAGTGTCTATTTTTCTCTTCCCCTCTCTGTCTTCCTGTCCTCTCTCAATTTCTCTCTGTCTTATCCAGCAAACATCAGCAACAATAATAACAATATGGGCAACAAAAGTGGGGGGGTGAGAAATGGCCTCCAGAAGCAGTGGATTCGTGATTCATAGTGCAGGCACTGAACCCCAGCAATAACCTTGGAGGCAAAAAAAAAAAAAAAAAGATTGTAAGATCACAATGTATAGTTCCATATAACATCCACCACCAAAGTTCTGTATCCCCACCCTCCCACCTCCCAAAGATAACCACCGTAGTTCTCCCAGATCTTACAATTTGTTTTCTTCTGTTTTGTTTAGTGCTTTTTTTTGCAAGTTCATGTAAATCAGATCTATAGATGTCTTCCGCCTCTTTATTTCGCTAAGCATAGTCACCTCCAGTCTATACATTTTGTCCCAAAGACACTATCTTCTTTTTTTGATTTCAGAGTAGTATTCCATGGATTATATATCCTATAACTTCTTTAGCCAGTCATCTGATGATGAGCATGGGCATTTAGGCTGTTTCTACTCTTTAGCTATTGTGAGCAATGCAGCTCTATGAACACAGGTGTATATATGTTCCTTCTAATTAGTGTTTGTCCACTGGATAAATGCCTAAGAGTGTATACTTAATTTTTACTTGATTATGGATCAAAGCTTTCTATTTGTCTTTAACTTTTAGAAATTATTCATTTATATTGGCTATTGCAGATGAAAGAATCAAATATTCCAGGACCTGTCTTCCAAGTGAGTTTTCCATTTGCTCTAACAGGTAAAAGGGATAAGAAAAACTGATCATCTCCATCTACTCTGAATTAAACTGACCAGGGCTACTGCCACTTTCACTAGACTCAATTCACCTCTCCTTCAGTCTTTTTCTTTAGTCTGGAATCATCAGCAAATATCAGTAATTCTCTTCTCACCTGCAAAGGGCTCATCCATCCCTAGAATGTTAATTCACCTAGTCCTCATTACATTAATAGCCCTCCAATATTTTTTTTAAGTATGGCATTAAATAATAGGTTTTCCATTTATTTCTTAGTAATAGTACACTTAGTGACCTGTTAAAATAAATACTACCTGGAAGCTTAAGTCTCCTTCCATGTCATACAGCAGTGACTGACAAACCCAGTTATAGATCAAAATGACATTAATATCAAACTGAAAAGTTTCTGCACAGCAAGGGTATGACCAAACTAACAGAAAGACATCTTACAGTGTGGGAGAAGATATTCATATAACATACTTCAAATAAGAGACTAATAACCAAAATTCATAAAGAGCTCAGTAAACTTAGAACAAAGAAAATAACCCTCTAGCTTTCTTGACCTTTTTCCAGTCCTGACATCATCTCCCCAGACAATAAATTGGGTCCACCTGTCAGGCTCAGGCAAAAACTAGTGAAGTCATAGGCCCTTTGGAATATACTTAAAATAGACCTACTAGTTATTTCCAAAATGGAGATCCCAAATCTTCATCTGCAATATTCCAGACATTAAATTCATGATTAGTCAACAATTTGTTCTGCTTTATATCTGAACTCTTTTTCAGCCACCAGGTTCCAGATGCTACCATGATGCCAAACTGACTTCCCTGTGCTGACAACCCCACCAATGTGTCCTAAAGCCCCAGTTCTCTAGATGCCTGCCCCACTAGGAAAAGAGAAAGACAGGCTGGGAATATGGATCAAGCTGGCAATGCCCATTTTCAGCAGGGAAGCAATTACAGAAGCCAGATCTTCCACCATCTGCACCCCATAATGACCCTGGGTCCAAACTCCCAGAGGAATAAAGAACAGGAAAGCTATCAGGGGAGGCCTCGATGGGATACGGAGTTCTGGTGGTGGGAACTGTGTGGAATTGTACCCCTCTTATTCTATGGTCTTGTCAATGTTTCCATTTTATAAATAAATAAACATTTAAAATAAATAAACATTAAAAAGAAAACAAACAACCCCTTGCATCTGCTCTATTTTTACCTTTATGTTCCTGATTATTAAACAATTTTTTCTGCTCTATATCTTACTGCATTTCAAGCCACCAAATTGCAGGTGCTACCATGATGCCAACCTAACTTCCCTGGGCAGACAACCTCATCAATGTGTCCTAGAACCTAACCTCTCCAAAGCCCTGCCCCACTAGAGAAAGACAGAAACAGACTGGGGTTATGGATCCACCTGTCAATACCCATGTCCAGCAAAGAAGCAATTACAGAAGCCAGACCTTCCACCTTCTGCTCCCTATAAAGATCTTTGGTCCATACTCCCAGAGGGATAAAGAATAGGGAAACTTCCAATAGAGGGAAAGGGATATGGAACTCTGCTGGTGGGAGCTGTGTGGAATTGTACCCCTTATCCCACAATCTTGTCAATCATTGTTAAACCAGTAATAATAATATTTTTAAAAGCAGTGGTGAAAAGAAAATGGGATGAGGACATTAACAGAAACCTCAGAGAAGAAGAGATCCAGAGGGTCAACAGACACATGAGAAAATGCTCAAAGTCATTATCAAAGAAGAAATGCAAATAAAGACAACAGTGAGATACCACTTTACACCTGTGAGAAGGTAATACATTAGAAAAGACAGTTAACAACAAATAGGATGTGAAGAAAAAGGGACATACCTGTACTGCTGGTGGGAGTATAAATTAGCCCAACCCTTGGAGAAGACAGTCTGGAGATTTCTCACAACACTAGAAACAGACCTACCATATGACCCAGCAATTTCTCTCCTAGGGATTTATCCAAGGAAACACCCATCAGAATAGACCTATGTATACCTATGTTCATAGCAACACAATTTGTAATCGCCAAAACGTGGAAGCAACTAAGATGTCCAACAACAAATGAATGGTTAAAAAGTCTGTGGTAGGGAGTCGGACAGTAGTAATACCTATAATAATAAAAAACAAGGGCAACAAAAGGGAATATTTTAAAAATCTGTGGTATATACATAATACTACTCAGCTCTCAAAAACAATGATATCATCTTCTCTGCATCACTTTGAATGAAACTGGAAGACGTCATTTTAAGTGAGTTAAGCCAAAATGAGGACAAATACCAAATGATCTCACTTATAAGTGGGACTCAATACTTAGGGATAGGGTGAAAGAAAGCAAAGTGAAACATGAACTGGGCATAATGTATTGCATCAAAGCAAGGAACTCTGGGGAGGGGGTATGGAAGAGTGGAAGGGAACTGTGGTGGCCGGGTGCATAACGCAATTATATTGTTCACAAAAGTCTTAAAATAATGAGGTGATGTTGGGAGTTCAGTATCTGAATAGATACTTAAGAAAAAGGACAAATTAGCAGCAACAAATGCTGGAGAGGATGTGGGGACAGAGGAACCCTTTTACATTGCTGGTGGGAATGTAAATTGGTACAGCCTCTGTGGAGAGCAGTCTGGAAAACTCTCAGAAGGCTAGACATGGACCTTCCATATGATCCAGTAATTCCCCTCCTGGGGTTATACCCCAAGGACTCCATAACACCCAACCAAAAAGAGGTGTGTACTCCTATGTTCATAGCAGCACAATTCATAATAGCTAAAACCTGGAAGCAACCCAGGTGCCCAACAACAGATGAGTGGCTGAGAAAGCTGTGGTATATATACACAATGGAATACTATGCAGCTATCAAAAACAATGAACCCACCTTCTCTGACCCATCTTGGACAGAGCTAGAAGGAATTATGTTAAGTGAACTAAGTCAGAAAGATAAAGATGAGTATGGGATGATCCCACTCATCAACAGAAGCTGACTAAGAAGATCTGAAAGGGAAACTAAAAGCAGGACCTGATCAAATTGTAAGTAGGGTACCAAAGTAAAAACCCAGTGGTGAGGGGTAGACATGCAGCTTCCTGGGCCAGTGGGGGGTGGGAGTGGGTGGGAGGGATGGGTCACAGTCCTTTGGTGGTGGGAATGGTGTTTATGTACACTCCTAGCAAAATATAGGCATATAAACCAGTAGTTAATTAATATGAGAAGGGGAAAATCAATTGTATGTCTCAAAGTTTCTCAAAAGACAAACTGAATCTTTTTAATATATAGGCTATGTATTTGATATGCGGACTCTCTCAAAAGCCTAGACCAAGTAGATTAGAAGCATCCAATAGCACAGCTATATACAAGATACTGGATACTGTACAGCAAACCATAACAAAGGGACTTTTCAAAGTTAACCCAATTAACAAATAATGTGATGATAATATTAACTATTGATTGTCTTTTTGAACCCTAAGACAGCAGGAACCTCACATCTCCACTATAGAGCCCCTACTTCCCCCAGTCCTGGAACCCTTGGATAGGGCCCACTTTCCCGTATGCATCTCCCAATCCAAACCAAATAATATTGCATCCGCCGATCACAACCTAACCAACGCAACGATTGCCACCTCAACATGCTTCACCTCAGACTTCAGAGACTTCACGTGTGGAATGACAACCCTTCAACTTCATTACTCGGGTGAGACCTTTCCTTTTATAGTACATTCTAATTTCATCTCAGGTAGTTCACTTTCTAACAAAGTCCCATAACCTAGATATACACCAGTTTCTGTGAGAGAGAGCTTATGTGCACACGTATCCATAAACTACTGCAAAATATATACCTGAAAGCAGAAGTACACTAGAGTTTGCAGTGAGTACCTCCCTAACACTTCCTCTCCACTATTCCAAGCTTGGGATCCATGATTGCTCAACGAACTACAAAAAAACACCAGTTGAGAGTATATGATAAAAACACCAAGAGGTTTTCTAGCCTTGACATGATCTCCTCAGACAGTGATTTGGATCCACCTGCATATCAGATGTCAGGCTAAAGGGGAAAAAAAAAAAAGTATAGTCATGGGCTCTTTGGAATATAACTAAAATAGGACTGCTAACTATTTACAAAATGGAGACAAACCCCCCCCCCCAACTCTTCATCTGAACTATTCCAGCCTTTAGGTTCATGATTAGTCAACAATTTGTTTGGCTCTATATGTTAACTCTTTTTTCAGCCACCAGGTTCCAGATGCTACCATGATGCCAAACAGACTTCCCTGGGCAGATAACCCCACCAATATCCTAGAGCCCCGCTTCCCCAGAGCCGTGCCCCACTAGGGAAAGAGAGACACAGGCTGGGAGTATGGATCGACCTGCCAATGCCCATGTTCAGTGGGGAAGCAATTACAGAAGACAGATCTTCCACCTTCTGCATCCCATAATGACCCTGGGTCCATACTCTCAGAGGGATAAAGAATAGGAAAGCTAGGGAGTCGGGCGGTAGTGCAGCGAGTTAAGCGCCTGCAGGTGGTGCAAAGCACAAGAACCAATGTAAGGATCCCGGTTCGAGCTCCCAGCTCCCCACCTTCAGGGGAGTCACTTCACAAGCAGGGAAGCAGTTCTGCAGGTGTCTATCTTTCTCTCCCCCTCTCTGTCTTCCCCTCCTCTCTCCATTTCGCTCTGTCCTAACCAACAACAACAACAATAATAACTACAATAAAAGAACAAGGGCAACAAAAGGGAATATTTTTTTTAAAAAATTTTTTTAAAGAATAGGAAAGCTATTAGAGTAGGGGATGGGATACAGAGTTCTGGTGTTGGGAATTGTGTGGAGTTATACCCCTCTTATCCTATGGTTTTTGTCAGTGTTTCCTTTTTATAAATAAAAAACAAAAAGCACCAAAAGGGGGTCCGGGCAGTAACACAACACATTAAGTGCACATGGTGCCAAATACAAGGACCGGTGAGCATAGATGCCTTCCAAAATACTAGGAATCCAAAGTTCTCATAGTTTGACCCCATAGTAACTCACTCTTCAGAAAATTAGGGGTCAAACTCGAGTGTTCTGATTATTAAATCAGTACTGCTTCATATCATAAGGTCAGCCTTAGTTAAGAATAAGTTGTGCTGGAGGCTGGGAAAAAAGCATAATGATTATACAAAAAAGTTTCATGGCTTAAGCTCCAAGAAGCCAGGTTCAATCCAAAGCACCACCAGAATAGACGTGCAGTGCTCCATTACCTGGACCCTGCATCTTTTCCTCTGTATATCTCTTTCATTAAAATAATAAAATATTTTAGGGCCCAAGCAGTAGCGCTCTAGGTTAAGCACACATAGTACGAACACAAAGGCCCACACAAGGATCCTGGTTCAAGGCCCTGGTTCACCACTTGTGGGGGTTGGGGGGGTGTCTCTTCACAAGTGGTGAAGCAGCTCTGCAGGTGTCTTTCTCTCCCTCTCTAGCTTCTTCCCCTCCCCTCTCAATTTCTCTCTAATCCAGTGGAAAAAACTGGACTCCAAGAGTAGTGCTGGCACCAAGCCCCAGAGATAACCCTGGGGGCAAATAACATAATAATAAAGTATAAATATCCATGTTTTAATTATGATAACAAGGATCATCTCAAAATATAAAATAGGTATAGGTTATGGGTGAAATAAAGCTAAGCAGAAGCTGGTAGATGGTTAATGGAAATCATTAACCATTAATTAGGGATCTGGGTTGGAGCAGGCAGTGAAGCAGGTCTGCAGGTGTCTATCTTTCTCTCGCCCTCTCTGTCTTCCCCTCCTCTCTCCATTTCTATTTGTCTTATCTAACAATGACAACATCAGTAACAATAACTACAACAACAATAAAAAATTATAACCATAGTCATCTTATTTTTGTTATCTGCTTAAAATTTTTCATAATGAAGTAAACAAAAACGTGCCGATAAAAATTCTTTGATAAAATTTACTACACTGTTAATCAGATGAATACCAAAAATATGTGCCTAAAGCTCAACATTTCTAAGTCACTTATTTTAAATTTAACATGATACTTCCATTTACAAAAATACTGAAGAAAAGGATAAAATAGTATACCTAAGTACTGACCACCACTGCACCAAAAATAAAACAACTAAGATGATAAGCTGTCTTAAAAATATGCCCTACATGAAATGGCTGAAAAATGAATAATATTTTTGGGGGAGAGAGTGGAACTCCTAGAGAGTATATAAGGTCTGTCTTCAAATATTTTTCCCCACCACCACCACCACAAAGGTTATTGCTGGGGCATTACAAATCAACTGCTCCCAGTGGCCATATTTTCATTTCTTTTTTCTTTCTATTTTATCTTTTTTTTTTAAATTTATTTCTTTATTGGGGAATTAATGTTTTACATTCAACAGTAAATACAATAGTTTGTACATGCATAACATTCCCCAGTTTCCCATTTAACAATACAACCCCCACTATGTCATTTATCCTTCATGGACCTGTATTCTCCCAACCCACCCACCCCAGAGTCTTTTACTTTGGTGCAATACGCCAATTCCATTTCAGGTTCTACATGTGTTTTCTTTTTTTTTTTTTTAAAGATTTCTTTATTTTATTTTATTTTATTTTATTTATTTATTCCCTTTTGTTGCCCTTGTTGTTTTATTGTTGTAGTTATTATTGTTGTTGTCGTTGTTAGATAGGACAGAGAGAAATGGAGAGAGGAGGGGAAGACAGAGATGAAGAGAGAAAGATAGACACCTGCAGACCTGCTTCACCAACTGTGAAGCGACTCCCCTGCAGGTGGGGAGCCGGGGTTCGAACCGGGATCCTTATGCCGGTCCTTGTGCTTTGCTTAACCCGCTGTGCTACAGCCCGACTCCCACTTGTGTTTTCTTTTCTGATCTTGTTTTTCAACTTCTGCCTGAGAGAGAGATCATCCCATATTCATCCTTCTGTTTCTGACTTATTTCACTCAACATGACCTTTTCAAAGTCCATACAAGATCGGCTGAAAACAGTGAAGTCACCATTCTTTACAGCTGAATAGTATTCCATTGTGTATATATACCACAACTTGCTCAGCCACTCATCTGTTGTTGGACACCTGGGTTGCTTCCAGGTTTTGGTTATTACAAATTGTGATGCCAAGAACATATGTGTACACAGATCTCTTTGGATGGATGTGTTGGGTTCCTTAGGATATATCCCCAGGAGAGGAATTGCAGAATCATAGGGTAGGTCCATGTCTAGCCTTCTGAGAGTTCTCCAGACTGTTCTCCACAGAGGCTGGCCCAATTAACATTCCCACCAGCAGTGCAGGTGGGTTCCTTTGACCCCACACCCTCTCCAGCATTTGCTGCTGTTACCTTTTCAGATGTATGACATTCTCACAGGAGTGACGTGATCTCACTGTTGTTTTTATTTGCATTTCTCTGACAATCAGAGACTTGGAGCATTTTTTCATGTGTTTCTAGGCGTTTTGGATCTCGTCAGTGGTGAATATTCTGTCCAAGTCCTCCCCCCATTTTTGGATGGGGTTATTTGTTGTCTTGTTGTTGAGTCTGGCAAGCTCTTTATATATGTTGGTTATTAAACTCTTGTCTGATGTATGGCATGTAAAGATCTTCTCCCATTCTGTGAGGGGTCTCTTGGTTTGGGTAGTGGTTTCTTTTGCTGTGAAGAAGCTTTTTAATTTGATGTAGTCCCATA
The DNA here is from genome assembly GCF_950295315.1 of Erinaceus europaeus. NCBI lineage: Eukaryota > Metazoa > Chordata > Mammalia > Eulipotyphla > Erinaceidae > Erinaceus > Erinaceus europaeus. The sequence goes on from NC_080173.1 coordinate 74,841,076, forward strand.
GGTTTATACTTGCCTTAGTCTTCCTTGTAATTGGATTTGCTTCATTGAAAATGTCTTTAAAATTTATGCGAAAAAGAGTTCTGCCAATATTTTCCTCTAAGTATTTGATAGTTTCTGGTCTAACATCCAAGTCCTTGATCCACTTGGAATTTACTTTTGTATTTGCTGAAATACAGTGATTCAGTTTCATTCTTCCGCATGTTTCAACCCATTGTTTCCAACACCATTTGTTGAAGAGACTCTGCTTTCCCCATGTAATAGTCTGGGCCCCTTTGTCAAAGATTAGATGTCTGTTGTTTTCGCAGGGCTGGCTTCACGGGCGGGTAACAGACGACCAGGGACTCATGGTTGAGCTGTACGCAGTATCTCTTTATTCATGCAGAACGCAGCACAATCTATACCAAGCTAGACTAAACTAACAACTAACTAAAACGAACAATGTTGTCTTTATATATACTTCCCAAGTAGGGTGTGAACAGGATGTGACGCAGAGAGGGTGGAGAGAAAAGTGACTGGTGAAAATTAGGGTATGACAAGGAGAGGGGGCGGAGCAGGTGAGAATTCTACCACTAAACCACCAATGCCCTAGAGGGAAGGTGGTGCTTTATGTAAATGTGAAAGTAATTTATATAAATAGATGGCAGTGGTTATGTAAATAAAATACAGTGGTTATGTAAATAAAATGCAGTGTTAAGCAGGGGGGATTTAAACCAAATGAAACAGAAGGGGTTTTTAAAAGCAAAATTAAAAGATACCAACAGATGTCCATAGGTGTGGGGCCTCATTTCTGGGCTCTCAATTCTATTCCACTGCTCAGTGTGTCTATTCATGTTCCAGTACCAAGCAGTTTTGATGACAATGGCCCTATAATACAGTTTGAGATCTGGGAGTGTGATGCCTCCGGATCTGTTCTTTTTTCTCAAGATTGTTTTGGCAATTCTAGGTCTTTTCTGGTTCCAGATAAACATTTCTAGCATTTGTTCTATTCTCCTAAAAAATGTGCTTGAGATTTTGATGGGGATAGCATTAAATTTGTAGATGGCTATGGGTAATATATTCATTTTGATGATATTAATTTTTCCAACCCATGAACATGGAATATCTTTCCACTTCTTTGTGTCTTTTTCAATTTCTTTGAGTAGTGACTCATAATTTTCAGTATACAAGTCTTTCACTTCCTTGGTTAGATTTACTCCTAGATATTTTATTGTTATAGTAAATGGAATTTATTTCTGGATTTCAATTTCTTCTAACTTAGTGTTTGCATAGAGGAATGCCACTGACTTTTGAATGTTAATTTTGTAGCCTGACACATTACTGTATTGCCTGATGATTTCCAAAAGCTTCTTGCTGGATTCCTTAGGTTTTTCCATATATACTATCATGTCATTTGCAAATAAGGAGAGTTTGACTTCTTCTCTTCCAATCTGTATGCCTTGAATTCCTTGCTCCTGCCTGTTTGCTATTGCAAGAACTTCCAACACTATGTTGAATAGTAATGGTGATAGTGGGCATCCCTGTCTAGTACCTATCTGAGAGGAAATGCTTCCAGTTTTTCACCACTGAGTATGATGTTGGCTGTAGGTTTGCTATATATAGACTCCACTATCATCAGGAATTTTCCATCTATTCCCATTTTTTGTAGTGTTTTGATCATAAAGGGATGTTGTATTTTGTCAAAGGCTTTCTCTGCATCTATTGATATGACCATGTGGTTTTTGGTCTTGCTTTTGTTGATGTGGTGGATCACATTGATTGACTTACGTATATTAAACCAACCTTGCATGCCTGGGATAAACCCCACTTGGTCATGATGAACAATCTTTTTGATATACTGCTGTATCCGGTTGGCTAGAATTTTGTTTAATATTTTCACATCTATGTTCATCAGAGATATTGGTCTGTAGTTTTCTTTTTTGGTTGTGTCCCTGTCTGCTTTTGGTATCAGGGTGATGTTGGCTTCATAGAAGCTGGCAGGGAGTATTCCAGTGTCTTCAATCTTCTGGAAGACTTTTAAAAGTAGAGGTATTAGTTCTTCTTTGAAGGTTTTGTAGAATTCATTTGTAAAACCATCTGGTCCAGGACTTTTATTTTTGGGAAGATTTTTGATAACTGTTTCAATTTCATTAGCTGTGATGGGCCTGTTCATGTTATCCACTTCCTCTTTACTTAGTTTTGGAAGTTGGTAGGTATCTAGGAAATCATTCATTTCTTCCAGGTTCTCTAGCTTGGTGGCATATATTGGTTCATAGAAGCCTCGCATGATATGTTGAATTTCTGCAGTGTCTGTTGTGATATCTCCTCTTTCATTGACTATCCGATTTATTTGGGTCTTCTCCCTTTTTTGTTTTGTGAGTCTGTCTAAATGTTTGTCGATTTTGTTTACTCTTTCGAAGAACCAACATTTACTTTCATTGATCTTTTGTATGGTTTTCCTATTCTCAATGTTATTTATTTCTGCCCTAACTTTAGTGATTTCTGTCCTTCTGGTAGCTTTAGGATTCCTTTGTTGTTCTTCTTCTAGGTCTTTAAGATGTGCAATCAGGCTGTTTATTTGTGCTTTTTCTTGTTTCCTAATGTGTGCTTGTATAGCTATGAACTTCCCTCTTAGGACTGCTTTAGCTGTGTCCCAAATATTTTGATAGCTTGTGTCTTCATTTTCATTGAACTCTCGAAACATTTTGATTTCTTCCTTGATTTCCTCTTTGACCCAGAAGTTGTTAAGAAGTGTACTGTTGAGCTTCCACATTTTGGCACTGTTACTAATCTTTTGTTGATTGTTAAGTGTTAGTTAAATTCCACTGTGGTCTGAGAAGATGCTTGGGATGATTTCAATGCTCTTGAATTGGCTGATGCTGTCTTTGTGGCCTAACATATGGTCTATCCTTGAGAATGACCCATGTGGATTTGAGTAAAATGTGTATTCCAGTTTCTTGGGATGAATGACTCTGAAAATGTCCAATAGTTCTAGTTTATCTATCTCTTCATTTAGCTCCCTTGTGTCTTTATTGATTTTCTGCCTGGATGATCTGTCAAGTTGAGAGAGTGGGGTGTTGAAGTCCCCTACTATGATTGTGTTACTGTTAATATATTGCTGTAGCTCTTTCAGTAGAAGTTTGATGTATTTAGATGGCTTCTCATTGGGTGCATAGATGTTAATAATTGTTAAGTCCTCTTGATTGACTGATCCTCTGAGCATTAAGTAGTGTCCATTCCTATCTTTTTTAATCTTATCTATTTTAAAGTCTATCATGTCAGATATGAGAATAGCTGTTCCTGCCCTTTTTTGTGGGCCATTGGCTTGTATGATAGTTTTCCATCCTTTCACTTGAAGTCTGTGTTTGTCTTGTTGAGTTAGGTGGGTTTCCTGTAGACAGCATATTGTTGGGTTGTGTTTTCTGATCCATCTTCGTACTCTGTGTTTTTTAATAGGTGAATTCAGGCCATTGACATTTATTGATATCAAAGATTGAAGATATTTTAACGCCATTCTTATACAGTTTTAGAGTGTTTTGATATATGTCCTATTTGTGGTGGTCTGATTGTTTATAGAGACCTTTCAGAACTTCTTTCAGGACAGACTTGGTGATAGTTGATTCCTTCAACTGTTGCTTGTCTGAGAAGGTTTTGATGCCTCTATCTAGTCTGAATGACAGTCTAGCAGGATATAGTATTCTTGGCTGAAAGCCTTTCTCATTGAGCACTCGATAGATATCTTGCCATTCTCTTCTGGCCTGTAGTGTTTGCATGGAGAAGTCTGCTGCTAATCTTATGGGTTTTCCTTTGTAGGTGACTCTTTTTTTGTTTTTCTCTTGCAGCCTTGAGGATCCTTTCTTTATCCTTATTCCTTTCCATTCTAAGTATGCTATGTCTTGGTGTCTTTAGGTCTGGGTTAATTCTGTTTGGGACCCTCTGGGCTTCTTGAATCTTTATGTCTTTGATGTTGTCTAGACTAGAGAAGTTTTCAGCTATTATGGCATGGAAAATGCTTTCTTCCTCTCCTTCTCTTTCTTCCTCTGGTATGCCAATAATGCGTATATTGTTTCTTTTGAAGTCATCCCATAGGACTCTGTTGTTGTTTTCAGCATCTCTTAATCTCTTTTTGAGATCTCTTACTTCTTTTTTAGTTGTCTCTAATTCATCCTCAATCTTGCTAATTCTGTCTTCAGCCTCATAGATTCTATTCTCTCTGCCCTCTACTGTTTTCTGGAGTTCATCTATTTTGTTGCCCTGCTCTGATACTGTTTTAGCTTGTTCAGCTAGTTGCCTTCTTAGCTCAGCGATTTCAGCTTTCAGCTCTCTAATAACTATGAGATAATTAGTATTTTCTTCCATATTCTCATTTGTTGTTCCTGCATTTCTGATTACAATTTTTTCAAATTCTTTACTCACTCCTCTTATTATTTCCTTAGCTAATGTTTGGATGTTGAACTCGTTATTTTGTGTTTCACCCTCTGGAGGACTTTTAGCTGGACTCTTGTCCTGGTTCGATTCTCCAATATTTCCTCTTGTTGTTTTAACCATTTTATATATTTTGTTATGAGTTCCCTTTATCAGTACTTTTCAAATTATTGATCACTATTGCCTGGATAGACTTGTGTCTAAGTAAGTTAATTAAAGTGTTCACAGTGGTGGAAGTTAACAGTTGTTTCAATCCCTGAGTTGGAGCTCAGTGGTTTAAAAGCCTCTTTTATTTTCTTCCCTGTAGGCTATGGGAGCCTGAGGGCTTTTAAACTATCAATAGGCTTCTTAGCTTAATCACTGACTCCTGACCAAGAGATAAAGCAGGGTGTGGCAGAGATAATCCAGTGGTTATGCAATGAGACTTTCACAGCCCCTCAGATATGCCACCGAGGTATAGGTCTTCTCCTGAGTTTCCTGGTTAGATCTCTGTCCCCTGGTGTCCCTCCCTGTCACTGCTCCAGATTCTGAGGGTAGTAGCAATGGAGACTCAGAGTTGCACTTGGTGAATCTCTGGGGAGTCCTCTCCTCCCTTAAGCTGTCCCCTTGTTGGTGGAGCAGACTGGAGGTGGTGTCTCTCTCAACTGATAAACTGCTGAACTGTTAGCAGTCACTTAATCTCTCCCTAGGCTCCTCTCTCCTCTCTGTCACCAGTCACACGTGTTTGTACTCACCGGTGATTTAGTGGATTCCAGTCCTGTCTTGTTTCGGTCCTGGGTGGTCTCCTTTGGTATTTCTAGTTGATCCGGGAGAGGAGAGGGGAGGGAAGGGGAGGAGAGGGGAGGGGAGAGGAGGGGAGGGGAGGGGAGGGTAGGGGGAAAGCGATCTGATGCTTGTAGCTCTGCCTCCCTCTATTTTATCTTGATAGGACAGAAAGAAATTGAGAGAGGAGAGGAAGGTAGAGGGAGAGAGAACGATACCTGCAAACCTGCTTCACCACTCCTGAAGTGTCCTCCCCTGAAGGTGGGGAGGAGGGGCTCTAACCCCTTTGCATATGATAACGTGCACTTAACCAGGTGCATCACTATGTGGTCCCCCCAAAAAACATTCTTAAAGGAACAAACTTACTCTGTGAATAACAGAGTACAGAATTAGGAACAATGAACATAAGATTCAAATGGTTCCTCTTCACGTATTTAATATGCTACTCTTGAGTAAATCTTGTCATGCTCAATCAACAATTTTCTATATATTTTCCCCAACATTAAAACTATTTGGATCCAGGCTCACTTCCTCTTCTCCATCACATCTATTACCAGCTTCTGTGTTAAGAGTTGCCTGGCAAAATACATATTGGTTTTCTTTTCTTTTCTTTCTTTTTTCTTTTTTTCCTCCAGGGTTATTGCTGGGCTCGGTGCCTGCACCATGAATCCACTGCTCCTGGAGGCCATTTTTTTCCCCCTTTTGTTGCCCTTGTTGTAGCCTCGTTGTGGTTATTATTGCCATCATTGATGTCGTTCGTTGTTGGATAGGACAGAGAGAAATGGAGAGAGGAGGGGAAGACAGAGGGGGAGAGAAAGACACCTGCAGACCTGCTTCACCGCCTGTGAAGCAACTCCCTGCAGGTGGGAAGCCAGGGGCTCAAACCGGGATCCCTACGCCAGTCCCTGCGCTTTGCGCCACATGCGCTTAACCCACTGCACCCCCGCCCGACCCCCACATATTGGTTTTCTTAAGGAAACTTGAAACATGAGTAATTTTTAGTCTAAGTAAACCCCATACAATATTTGGGAAATATTTACACTACACATTAATTCACTGTTTATCTGAGATTCACTTTTGATTGGCATCCTACACTTTCAATAGTAGGTACACAATTACATGTGACAGCTCCAATGGACCATCTATCCAACATCTGGTCTTCAACCTTTGATCTCCACAATTCCAATGACTATAGCCTCAACAAAATTAACTGACGTCTTAGTACTGACCACTGTTGCTAAATGGTCTTAAACTAGACATCTGTGTTTGCTCACATGTCTACCCTCATTCTGCTCCAACAGTTATAATAAATCAAGTTCCTTCTTCCCTTCTCTACCCCTCAGTCTCTACTTCTACCATCTAAATTTAGATTAGATCTCTATCTTCCTCTACCTCCCATGGTTCTTCATTCCATCTGCCTTGATAATATTCTTCAACCTCTTCCAGTAAAGAATAGTCATTAGAATAAAATTGTACTTCCCCAAAACCTCAAAAAAAGATTTTAAACATCTCAGTATGGTATACAAGAACCTATAAGATTCACAATTCACCTGATACTTCACTTTTTATGACAAGACCTCCTTGGTTCACCAATATGGGGATAAGTGTTCCTCTACACATCCCTATTACACTCTATGTATCTAACAGAATATTTACCAAAACTCTACTGTTTTTCTCCCTTTTAGAGCTTTAGATTCCTTGAGACAAAAAGACGTGTTTTGTCTTTATTTCCCCTGGTTTTAACATAATATTCCAGCAGTTATTACAATGGGTAAGCACTTAAGTGTTTACTGATCCAATATGAGAAACGAGGTAATTTAATGGAAGAGTTTCTAACAATCACAACTCTACAGAATGGTTACTAATAATTACAACTCTACTGCCCTGAGATATAATATGTCTACCTACCCAAAGGGCAAAAGCAAGTTATACATCATTTGTAGCTGCACAAGAAAAAAAAAAATTAAACTAATGTTTTAATGGAACTAGTAAATTTTGTGTGGTACAAACCAAGCAACTATCCTTTAAAAAACTTAAATAGACCTACCATGAAAAGCCTACCCTAGAAAGTTGAGAGTATCATATAAGCTTTTGTACTTTAATCATCTTATTTTCAACCCTGCCTCTTAAGTTAGCCTTATGCTGCTAGAAGTTGATACTATAGGTTCTTACAATATATTCTAGACACATTATATAATGTAGCAATTATTTACTTTAGTCATTATTTTCTTGATAATAAAAATACATGTTCAGTGTAGAAAATTCAAATTTTCTGTGAGGAATGAACACAGGGCCTCACACATACAGGAAACCATTACTGAGAAGCCTCCCCATGCTGATTAATTCATTCTTTTGTTTTAAGGAGGGGGGGTGGGAGGGAAGAGTTCTAAAAGGTGGCAAGGAGAGACATCACAGCAACACTCCACCATCCATGAGTTGCCCACCTCCACCATCAGTGCTGCTCATGGTGCCTCCTTGCTGTACTGGAGCTCAAACTCTGGACTTCATGAATGCTAAGACTTACGTTTTACCAGCACACAGTCGCAAAATTTACATTTAAAGTATTAAAAATAAATACTACATATGTTAAAATTTAAATAAAGAAAATATAATATGGGCAAGCATTCACATATTATGTCAAACAAAATTATAAAACAAGTCTATCTAATTACAATAGCCTAACAATAAAAACTATGGTCAGGAGGACAGTAGAGTAGATAAAGCACTGGGCTGGAAAGCACAAGGTCTCCAATCCCTGGGACACTGGTTTTTCCTCTCCACTCTCTTTTTCTCAGTGATAAATAAATGTTTAAAAATAAAAATTTTAGGAGACTGGGCAGTGGCGCACCAGATTAAATGCACACAGTATGAATAGCAAGGATCCCAGTTAGAGCCCTCAGCTCCCCGCCTACAGGGCAGTCGCTTCACAGGCAGTGAAGGAGGTCTGCAGATGTTTCTCCCTATCCAATAAAAGAAAAAGGAAAAAATTGGCCACCAGGAGCAGTGGATTCATAGTCAGGCACCAAGCCCTAGCAGTTAACCTTGGAGGCTAAAGTAATTAATTAATCAATTAATTAATTAATTAAAATTTTATCTGGTGGTGGGAGCTGTATAGATTGCACCTATTATCTTACAATCTTGTTAATCATTACTAAGACACTAATAAATAAATTAAATTTTAAAGAGCAACTAAAACTTACTGATTTCCTCTTATGTACCAAAAACTGTGCCACATGCTTTACATACACCTCCTATTTTAATCTCACCATCACTTCTTTGAGGTAGGTGCTATTACTGACCCTGTTTGACAAGAAATAAAAGTCTAAAACCAAGTTAAATATCTTGGTCAAAGGTTGGTAAGCAGTAAGAGTATCTAAGTCCCAAGAATTCAAGCCCAGGAAGTCTGATATCAGAATCAGCACACTTAATGGCATAAAAGAAAATTTTAACTATGGTTCTCTAAGTCATGATACAAAAGTATGTTCAAGGGCTGGGAGATAATCTGGCAGCCACCATACCACGCATTGGGCCCTAGTTTTGATGCCCAGCATCTCATGGGGGCACTGCAAGACACTATGGTCAAGCAGTGCTTTGCTGTTTCTCCCCTGCCCGTTTCTTTCCTCTCCTCTCTTCTCTCCTATTCCTCTCTCACTGCAAGAATACACAATTTAAAGTGTGGGAGGAAGGGGGTACCAATTTGTGATCATGCATGTATGAGGTTCAGTCCCTGACTCCACATGAAAAATAAAGTAAAATAAAATAAATGTCAAAATAGAGGTTAAACAGACATCTGTCAGTGCTATTGCAGAAGTGGGTTTAAACAGTCTCAGAGTCCTTCTAAGGACCTGTGACTAATTGGTTACTGGAACTTTTTTCAGATGGCTAGCTCCAAAAAAAAAAAAAAAGAAAGAAACAAAAATAAATCCATTTTAAGAATCATGAAAGTTTTAAATTGTCAGATCATATTTCTCCTGTGTTGCAGATAATGAAGTAGCTCAGAATTCAGTTGATTTATACAACATTACAGAGGTAGCTCATGTCTGGCAGAAATTAGAGAACAGGTTTTCATTGACCTTTACTGCCAGTATTTGACTGAAACTTTTTCTCACTGATTTTTTTTTTTTTTTTGTAGTTTCAGGGGCTTCATCACTTCACTTTGCTGGACCTTTCCAGATAAGAGAGTAGATAACACAGCACTGAAGCTCACCAGGCGTGGTGGCAGTTAACCTGAACATGTATCACACGCATAGCTCTGTGTCAGCTCACACTCATTTCTTTTTTTTTTTTTATTTTTTTTTTTTTATTTAAGAAAGGATTAATTAACAAAACCATAGGGTAGGAGGGGTACAACTCCACACAATTCCCACCGCCCAATCTCCATATCCCACCCCCTCCCCCAATAGCTTTCCCATTCTCTATCCCTCTGGGAGCATGGACCCAGGGTCATTGAGGGTTGCAGAAGGTAGAAGGTCTGGCTTCTGTAATTGCTTCCCCGCTGAACATGGGCGTTGACTGGTCGGTCCATACTCCCAGTCTGCCTCTCTCTTTCCCTAGTAGGATGGGTCTCTGGGGAAGCTGAGCTCCAGGACACATTGGTCACACTCATTTCTTTTTCCTCCAGGGTTATCCCTGCACTACGAATCCTCTGCTCCTGGTGGTCATTTTATTGGACAGGACAGAGAGAAACTGAGAGAGATGGGGAAGACAAAAAAGGAGAGAGAAAAGCAGACACCTGGCAGATCTGCTTCACTGCTCATGAAGCTTCCCCAGCAGATGGGGAGCATGGGGCTCAAACCTGGATCCCTGTGTGGGTCTTTGCACTTTGTACTATGTGTGCTTAACCAAGTGTGCTACCAACTGGCCCCCCACTCATTTTCTACTGCAAATTCAGCTAGTAGGGGTCAAAAACTAAAGCAGAGCAGGAAATACAAACATTTCTTTATTTTCCACCCTTGGTGAAATGCCGAAGGGAGAGGACTTGCCTGGAACATTTCCCCAGCCCTGAGCTGGTATAGAAGTAAAAGGTATCCATCAAACCAAGTTAGAATGATAATCCAAAGCACAAGATCAATGATTTAAGAGTTGCTGTTATGGGGAGAACAGGTCATTAAAATTGTAGGTCCAGTAATTAAACAAGAATAAGAGAGAGCCAGGAGCCCAACAGGACAAGGCATTCAAGGACTATCAAAGTTTGAAAAGTTGATTCAAGAGTCAAGGAAACAGTTCACTTCGATTGTGTGTTGCTTCCTCACATGCTCAGCCCAAAACCCTGCTCCCACTATAGGGAGGGAAGCTTTGGTATTGTAGTCTTGTTCACACTCTATCAAAAGGAAATGGAGGTGGTCCGGGAAGTGGCGCAGTAGCTAAGGCAATAGTCTCAAGCATGAGGTCCCGAGTTCAATCCCCAGCAGCACATGTACCAAAGTGATGGCTGGTTCTTTCTCTCCTCCTATCTTTCTCATGAATAAATAAATAAATTTTTTAAAGTTTTTTTAAAAAAGGAAATGGAAGGGAAGAGTAAAGGGAAAAGGAAGGGGAGAGGAATATGAGAGAGGGAAGGGGAGAGAGGATAATGGAAGGGGGCTGAGGAGGAGAAGGGAAAAAGAGGAGAGGGGAAGGAAAGGGGAGGGAAAGAAGAAGAGGGGAGAAGAGAAGGGAGAGGGAGGGAGGAGAAAGGAAGTGGGAGAGGAGAGAGGAAGTGGGAGAGGAGAAAGGAAGCCGGTGAGGAGAGGGAGAAGGAAGGGAAATCAACTCCTAACTCTCACCTTCAGAATTCAACTCTCCTCATCTCTAAGTCTGCAGTGAGTAAAAGAAAATGTTATAAAGAGGCCAAAGAGATAGCATAGTAGCTATGCAAAAGATTTTCGTATATGAGGTTCCAAGGTATCAGGCTCAACACCTAGCACCACCATAACCAGAACTAAACAGTGCTCTGGCAGAAAGATGGAGGGGGTGGGGGGGAGTAGTATAATGGACTCTTAAACATGAGGTCCCAAGTTTGACCCCTGGCATCACTATGTGCCAGGAGTGATGCTCTGGTTTCCTCTAATTAATAAATCTTTAAAAATAAAAATAAATAAAAACTAACTAGGGTCCAGCAAATAGCATAATAGTTATATAAACAACTTTCATGACTATGATTCCTAGGTCCCAGTTTCAATCCAAGGTACAACCATTAAGCCAGAGGTAAGCAGTGTTTTTGTTAGTCTGTTTTTTGTTTTTAAGTTACTAAAAGGAGAACCAATTTACAGCCTTTTGTAAGGACCAGAGGATCTTTGATAAAATGAAAAGAATGGGACTAAAATCAAAGTTACAGTGTTTAAATTGATGTCTGTTTCTAACACATTACCTGCCATACTCTCACACTTATGTCAGATACTGTTTAAAAAAAAAAACATAAAGAAGCAACATATCTTTTTAGTGAAGAAGCAATAATACATCCCACACTTGACATGTGTGCTATCATTCACAAATTCATTGGATCGACCTTCCCGTGGTGCATCTCGTGAGTACCCATTCATTGGGGAAACTGACGATCCTTCCTAGCCGGGCAAACGCTAGAAGAATTCACAAATTTTAGACCATTTTTGTAAAGTTACTGAAAAGGTACTACTCTAATGATGAACACATTCACACTAGTTTAAACTTATTTAATCAGGTCATATGATTTTAAGTTGCTTTGTCTCTGTACTTTACTTTCTCATGCAGAGTATAACTATCCACCATCAAGTCATAAAGGAGGGATAGAAAAATACTATACAGGATGATAATCATGTTAATACAGTTGATTGCTTAAAGCTTCCTTTCATGTAAAAGATTCACACCTACAAGTCCATAATACATGTAGAGCAGTTACTACACTGATTTATTTTATAGATGAAAACACACAAAAATTAAAAGTTCAGCAAGGTTAAGAGACTTGCTGAGATCATAATGAAAGCTATAGTCAAGAGCTCTTTCTGTTACAGTAAGATTTATCTGTTTAAGAAGAAAAAAAAAACATAGCATATACCAGAATCCTAACCTTTACACTTTCAAGTTCAACACTCTAGCTACTGTACCAATTCCTGGATCACAAGAGTTCTTTCTCTTGTGCACAGTACACTGTCATCACAAATCTGACGTGTTAAGAATGAAACAACCTCATGACCAAATCACTATTTGAACTAACCAAGGAAAATTACAACTACAGAGTCAAGAGTCAACTGAGATTGTTCAGAGCCACAAGATCCCAAAAGGTTATTATTTGGATGTAAAACACTGATAAGAAATAAGTAGACTAGGGATATAGTCTACTGTGGGAGTCTGGCAGTAGCACAGTGGGTTAAGCGCACGTGGCGCAAAGTACAAGGACTGGTGTGAGGATCCCAGTTCAAGCCCCCAGCTCCCCACCTGCAGGGGAGTCACTTCACAGGCAGTGAAGCAGGTCTGCAGGTGTCTATCTTTCTCCCCCTCTGTCTTCCACTCCTCTCTCCATTTCTCTCTGTCCTATCCAACAATGATGACATCAGTAACAGCAACAATAACTACAACAATAAAACAACAAGGGCAACAAAACATAAATAAATAAATATTTTTTTAAAAAAGTAACATGCAAGACTTGTGTGCCTGAGGTACCAGATGTCACAAGTTCAATACCTGGCACTACCATATGTCAGAGTTGAGCTATATTCTGATCTCTATTCCTCTCATGGACATAAACAGACTTTTAAAATCACTTTGGGGAAACTGTTTACAAAACAGTTGTCACATGTATAGTTTCTTATCTCCCTGTGACAGGAGCCTGCAACCAAGCCCACCAACTCCTCCACTGTAATGCACTGGGGTCCTCAAACCCCTTTCAATGTCTTCCCACACAAGAGGCCATAGCTAGTCTAAGCTTCAACCTGTATTTTCCCTTTGTTTCTTAAGTCCTATCTATGAATGAGGTAATCTGGTATCTGTCCTTTTTTTATTATTATTAAATTTTAAAAAGAAAGCTTTTTTTTTTAACTTACTGATTCAAGTTCCATCCAAGATTTAGGGGGAAATTTTTTTTTTTCACTTCTTCTAGCTAAGTAGCAAAACATCTCTTGGAACCACTCATCTACCATTGGACATTTTGTTGTTTCCACATTTTGTGACTATTACAAATATTGCTATTAACATAGGTGTGCACAGCTTTTTTTTTAACTTTTCATTTGATAGGACACAGAGAAATTGAGAGCAGAGGGGGAGATAGGAAGAGATAGACACCTGCATATCAGCTTCACTGCTTGTGAAGCAAACCCCCTGTAGGTAGGGAGCGGGAGGCTGAAACTGGGATCCTTGCGCTGGTTCTTGCGCTTAACCCTATGCACCACTGCCCAGACCCTGGTGTGCAGAGATTTCTTCGAATATGTACTTTTATGTTCTTAGGATAGATGGAGAGGAATTGCCAGAGCGTACAGTAGGTCCATTTCTAATGCTCTAAGGCATTTCCAAACTGTTTCCCATTATGTACTGACCCAACTTACATCCCACCTACCCCCAATGTGTAGAGCGCCGTTTCATCACCTCCAGCTGTAAACCCCAGTGCCACATGGAAAGTGCTTCCTCTGATGATGTGGTGTCTCCCCCTTTCTGTCTCTACCTGAATAAAAATGTGACCTAGAAAGGCTCTTTCTGGTTAAATGCACATGTTACAGTGTGCAATACTCAGGTTTGAGCCCTCAGTCCCCACCTGCAGGGGGAAAGCTTCATGAGTGGTGAAGTAGCACTGCAGGTGTCTCTCTGTCTCTCTCCCTCCCTATCACCCCCTTCCCTCTCAATTTCTGGCTGTGTCTATCCAATAAATAAATAAAGATAATAAAAACAATTTTACTGGACCTAGAACACCCATGTTCAAAATCTGAGTTCCACACAAAAAGATTTAAAAAAAAAAGTAGCACTGGTATGAGAAGTTAACTCACCCAGCAGGATGTGTACCTTACAACACGGGGGTTCCTATATTTGAGCCCTAGTATCACATGGAAGCACTCTAGACAGCAACATGGGAGCTCCATGAGTGGTGCTATGCTCTCTCTCTCTCTCTCTCTCTATCTCTATCTCTCATCTGTCTCTCCCTCTTTAAAAATGAAAGGGTGAGAATATTGGCCTGGGGAAAGCTGCTGAACTGTGTACAAAAGGCACTGGTGTCACATAAAGAAATAAAGGACAGAGGGTAGATAATATAATGGTTATGCAAACAGACTCTCATGCCTGAGGCTCCGAAGTCCCAGGTTCAATCCCCTGCACCACCATAAGCCAGAGCTGAACAGTGCTCTGGTTAAGAAAATTTAAAAAAAGAAATAAAATAAAGTCAAGTCAAGTAAAATAGCAAGAGGTGGGAGAGATGGCACAACAGGTATGCAAAGTGACTTTCAAACCAGAGGCTCCAAAGTCCCAAAAGCAATCTCCCACACTACATAATGCCAGAGCTGAGTAGTGCTCTTGAAAAAAAAATAATAGAAAGGGGCCAGGTGGTGGCCCATCTGGTTGAGTGCACATGGTGCAATGTCCAAGGACTCAGGTTAAAGCCTCCAGTCCCCACCTGCAGGGGGAAAGCTCTATGAGTGAAGCAGGGTTGCAGGTGTGTCTTTGTTTCTCTCCCTCTCTATCTCCCCCTTCCCTCTTGATTTCTGGCTGTCTCTATCCAATAAATAAAGATTTTTAAAAGTTTAAAAAAAAAACACTTTAAAAATAAAAATTAAATATTTTAGGGGCTGGGTGGTGGCATATCTGGTTGAGCGCACATATTACAATGCTCAAGGACCCAGGTTCAAGCCCCCAGTCTCCACCTGCATGAGGAAAGCTGCAAATAGTGAAATGTCGCACGTGTCTCTGTCTCTCTCCCTATCACCCTTTTCCCTCTTGATTTCTGGCTGTGTCTATCCAATAAAGAAAGAAAGAAGAAAAAATTTTTAAACTGATTTTTTTCTTTTTTTTTATTGGGGAATTAATGTTTTACATTCAACAGTAAGTACAATAGTTTGTACATGCATAACATTCCCCAGTTTCCCATATTAACAATACAACCCCCACTAAGTCCTCTGCATCCTTCTTGGACCTGTATTCTCCCCACCCACCCAACCCACCCCAGAGTCTTTTACTTTGGTGCAATACGCCAATTCCATTTCAGGTTCTACTTGTGTTTTCTTTTCTGATCTTGTTTTTCAACTTCTGCCTGAGAGTGAGATCATCCCATATTCATCCTTCTGTTTCTGACTTATTTCACTTAACATGAATTATTCAAGGTCCACCCAAGATCGGCTGAAAATGATGAAGTCACCATTTTTTACAGCTGAGTAGTATTCCATTGTGTATATATACCACAACTTGCTCAGCCACTCATCTGTTGTTGGACACCTGGGTTGCTTCCAGGTTTTGGCTATTACAAATTGTGCTGCCAAGAACATATGTGTACACAGATCTTTTTGGATGGATATGTTGGGTTCCTTAGGATATATCCCCAGGAGAGGAATTGCAGGATCATAGGGTAAGTCCATTTCTAGCCTTCTGAGAGTTCTCCAAACTGTTCTCCACAGAGGTTGGACAATTCACATTCCCACCAGCAGTGTAGGAGGATTCCTTTGATCCCACACCCTCTCCAGCATTTGCTGCTGATACCTTTTCTGATGTATGTATGACATTCTCACAGGAGTGAAGTGGTATCTCATTGTTGTCTTGATTTGCATTTCTCTGACATTCAGAGACTTGGAGCATTTTTTCATGTGTTTCTAGGCCTTTTGGATCTCGTCTGTGGTGAATATTCTGTCCATGTCCTTCTCCCATTTTTGGATGGGGTTATTTGTTGTCTTGTTGTTGAGTTTGGCAAGCCCTTTATATATGTTGGTTATTAAACTCTTATCTGATGTATGGCATGTAAAGATGTTCTCCCATTCTGTGAGGGATCTCTTGGTTTGGGTAGTAGTTTCTTTTGCTGTGAAGAAGCTTTTTAATTTGATGTAGTCCCATAGGTTTATACTTGCCTTAGTCTTCTTTGTAATTGGATTCGTTTCATTGAAGATGTCTTTGAAATTTATGTGGAAAAGAGTTCTGCCAGTATTTTCCTCTAAGTATCTGATAGTTTGTGGTAAACTGATTTTAAAAGATAAAAGTTATTTTGAACTGGGGAGGTAGTTCAAAAGCAGAATATTGTCTTATATGAATGGGGTTCTAAATTCAATCCTCAGCACTGAATAAAATAGTGGAGCAGGGCTCTGGCTTGTCTCTCTCTCTCTCTCTCTCTCTCTCTTTCACACACACACACACACACACACACACACAAAACCACTTAGAAAAAGTCCATTGGGGGTTGGGTGGTAACTCAGTGGGTTAAGTGCACATGGCTCAAAGCGCAAAGACCAGCTTAAGGATCCCAGTTTGAGCCCTGGCTCCCCATCTTCAGGGGGGTGACTTCACAAGTGGTGAAGCAGGTCTGCAGATGTCTATCTTTCTCCACCCCACCCCCGTCTCCCCTCCTCACTCGACTTCTATCTCTCCTATCAACAACAACAGCAATGACAACAATAATAATGACAACAATAAGGGCAACAAAGTGGGAAAAAAATGGCCTCCAGGAGCAGTGGATTCATAGTGCAGGCAATGAGCCCCAGTGATAACCCTGGAAGCAAAGAAAAAAAAACCCATTAAAAAAAATTTCTAAAAGTATTAGCAAAACCAACACCCATCTTGAGGGATATGAAAGGGCTGGGAGAAGATTTCATCAGGAAAAATACATTCTCTGAAATTTGAGTAAGACACACAAAATTATAAAATGTGTTAAACCAAGTGTGCCAGAAGGTGAATTTAAAAATATTTACAATTTGGAAGCTTGGATCTCAAGTTATTGCTATTGCAAAGTGATTGTTACCGTTTGTAGTAAAATATGTTAAGTTTTAGAGAATAATTCCAGTTCTTTTAATTTTATTTTAGTTATCTTTATTTACACTGGACAGAGACAGTCAGAAATCAAGAGGGGAAGGGATGACTGAGAGGGGAGAGAGAGAGAGAGAGACACCTGCAACACTGCTTCATCACTTGCAAAGCTTTCCCCCTGCAGGTGGGAATGGGGGTCTCGAACCCCGGTCCTTGCACTGTAACATGTGCGCTCAATCAGGTGCGCCACCACCTGCACCCTCTCCCAATTCTTCATTATAATAGAATGGGGCTCCATATTAGCTTGGAGCTTTCTTATCTCAATAAAAGTTCTTTTATGATAAAGTCAAGGGCTTGAAACTGACTCTCAATCAAAGAATACACTCTATGTCATGAGTATAAAACATGTGAAATAGTCAGATATACAGTATCCTGCATACCTTTAGAGACTTTGAGGACATTCATTTCCAGTTATTTGTATTTTTCTATGTTAAAAAAAGTATCTTTAGTACAACCTCTAACAGTGCCTGCTCTGTTTACCAAAAGCCCACCAGAAAGTTACACATTGCCAAAATCTTAAATGTAATTCAGACATATGTGAAATGCCTTAACTTTTCTTTCTCCACCCCCCACCCCCCACACTAACCCCTCCCCCACCCTAGGGCACTGCTCAGTTCTGGCTTATAATGTTGCTGGGGTTTGAACCTGGGACTCAAAGCTTCAGACCTGAAAGTCTTTTTGCATAACCACTATGCTATCTCCCCAGCCCAACTTTTCTGTTCTTTAAGGTCAAAACAAATTCCATCTCATCTTTCCTCACTCCTTTTTTATCCACTCCCAAGAAAATGGAATACTCTTAAGAGATGTCAGATAATATAAATCAATGCATTTATAAATACAAGTCTACTGTCTGCAAAGAAATAAATAATATATATATATATTAAGATGCCCATATCCTATTTCAATATTGATTTTAAGCCTTTTGTCAGCTTAAGATGACCACAAACCTCCCCTTCTATTTCTCCTATAGAACTTCTCTTTAAACATCCTTTTAAAAATGAAAAGGACTCAGAGTCAATACATGTACAATTTCAGTATGCCTGAGATGATATTTTTCTTTCAGAGAGGCAAAGTAGGAGAGATACCCCTGCAATGGAATTTCCTGTGGTACCAAACTATATCCATGTTAAAATTAATGTGAAATTAATGATACAGAGTGCCCTTCTTTTCATTTATAGGTGTTTATGCAAAGACACCGAAAGAATCTTATGATACCTTCACTATGGTCCCCTGTTAAATGCTGTGCATCTCTAGTGATGTGACTGTTATTTTTGATATTTAGTTATGTATTTTCCATTTAAATATTTCTAAGATTTTTTAAAAATCACTTATGTTTATCCAGTATGCTTATACTAAGAGTAAGTACTAGTAAATGGGCTATTGTTTTATAACAATTTTAAAAAGTCTTCCTATACTTCCCATTCAATCACAAAACTCCCAATTTGAATAAATGGAGGCCTAGGAAACACATATACAAAACATATACTTGAAATCAAGACACTGCTCACTCTTTTTAAAAAATATTTATTTCCTTTTGTTGCCCTTGTTGTTTTATTGCTGTAGTTACTGTTGTTATTGATGTCGTTGTTGGATAGGGCAGAGAGAAATGGAGAGAGGAGGGAAAGACAGAGAGGGAGAAAGAAAGACACCTGCAGACCTGTTTCACCGCTTGTAAAGTGATTCCCCAGAAGGTGGGAAGCCAGAGGCTCGAACCAGGATCCTTATGCTGGATCCTTATGCTGGTCTGCGCACTTTGTGCTACCTGCACTTAACCCACTGCGCTACCACCTGACTCCCACACTTCTCACTCTTAAAACCATGTTGTTCCAGTGTAGCAGTATGGAGTCTAATAGAATGACCACAATATGAAGGTTAAAATAAAATGCCCATAAAGCTCTGAGTAATTTCAAGAACACAGATGCAAAAATAAAGCATGCTTACTGCTACATTCTAATCAACAAATTTTCCTCTAAAGACAAAATTCTCCAATTTAAACTGTTTAAAAAAGGATATTTAAGAAAATACAATCTCCCATTAATCAGAAAGTTGAAAAAAATAGGAATATTTAAAAATCAACAGTAAACAATCCTGCTGGCCCACCTCACAACACTTTTAATAATACTTCCCAAATTTGAAGAGCCATATTATAGGTTTGCCACAAATCTGGTGATAGGGCAAGAAAACAATTCAATTATAGACATTTATGAAATGTTACTTAAGGCTACTCAACATACCATAAGTATTTTGTCAATGAATGCTAAAGTCAGATTTGTATCAGCAAAGGAACCTACTAAAAAATATTCAGAGACTAGTCAATCTCTCTTACTTAGTGAAAACAATTATTTTGAAGCTATACCATTCATAATCTTTCTACAAATATTTTTAAGGTTTATACTGGTAATTTAATAGTGACTTATAGGACTATAAGATAAAGGAGGTATAGTTCCACACACAACCACCACCAAAGTTTGGTTACACACACACACTCACACACACATACCCACACCCACAATAACCACCAAAGTTCTCTCAAGTCTTAGAGGCAAGTTAGCTACATTTTTAAATACAATTATTAATCAGCAAGCTGAAAAGAAAATGTATAAATCTTACATTTGAAAGTTTCAAACTTTTCAAAATGTTTCATATTCACTATCTTACCAAATAACTGTTTTTTTTTTTTTTCTTATGTGAAGATTTACTACTGGGCTAACACAATAGCTCACTTGGATAGTGTGCTACTTTGTCATGAATACAATCCAAGTTTGAGTCTAGCCCTCCCACCACACTGAAGTGATGTGCTGTGGTCTCTTTCACTCTCTCCCTCTCTAAGAGATAAGTAAATGAGTAATGATTTAACAGGAAAAAAAAAAAAAAAACCGGGGGCCAGGCAGTGATATACCCAGTTAAGGACACATAGTGCAAAGCATAAGGATCCTGGTTCGAGCCCCCTGCTACCCCCGCTACAGGTGGGTAACTTCACAAGTACTGAAGCAGATCTGCAGGAGTCTTTCTCCCTCTCTCTTTTTTTTTTTTTTTTTGCCTCCAGGGTTATTGCTGGGTCTCCATTCCACTGCTACTGGAGGCTATTTTTTCCCTTGTGTTGCCCTTATTTATCATTGTTGTTGTTATTGGATAGGTCAGAGAGAAATCAAAGGAGAGAAGACAGAGGGGGAGACACCTACAGACTTGCTTCACTGCTTGTGAAGCGGCCCCCCTGCAGCTGTAGGTGGGGAGCCGGAGGCTCGAACCTGCATTCCTACGCAGGTCCTTGCGTTTCGCAACACATGCGCTTAACCTGTTAACACAACCGCCCAGCCCCTACTCCCTCACTTATCTTCCCCACCTCTCTCAATTCCTCTGTCCTGTCTAATAAAATGGGAAAAAATGGTCGCCAGGAGCAATGGATTCATAGTGCTGAAACCAAACCCCAGCGAGAACCCTGGAGGAAAAAAAAAATTCAGTATCACAGATGTAATTAATCAGGCCGGCAACCTGAATCAAAAAATAATTCTCTGGGGGACTGGCAGTAGCACATGGCATGAAGTCCAATGGCCGGCTTAAGGATCCTGGCTCGAGACCCAACTCCCCATCTGCAGGTGGGTCGCACTTCACCGGTGAAGTGGGTCTGCAAGTGTCTTTCTCTCTCCCTGTCTTTCCCTCCTCTCTGAATTTTCTCTGTCCTATCCAACAACAACAACAGCAGCAATAACAACAGCAACAAAATGGAATAAAAATGGCTGCCAGAAGCAGTGAATTCATAGAGCAGGTATTGAGCCCCAGCAATAACCCTGGAGGCAATAATAATAATAATAATAATAATAGTAATAACCCTGGAGGCAAAAAAAAAATCTTCTTAAAGCTTTTTTTTTAACCCATTCCTGTTCATAACATCATTTAATTTCTAAAAGCCAGACCAGAGGGATAGAGAATGGGAAAGCTATCGGGGAGGGGATGGGATATGGAAATTGGGTGGTGAGAATTGTGTGGAGTTGTACCCCTCCTATCCTATGGTTTTGTTAATGTCTCCTTTCTAAATAAATAAATAAATGTAAATCAGCAAAGTGCAAGGACTGGCTTAAGGATCCCAGTTCAAGCCCCGGATAAGTAAATAAATAAATGTAAATCAGCAAAGTGTAGGCTGGCTTAAGGATCCCAGTTGGAGCCCCGGGTTCCCCACCTACAGGTGAGTCGCTTCATAGGTGGTAAAGCAGGTCTGCGGGTGTCTTTCCCCATCTCTGTCTTTCCCTCCTCTCTATCTCCTGTCTCTGTCCTATCCAACAATGACGACATCAATAACAACAACAATAACTATAACAACAATAAAAACGCCAACAAGGGCAGCAAAAGGGAAAATAAATAAATAAATAAATAATATAAATAAATTTTAAAAAATACTAAATCAGAATTGGTTACTTGCATTTAAAACAAAGTCAACATTGCTATTCCTTTTAGCCAGTCTACCTCAACCAGAAATCATATGAAAAACATTCCATCAATGATATACTGTTTCCTCATAACTATGACTGGCACTAAAGTGACAGAATTCTAACTGCAGTTTCTTGTTTTTCAGAAAGTTTGCAGTCTACTGGATAAAAACACAAAAGAAAACAATGCTAAGCTGTGTTTAATCAACCCTCCTGAGGGGAGAAATCTTACAGGGTGGTACTACAGAACCTCAAGTGACAAGTACACCAGGAAATGAGATTGAAGTGAGTTTAATCTAGAAAGACTTCATGGGGAAAATAAAGCTTAAGCTGGGCATTGAAGGATGTACAGGAATTCTAACACAAAGGAGGAAAGAAAGCACTCAAGCAAGGCCCCGTAAGAGCAAATGCTAAGAAACAGGAATAAGCATGATATTCACAAAAGAGACTAAGACAATCTGTCTGGAACATAGGTGCATGCTGAATAATGAGAAATAGCTTGGTAAATTAAGGGGGATCGGCTCCCAATAGGCAGTTATGGCACAGGGAGAGGATGTTAAAATATTAGAATCATCAGATACTTAAACTAGAAAGTGAACCTTGGAGATTCCCTAATCAACTTTTTCTGACAAATGAGGAAATCTAGAATACACATATCTATCTAATGGCTAGCCAAAGACTAGTGGCAACTAAAAGATCTCATTTAGGAGCCCCCTTTCCATGATAAGTATACTGCCTGGTAGAATCCAGAACGTAAATATGTCCAAGAATCAATGGCAATATCAATAAATAAGGGCCTGCAAGTATACATATAAGAGACTACTGTGTCTTGGGGATTAAAAGAAGATTGGTTTCTGAAAGGTAATGAAACACCACAGTAGCATTATGCTTGAGCAAAAACCACTGTTTTGCCAGAAGGAACGGCAATCCAAGAACGAATCCAAGAAAGCAGTAATCCAGAATGAAACCAGAGACAGAAGCTAGTTTTCAGAGAGTCATAAAGGAAACTGGTGGATTAACAGCAAAGGCAGGAGGTACCTGGCAACAAAAGGGGAAAAAAAGATTAATCCACCAAAGAAAGTTACAGAATCAAGTAAATGTATAAGATGTTTAAAAATATTAAATAAATAAAACAAAATAGACTGGGAGGTTCACAATGGGTATAGTGCTAGACTTGTAGATACGAGGTCCCAAGTTCCAACCCCCAGCATTGCATATACTAGAGTGATACTCTGGTCTCTATCTAGTGAAATGAATAAACCTGTTTTAAAAAGTTAATGGGGGGGGGGGGAGGCTGGGGGTCAGACAGTAGCGCAGCGGGTTAAAAGGAGGTGACACAAAAGCAAGGACCTGTGTAAGAATCAAGGTTCAAGCCCCTGGCTCCACACCTGCAGGGGAATAGCTTCATAGGCAGTGAAGCAGGTTTGCAGGTGTCTTTCTCCCCCCCCCCCCCCCCCCCCCGTCTTCCCCTCCTCTCTCCATTTCTCTCTGTCCTATCCAACAATGATGACAACAATAACTACAATAACAATAAAACAAAAGGGGGGAGTTAATTTGGGGACCAGGTGGTGGCACACCTGGTTGAGCACACATTACAATGAACAAGGACCTGGGTTCAAGGCCCCAGTCCCCACTTGCAGGGGGAAAGCTTTGTGAGTGATGAAGCAGGGCTGCAGGTCTCTCTCTCTCTCTCTCTCTGTTACCCCCTTCCCTCTCAATTTCTGACTGTCTCTATCCAATAAATAAACGATAGCAAATTTTTTTAAATAATTTATTTTTAAAAGTAAATTTGAAAGGAAAAAGGAAAAAGGTCACATAAAGGCTAAATGAAATAGGGGGGCAAGGTGGTGGCACATTCAGTTAAACACACACAGTACTAAGCACAGGGAGCCACATAAGGATCGAAGTTCAAGGCCCCAGCTCCTCACATGCAGGAGGGACTCTTGCCCAGTGGTGAAGCAGGTACCTTATCTTTATCTCTCCTTCTCTATCTCCCTCTCCTCTCTCAATTTCTCTGTCCTAGCCAATAAAAATGAAAAAAAATGGCCACCAGGAGCCATGGATTTGTAGTGGCCCAGTGATATCCCTAAAGGCAAAAAAAGACTAAATTAAATATAGATAAGCTGGGGAGGGGTTGGTGAGAAAGCACAGAAAACTAAGGGCAAGTTGGAAGAATTTTATTTTGCTTATTTTCTTTACCAGAGCACTGCTTAGCTCTGATTTATGGTGGTACTAGGGGTTGAACCTGGGACCTTTGGTGCCTCCAGGAATGAAAGTCTTTTTGCATAACTATTATACTGTCTCCCAGAATTTTTTAAAGATGAGTTTCAGAATAAAGAATATGCATTTTTTAATATTTTATTTATTTACTTATTTATTTTACCAGAGCACTGCTCAGCTCTGGTTTATGGTGGTGCAGAGGATTGAACCTGGGACTTTGGAGCCTCAGGCATGACAGTCTCTTTGCATAATCATTATGCTATCTACCCAATCCACAAATAACATCTTTTTTTTTTAATATTTTACTTATTTACTAGTGAGAAAGATAGGAGGAGAGAGAGAGAGAGAGAAAGAACTAGACATCACTCTGGTACATGTGCTGCCAGGGATTGAACTCAAACCCTCGGACTAGAGAGTCCAACATTTTATCCACTATGCCATTCCCACACCACAAGTAAGCATTTTTTTAATCACTCATCACAAAATACCCCTGGCCAAAAGAGTATTCCTTTCCAACTAGTTATAAGGCCTTGTAAGATTAACAGATTGGGCTTTAAGAACAAAACTAACATTCTGTTAGCCAAAGCAGCTCCAACATTTTATAAATCTGCCCAACAAACATGGCTTGTACCTTCCAAGACACTTGCAAATCAATCATTTTAAACTTTGAGTTTTGCACACCACCACAATGGGATTTTATACCTTGTCAAAGGACATTCCAATTAGCATTTACAAGTCACAATAATTAATATACTACTGCCAAACAAAAAAATCAGTTCTACACTATGTTCTTCAAAGTATTAAGAGCTCAGCAACAGGCAGGCAGTTCACCAGGTAGAGCACACATCCACAGGGACTAATCTGAGCCCCATCGACCACAGAGGAAGTGGAGCTGTACTGTTATATCTTCTCTTCTATCTCTTTCTCTAAGTCTTTCTGTCTCTCACTCTTTTTATCTACAAGGGAAAAAAAAAATCTGGGAGTGGTACAACCATGCAGGCATTGGTGAAAAAAATTGTTTGGGTTTTGTTTGTTTTCACATAACCAGATATAGAAAGTATAACTATTTAAAAAGACATGTTTACAGAAAATAATCTGGGGAATATCTTTTTCAATTTCCTTTTTAAAAAAGAACAAATTAGTCAAATTTTTTAAAAGATTTATTTATTTATGGTAGCGAAAAGGTTCTAATTTGTTAAGTAACTTGGTTAAAGAGCCCCAATTTAAAGCCAAGCCCCGTGAAATATTTGGTGGCAATAATAATAACAAAGTTACACACCTAAAATTTACTGATGTTGACTTTTAACCATACTGTTCAACACCATAAAAGCAGGTTAAGGAGACAGAAGATATAAATTCAGCTCTCTAGCTATCCACCTATTCAACTGCTATTTCCCTAACCAAGGAAGTAATCACTTTTAAAATTAATGAGAATCATTCAATTCAAATAATCTTAAATAGGAGGCCAGGTGGTAGTGCACCCAGTTGAGAGCAAATGTTAGTATGTGCAAGAACCTGGGTTCAAGCCCCCAGTTCCCATATGCTGTGCGGTAGCTCCACAAGCAGTGAAGTGGTACTGCATATGTCTCTCTCTCTCCTCTATCTCCCCTTTCTCAACTTCTGTCTCTATCCAAAAATGCTAATCAAGTGGTCCAGGAGATGACACAGTGAATTAAGCATTGGAGTCCCAAACATGAGGTCCGAGTTCAATCACTGACAGCACATGTAACAGAGTAATGTCTGGTTCTTTCTCTCTCCTCCTCCTATCATTTCTCATGAATAAGTAAATAAAATTTAAAAAAATACTAATTAATCAATAAACAAGGTATTTTTTAAATCATCTTGTCATAAATATTAGATTCAGATACAAGTCACAAAAATTTTATTTTTCCCACTTGGAAACAAGGACTTGAGTTCAAAATGTCAGGATGGAACACTACCACTCCTTTTAATGGGTTATCTACACCAAATTGCTGAGGAATACCCATCAGGATACAATAGGTAATCAGCAGTGGCTAGTAATGAATTTGGACTTCACACACAATAGAAGTCACACCAAAACAGCATTATGATCATAAACAGAGTGGCCATCTTTATACATACACAAGTTATCTGGCTCAACACATGTCTTAGTGTAATAAAAAGGAGCAGCTTAGGCTGGGGAAATAGTGCAGGGATACTATGAGGTCCCAAGGTCAATTATCCCCAGAACCACCCACAGTCAGAACTGAGTGAGCTCTGCTCTAACCACAAGGAAGGAAAAAAAGAAAAGGAAGGAAGGAAGGAAAGAAGGAAGGCCTATATCCAGTGAAACTAAGTATAAGTAATATATACATGTATGATACTTCAGAAAATCAAAATGCCTCTTACACAAATACCTTTCACTACATGCAAAACTATCTCTCCTATTAATAAAAATGTAAGTTCTTCTCTTCTGACTGTACATTGCAAAACTATCTCTCCTATTAATAAAAATGTAAGTTCTTCTCTTCTGACTGTACATTTTAAAGGATCATTAAAACAAACCCTATAAGGTTATTTTTCCAGGGCCAGTGAAATAGCTCACTTGGATAGTGTGCTGTTTTGCCATGTATGTAACCCAGATCCAAGCCTATCATCCATCCACACACTGAAGATGCTGTGGTGTCTCTATCATATATATATATATATGTATATATATATATATATATATATACACACACACACACACATATATATATGATATATATATCCCTGATATTCCAGCAACAGAATAGTTTTCATATTAAGGCTCTTATTACTAGGCCTGCTATGTGACCCTGGAAAGTCATTTAACCTCTCTATGCCCCAGTTTTCACTTTCCTACCACAAGATAAAGTCTAATTTGAACTAAACATATATTACTTCTATGACAAATTAACATATGTAAGTACCTCACTCAAACACTGAAAATCCTTACATTTCACATCTTCCAAGTAGTGAGCTTTAACCTAGGAAGCTTGTAAGGAATAATCTGTCCTATGTATCTTTCCCTTAATTACAAGGTAAGAGATATTTTTAAGTGCTTCTGTTTAAAACTCACTATGTTCCTAATTTTTAACAGATGGTGGTGAATTTGAGTCACAATATATATAACAAAACAAACAACAAAGCCTTTTAACCAGGAGACAAAAATAAGGAAACATTTATTTGCATTACAGGGTATATAATCAAAATCATCACTCTTTTAACATTTAGAGAACTATTCTCCTCTGCATGTGGCAGATAAGTTTAGAGATCAACAGGTAAAAAAGCAAAGAAATAAAATTTAAAAATGCGTAAGAGCCATGGCACGAATCCTTCAAATTCCTTCATGTAGATTATGCTGTCCACAGGCAGTTTTGGAGTTGTGTGTTTTTTAAATCCTTTCAATTACACAGAACACCTTTATATCCATTTTTAAATTTAATAATCCATCAGTAATGCAATCCAAAATATTCAGCAATGTTTTACTTCCTCCGGTAGATTAGTATCAGCACAACTGGTTTAGATGCTAAAGGATAAAAAGAACTCTTTCAAGTTGCATAGTTTTTTTAGTTTATTTTATCAATGTAATTTCTTATCAAGTTTCTTCATTTTAAAGCTTATCTCCACATACCTACAGCCAAATACTTATATCTTTCAGGTAGGTCAGAAACACTGAATTCTGTAAATGTTTATGGATCAAATAAAAGAGCCCCCCCCGTTAATCCTGCTCCCATAGTCATTATATGATTATAAACAATAAATAAATTTTAAAAAGTTCCCTCATCACAGTAAGCCCATGGTAAACTGCATCTGTAAAAAGCATCTCTTTAAACCATGCCCCACTACCAAAGGCAACACAACACACAGTTAAACTACTTCCCAGTGACAAAAGGCTATTTTGTGCCTCCATTCTGCTCAACCCCAGCACTTGGTGTGTGAAACTCATGAAATAAAAAGACACCTCCCGAGTCATGAACTTTTTCTTTTCCACCTCAAATATTCTCAATGAAAAGTTATCTTGTCAACCAAGAGGTGAGAATTAAAAAATAACAACAAAACACAGAATTATCCGCCCCAGGAACACATCCCAGCTGTCTGGGTTCTCCTGTCAGTGGCTGAGAGGCAGTTTCCCACTGGACCTTTCTCCCTGGGTCCTCTAACTCCCCAATATTCTCCCTCAAGAAAGCTACATTCTCAACATTCATATTCTGAGAACGCTGGGGGGGAGGGGGGGGAATAGGAGGAGAAACTGCAAATACCACGGAAGGGGCAAGGAAAGAAATATTTCAGAAACAGGAGGAAACAAGAACCATGGTTTCCATTCCAATGGCAACATAAAAAAAAAATTTTTTTTTTAATTTTAAAAAGCCAATCTAGTCTGACCAGGATATGATGCGGGGAGGAGGGGACGCCCATGTCGGGCATCAAAAAGATGAGCAGTGTGTGTGCTCTGGGAAGCTCGGGGGCAGAAGGGACAGAAAGTAAGAAAGAAGACCTGTGCTCTCCTGCTTTGGGCTCCTCTTCCCCCTCCGAGAGAGGAAGCTGAGGACACTGGGGGAGGGGCGGTACATGCCACCGGTCTCCCACTCGGAGTACACCACACCGGCCCTGGGGTTCCTTCAGTTACTCCTTCCCAGCTACGGGGTGCACGGAGAGAAAAGGAAACCCCTCGTGTTGTGCACCTTCCTTCAAAAGATGATGATAATAATAATAATAATGTCATGTGGGGCTGACTGAATCCAGATGGAGAACCCCCCCTCCCGAAAGCGCCCCCAGGTCACTCATTCCAATGACCAGGGGCGCGGCAGGGATAAAATAAAGGGGATGGAGGGTCCGCAGGGCGCTGGGGGGGGAGGCCCCACCCCCCGACTCAGAAGCGCAGGGAGCCCCGGCTCGTCGCCGTCCCCTCCCTCCTGCCTCCGCACCTCCCCCTCGGCCACCCCGCCGGTCCCCCTTCCTTCCCTCCAGAGCCCCCGGCAGCCGCGGGGGAGGCGGCGGCTCCTTCCTCCCCGCACCCACCGCGTCCCCACCCCCACTCCGCTGCCACCTCCCGCCCGCCACGGGCCCGTTACCTGCTCGTCGAAGCGGCTGACCACGGCCTGGACCCATTCCACCGGCCTGTGCGCGGCCATGTCCTCCCCGCGGCTGGGGAGCGGCGGAGGCACGGGCCGGCCGGCGCCCAGGGCCGGGAAGAGGGCGGGGAGCGGGGGCTGAGGTGAGGGGAGAGGCGCGGAGAGGGGCTGAGGAAGGCAGGCTCCCAACGTTCCCACGGGGGTGGGGACCAGGGCCCTGCGCCCCGCCGGGAGGGGGAGAGGGGAAGGGGGCGTTGGCGAGGAGGTTGGGGGGAGGGGGCCAGGGGAAGGGGACCCGGGGAGGGGAGGGGGCCTCTTGGTCGCTCTCCCCACTAGCGCCGTCTCCCCACAGCCATCACAGTCCGAGACGCCGCCATGACACCCCACCGGAAGTGGGATCCTTTCCACGGCCTGGGGAGAGGGAGCGAGAGCTAGAGACTGAGTGCGGCTGGGAAAGGGGAGGGGGGAAGCGAGAGCGAAGGGGGCCTGCCGCGCATGCGCCCGCGCCGGCCGGTTTCATTAATGAAAAAGCGAGTCCTCCTGGAGGTGACGTCACCTAACTCCTTCGGGCCTGGAGGCGCGCGTCCTACAAGGCCTCCGGGTTCACCTAGACTCTCCACCGAGGATTCGGCCAGCGTGACTCCGAACTGACCCGGGAGCATCTGCTTCATCCCCACCGCCATATCAGACTCCCCCTCCCCCGCCGGCCTCGGGATTTGGATTGCTCCCCAGGTTGGAAGTTAGGGCGCCCTGAGGCTAGCATTTCTTCCAATGCGCTCATCTCCCGCTGCGCCTTGTGGAAGCTGTGCTGAGCCTCTCTTTTCTCACCAAGAATGTGGCATACAACTTTGGGTTCCCAAGCCCTCCCTAGATATTCTAGACTTTTGAGAAGCTGGGAAAAATAAATAAATAATAAAAAGGCCAAAAGAGGCTTACTGCTTTTTTTCTTTATTATTAAATAACCGTTACTAAAATAGACCAAAAGACAAAGTCCTTAGACTTTGAAATCTAGACTTCTGCTGAATTGACAAGAGTCTCTAGTAAATAAAACTTAAACACATTTGATGATAGCAAAATTCAAATTTCACCAATCTCAAAAAGTAGTCAAGACTTCACATACATTATTAGTTCAATAAGTAAGTTCATCGTCTCGTTTTTGTTTTTAACCAGAGCATTGGTCAGTTCTGGCTTATAGTAGTGCTGGGGATTGAACCTGGGTCTTTGGAGCCTCAACATGAGAGTGTCTTTGTACACCATTATGCTATCCTCCCCACCCCCCAACTTGAATCTTTCAACAAACCCTTCGAACAGATGTCAATACCTTCATCAAATTGATAATGATATGTCACAAAAACTTCTGAGACTCCACTAAGTAACAAGAGTTGTAAAGTGGCAGAGTCAGGATACAAATCCAGGTGGTTTAATCCCAAAGATAATAAAACAAAGTTGTGTCTTTTTCTAAAGCAAAGGTGGTCCCTATTCCCCTAGTACCAGAGTTGGAAGTGAGCAGGAAAGTTTTTCAGGAAGGAGATCACAAACAAAACAATAGATTTTGGTTTTTTCTGTGTCCAACATAAGCTTTGAAATAAGTCATTTTTAATTTTTTTTCTTGCCAAGCAGGCTTTTTTTTTTTTTTTTTGCCTCCATGGTTATTGCCAGGGCTCCGTGCCTGCACCACGAATCCACTACTCCTAGAGACCATCTTTTCCCCTTTTGTTGCCCTTGTTTTATCATTGTTATGGTTATTATTGTTGTTGTTATTGCTGTCGTTGGATAGGACAGAAATCGAGAGAGGAGGGGAGAGAGGGGGGAGAGAAAGACACCTGCAGACCTACTTCACCTGTGAAGCGACTCCCTGCAGGTGGGGAGCCAGGGGCTCGAACCGGGAACCCTACAGCAGTCCTTGCATTTTGCGCCATATGCAGTTAACCTGCTGCTCTACCCCTCACTCCCGGCTTTTTTTTTTTTTAATCTTTATTTATTGGATAGAGACAGAAATCAAGGGAAGGGGATGGTAGAGAGAGACACCTGCAGCACTGCCTTATCACTTGTGAAGCTTTCCCCCTGCAGAACCTGGGTCCTTGTGCGCTGTAACATGTGCACTCAACCAGTTGGCCCTTTATATTTTCCACTATACACTTTACTTGGGCTAATGTTAAGAGGAGTTTGCACATTCTGAACTAACATTCAGTTATGCCACATAACTGGGCAACAAGATGGAGCAAAACCAGAAGTTTCCACATATTGTATATATTATGCACTGCCCTAGGCTGTGTTATAGCAATAATTCTACAAAAGTGCCGAAAGAGCTAGTGCACAGATACTATGGTAAACTAAGAAGTAATTCTAGGGTGTCAGGTGTTAGCGCACACAGGGTTAAGCGCACGTGGAGCAAAGCACAAGGACGGGCATAAGGATCCCAGTTCGAGCCCACGGCTCCCCACCCGCAGGACAGTCGCTTCACAGGCAGTGAAGCAGGTCTGCAGGTGTCTTTCCTCCTTTCTGTCTTCCCCTCCTCTCTCCATTTCTCTCTGTCCTATCAAACAACGAACGACATCAACAATGACAATAATGGCCACAACAAGGGCAACAAAAGGGGAAAAAAATGGCCTCCAGGAGCAGTGGATTCATGGTGCAGGCACTGAGCCCCAGCAATAACCCTGGAGGCAAGAAAAAAAAAAGAAGTAAGTCTATCATTTAAAGGATGTCATTGCACTCCAGTCAATTATTGCTATGCAGGAATTTTCATAGTCTCACTAGATCTTCTGTTTACTCAAGAGATAGCAATTTTTTCTGACAGTTTTTTTTTTCCAGTTTTCACATAGTGGCAGCCAGTTCACATTTTTTAATTTTTTAAAATATTTTAATTGTTAATGAGAAAGGAATAGAGAGAGAAAGAACTAGACATCACTCTGGTACATGTGCTGCCAGGTATTGAACCCAGGACCTCATGCTTGAGAGTCCAATGCTTTATCCACTGCGCCACCTCCTGGACCACCATTTTTTAAATATTTATTTATTTAGGATAGGGACAGAAAGAAGTTGAGAAAGAAGGGGAAGACAAGGAGGGAAGAAGAGAGAAAGAGATGGAAAGGCCTGCAGCACTGTTTCACTGCCCATGAAACTTCCCCCTTGCAGGTAAGGACCAGGGACTTGAACTCAGGTCCTTGACCATTCAACACTCAACTAGCTGTGCTACCATCCTGCCCTACCAGTTCAGTTCACATTTTGTTTAAATTTTTTTGTTATCTTTATTTATTAGATAGAGATAGCCAGATATCAAGAGGGAAGGGGAAGATAGAAAGGAAGAGAGGGGGGTCGGGCGGTGGCGCAGTGGGTTAAGTGCATGTGGCGCAAAGCGCAGGAACCGGCGTAAGGATCCCGGTTCGAGCCCCCGGCTCCCCACCTGCAGGGGAGTCGCTTCACAGGCGGTGAAGCAGGTCTGCAGGTGTCTATCTTTCTCTCCCTTTCTCTGTCTTCCCCTCCTCTCTCCATTTCTCTCTGTCCTATCCAACAACGAATTGCGTCAACAAGGGCAATAATAATAACCACAACGAAGCTACAACAAGGGCAACAAAAGGGGGGAAAAAAATGGCCTCCAGGAGCGGTGGATTCATGGTGCAGGCACCGAGCCCAGCAATAACCCTGGAGGAGGGAGAAAAAAAAAAAAAAGGAAGGAAGAGAGACAGACACCTGCATCACTGCTTCACCACTCATAAAGCTTTCCTCCTGCAGGTGGGGACCAGGGGCTTGAACTCCAGTCTATGTGGTTTAACATGTACGCTCAACCAGGTACACCACCACCCGGCCCCATACCAGTTCACATTTTCTAAAACACTGCTTGACCAAATAAAATATATCTGCTATCTGAATTGAACTTAAGAATGTACAGTGTGACTAGCTTTGGCCTAGTACAAGAACATAGGCTTCAGAGAAAAGTAGAATTAGACTTGTATTCTAATATCACCCATGTGACCCTGTCCAACATGTGAGTTTCAGGGAACTACTAATTTCAAACACATCTCTTTTATTTACCCTGGGTTTTGGTCACACAACAATCACTGCCAATTTGTTTTTTCTTCAAGTGTTTTGTTCCAATAGTATTTGCTCCATATGTCCACACTTCTATCTACTGCATACCAAGAAGCACATAGTTCCTCAGGGCCCAAGTGCCCCTTTCCTGGTTGCTGGGAGTGTTAGTGGCCAACAGTTCTCAGTTCAATTCCACTCCAGTAACTGCCCTCAGCAAGAGAGATGCCTCTTGTCAGGTAACTCCACACTCCTGCACTCAGGATCAAGGGCAGGAACACCCTGAAGGGCTCTTTCTACTGCAGAGCCCCCTTAAGGAATCAGCTCCCCAGTGGTCCTTGGGAGATCCTTGTTGTGACTGCATTATATTCAGTGTTTCTTCCTGGTCAATCCTGCTTCTTTCACTCCCATACTGTGTCAGTTTCAAGTGTATTATCTAATAAATTTCCTACTTGCAAATCTCCATCCCAGAGTTGGATTTCCAGAGAATCTGAACTAAGTCAATTAATTGTGAGTGTAGTGTGATCCAGTGGAACTGAATCACCATCTGGCCAGTTGGCAGTGAAGCCTCCAGGTGAAGCCCTGATTGGCCCTAGCATGCTTTAGCTACCCCTCTGTTTGAACTGTTGGCAGTGATGGTAGGATGGGTGGAAGAGATGCAATCTATGAAGCTTTTAAAACATTTTTTATTAGTGGCTTAATATTGACTTACAGAACCATAAGATAATCTTTCCCACCACCAGAGTTCTGTGTTCCCATTCCCTCCATTGGAAACTGCAGTAGTTCTCCCAAGATCATATATATATATATATATATATATATATATATATATATATATATTGACTTTTTTCTTTTTTTTAATTTTTTTTATTATTTTTATTTATTGGATAGAGACCATCAGAAATTGAGAGGGAAGGGGGTGATAGAGAGGGAGAGAGATAGATACCTGCAGCACTGCTTCACCACTTGCAAAGCTTTCCTCCTGCAGGTGGGAACTGGAGGCTTGAACCTGGGTCCTTGCACATTGTAACATGTGCACTCAACCAGGTGTGCCACCACCCGGCCTCCCATTAACTTTTTTCTATGGTCTTCTCTCTCTCTTTTTTTTTTTCCTCCAGGGTTATTGCTGGGCTCAGTGCCTGCACCATGAATCCACCACTCCTGGAGGCCATTTTTTCCCCCTTTTTGTTGCCCTTGTTGTTGTAGCCTCGTTGTGGTTATTATCATTGCCATTGTTGATGTTGTTCATTGTTGGATAGGACAGAGAGAAATGGAGAGAAGAGGGGAAGACAGAGAGGGGGAGAGAAAGATAGACACCTGCAGACCTGCTTCACCGCCTGTGAAGTGACTCCCCTGCAGGTGGGGAGCCGGGGGCTTGAACCAGGATCCCTATGTCGTCCTTGTGCTCTGCGCCACATGCACTTAACCCACTGCACCACCGCCCGACCCCCTCTATGGTCTTTTCTTCTCTTCCCTTCTTTCTTTTTTTTAAAGACATTTTTTTAAATTTTTTATATTTATTTCTTTATTTTCCCTTTTGTTGCCCTTGTTTTTTATTGTTGTTGTAGTTATTGTTGTTATTGATGTCATTGTTGTTAGGACAGAGAGAAATGGAGAGAGGAGGGGAAGACAGAGAGGGGGAGAGAAAGATAGACACCTGCAGACCTGCTTCACCGCCTGTAAAGGGACTCCCCTGCAGGTGGGGAGCCGGGGGCTCCAACTGGGACCCTTGCGCTTAACCTGCTGCGCTACCGCCTGACTCCCCTTCTCTTCCTTTCTAAGTCACACCTACACCTACTACTACTTTCAAGAGTCCCTTCTTTTTTTTTTTTTTTTTTTTCTTTTTCCTCTTTTCTCTTAGCATCCTGATGTAATTGGGATCCAAAGCCCACTGGTCACTTTCCCCTAACATTTCCCTCTGGAAATATGGACCAAAATTATTTTGGGTGCAGAAAGTGGAAGTTCTGGCTTCTGTAATTGCTTCTTCACTGGATATGGATGTTGGCAGGTCTATTCATACCCACAGCAGTTTTAAAATGTGAAAAAACTAGCTATTTAAGAATGATGGGAAGGGGGTAGATAATGGTTACGCAAAAAAAATCTCATGCTTGAGGCTTTCAGAAGCCCCAGGTTCAGACCCCCACAGCACAATAATCCAGAGCTGCTCAGTGCTATGGTAGAAAGGAAAGAAGGAAGGAAGGAAAGAAAGAAAGAAGGAAGGAAGATAGGACTGAATAATTATGGAATAACTCTCTGGAAAGACAAGGAATAGTTAAGGTTTAGGGGAAGGAGTAGATAGCATAATAGTTGTGCAGAGACTCTCATGCCTGAGGCACCATAAACCAGAGCTAATCAGTGCTCTGGAAAAAGCAAAAAAAAAAGTGATAGTTAAGGGCGATTGATTTACCACCAACTAAAAGCTAAGGCTAGGGAGTTGGGCAGCAGTGCAGCGGGTAAAGTGCATGTGACACAAAGTGCAAGGACTGGCCTAAAAATCCCGGTTCCCTGGCTCCCCACCTGCAGGGAAGCGCTTCACAAGTGGTGAAGCAAGTCTGATGGTGTTTTTCTCTCCCTCTCTCTGTCTTCCCCTCCTCTCTCCATTTCTCTCTGTCCTATCAAATACGATGACATCAATAATAACTACAACAACAATAAAAAACAAGGGCAACAAAAGAGAAAATAAATAAATATTTTTAAAAAGCTAAGGATGGAAGGGGAATGACAATGGTGCAACCAATTGAGTGCATATATTACAGTGCACAAGGACTGGGGTTTGAGCCCCTGCACCCTACCTGAAGGGGGGATGCTTCATGAGCAGTGAAGCAGGTCTGCAGGTGTCTCTCTCTCTATCTCCCCTGCAACCTTGATTTCTCTCTGTCCTATCAGATGAAATAAAAAAACGAAAGGAAGGAGGAAAGAAAGAAAAAAAAGAAGGAAGAAAGAAAGAAAGAAAGAAAGAAAGCAAGCTTCTGGGTAGTGCATTTATAGTGCCTGCACCAAGCTCCAGCAGTAACCCTGGTTGCAAAATAAATAAGTGCTAACATATGTCTCCTTAAGCATATAAGTGGAGGAACATAGCAGGAAAGCCTCAGGGCTAGGGCCAGGACTTAATTATAAGAGTAGCAAAAGAGTAGTAGAACTCCCAAAATGGTCAAATTCTCTACTGTTCAAATCCACTATGAAGGGATCAAGGAAATGGCTCACTTGGATAGTGTGTTGCTTTGCCATACTGTATAAAGCCCAGGTTCAAGCCTCCACTGTACTGAAGGAAGTTTTGGTACTGTGGTATTTTGTTTACTTTCTCTCCTTCTACCTCTCTGCCTGCCTGCCTATCTCTATGTAAATAAGAATAAAGAAAGAGAAAAAAGAAAGAAAGTAGCAGTGGCATAGTCTCCTTTGCTACAACATGTTGAGCAAAATCAACCAGAAGGAGTGGGCTAGAAGATGGCATACCTAGTAGAGCAAACATGTCACCATGTGTGAGCACTCAGGCTGAAGCCCTCAGTCCCCAGCTGCAGGAGGGAAGCTTCATAAGCAGTAGTAGTACTTTGTCTCTGCTTTTCCATCTTTCTATCTTTCTCTCTCTCTCAAGGAAAAGCGGGGGAATAGCCACCAGCCTTAATGATAACCCTAGTGACAGAAAAAGAAAAACTAGTTAAATGTTTTAAAAGCCAAAAGGAAAAGGATGAATGCCAGATGATCTCACTCACAGGTGGGACCTAAGAAGCAAAGCAAAGGACAGTACAAGATGAATCCTCAATGGACTGCAGTCTATAAAAGCAGATCTGGTAACTCAGAAGGGGGAAGGAGAGCGCTAAGGGAGAGGCTGGGGACCTAAGTCCCTAGGGTGGAACAGGATGAACAGGAAGAGACTTTGGTGGAGGAAGAAATGTAATGACACCAATCTTAGGGAAATATGGAAATCTACCATGGTGGCAACAATAAACCTGTAGATCAACATTGTCTCAATAAAATGATAGTAAAGTTTAAAAGAAAAGAAATAAAAGGGGGCTGGGTAGTGGCACACCTGGCTGAGTGCAAACATTACAGTGCTCAAGCACTGTGCACAGGTTCAAGCCCCTGGTCCCCACCTGAAGGGGAAAGTTTTGCAAGTGGTGAAGCAGGGCTGCATATGTCTCTGTCTCTCCCTCTCTCTATCTTTCCTTCCTCTGGTTTTCTGACCATCTCTACCCATTAAACAAATAAAGATAATAAAATTTTTTAAAAGAAATAAAAATAGCATCCTCACATTTCTGGTACAGCATTTGAATCACTCACCCTACACACTATGGGTTTGTAGAAGTGCTCCGTCTGCCTTGTTCGAAAATGAAGATAGTGCTAAGGTAGCCAGGATGGCTCAAGAATGGAGAAAGCAGCATCTTATGCTGTGCAAAATCAAGTGGCTTGAGGGCCAGGTGGTGGTGCACCCAGCCAGGTGCACATATCGCCATATGTAAGGACCCAGGTTCGAACCCCAGTCTCCATCTGCAGGGGGAACGCTTCATGAATAATGAAGTAGGTCTTCAGGTGTCTTTTATCTCCCACTCTCTACCTCTCCTATCCTCTCAATTTCTCTCTGTCCTGTCAAATAAAAATAGATAGGAAAAAAAATGGGCGGGGGGCAGACGGTAGCATACAAGGTTACGCGCACATAGTGCATAATCCAAGGATCCAGTTTTGAGGCCCTGGTTCCCCACCTGCAGGGAGGTAGCTTCACAAGTGGTGAAGCAGGTCTGCAGGTGTGTCTATTTTACTTTCCCCTCTCTGTTTTCCCCTCCTCTTTCAATTTCTCTTTATCCTATATAACAAAAAAAAAAAATAAGAGCAAAAACAATGGGGAAAAGATGGCTGCCAGGAGCAGTGGATTCGCAGTGCAGGCACTGAGCCCCAGTGAAAACCCTGAAGGCAAATAAATAAATGGCCTGATTTCATCATGACAAATAGAAGAGAGCAAAAGACGGAGAGAAGTGAGATACTAGACTGTATATTGCATGTGTATCCCAGCAGCTGATTCCATCCTTCCATTTATCACAAGCAATAAGGAATGCACTAGTGAAAGGGAACTTCTGGAGGCATGACCATGGAGTAGGAATGCACTGATGATAGGAACTCTGACCTCACTGAGAATCTCAGTGGCAGCTCTCTGTAAATCAAAGCTGATGAGAGAAGACACTTTCAAAAGTAGCCTCCCTGATAATAGACCTGATAGAATTTTGAAAAAATAGAATTGAGCAGCCTTACCTAGCAAAAGCAAGATTAGAGTAGTAACCAAGGTAGAGCGATCCACAAGGGAGACAGTTTATAGAGCTCTGTCTATCTAGAGAAAATTGGCATGGGCAACAAACAAGCGTTCAATGTGTAGGCCTTTTAAAAGTCAAGCAAGGGGAGTCGGGCTGTAGTGCAGCGGGCTAAGCGCAGGTGGCGCAAAGCACAAAGACTGGCATAAGGATCCCGGTTCGAACCCCGGCTCCCCACCTGCAGGGGAGTCGCTTCATAGGCGGTGAAGCAGGTCTGCAGGTGTCTATCCTTCTCTCCTCCTCTCTGTCTTCCCCTCCCTCTCTCCATTTCTCTCTCTCTGTCCTATCCAACAACAACAACAATAATAAATACAACAATAAAACAACAAGGGCAACAAAAGGGAAAAAATAAATAAAATAAATATAAAAAAAAAGTTTTAAAAAAAAAGTCAAGCAAGACTGAAGAGGAGGCTGAGGGCATCCATCCTAATAAAATGCTATCCCACTTTGCCTGATTTTTGTACCTCAGCCAGTTTTCAGAGTCAGAACCTGATGACTAAAGAAGACAGAGTCCAAAGCTAGTATGTGTAATGAATCCTCTGATCCTCCTTGAATGCATAATTAGAGGAGATGTACTTGGCGTAACTTCACAGTAGTCCTTTAGCCTATAGCATAAGAGCTGCCGAAAGCCAACTGAAAGCTTCTGAAACCATCCCCTATTTACCTTGATATGATTTTTTTTTAATTTAGGGGCCAGGTGGGTGACACATTTGGATGAGTGCACGGTTACCATGTGCAAGGACCTGGGTTCAAGCCCCTGCTCCCCATCTGCAGGAGGAAAGCTTCATGAATGGGGAAGCAGGTCTGCAGGTATTTCTCCTTCACTCTCCCTCCCACTCCCCTCTCAATTTCTCTCTATCCTATCAAATAAAAAATAGAAAAGACCCGGTTCGAGCCCCCAGCTCCCCACCTGCAGGGGAGTCACTTCACAGGTGGTAAAGCAGGTCTACAGGTGTCTATCTTTCTCTCCCCTCTCTGTCTTCCCCTCCTTTCTCCATTTCTCTCTGTCCTATCCAACAAAAACAACAATAACTACAACAATAAAAAACAAGGGCAACAAAAGGGAATAAATAAATAAAAATAAATAGAAAAGAAAATAAAGGAAAAATAGTTGCCATGAGCAGTGGATTCTTAGTGCTGGCACTGAGCCTCAGCGATAACCCTGGTGGAGATATCTATATCTATATCCATATCTATTTTTTAAAGATTTTATTTATTTATTAATGAGAAAGATAGGACGAGAGAGAAAGAACCAGATATCACTCTGGTACATGTGCTGCCGGGGATTGAACTCAGGACCTCATGCTTGAGAGTCATATACTCTATACACTGTGCCACCTCCCAGACCACTATATATCTATATTTTTTATTTAAACCTGCATCCTCTGGAGAATGGCAGGGATTATAGTGTTTATACAAAGCACTCTCTGTGACAAGAGTGAACACAACAAGATCTACTCACCAAGGTTGACCTAGCTACTGATGCTACCAGATCCTCAAAATTCCAATAACGAAGATCAAAATTAAGTCACTAATATGGAACCCCCTTCAAGTATGCCAACCAACCAGTCAATAGCAAATTGATTTCTCCTACCTTGAAAGAAAGAGTAATTTGTCTTAACTGAAATAGTCATTCAGTGTATGGGCTTCTTTTTTTCTGTCTGTAAGGGTTTTTTGAAAAAAATAATTAGACTAGTAGTACTATCTTAAAGCATACAGGATGTCTTACCAGTGGACACAGGAGTCTTTATAACATATCCCTGGACTGAAGGAAACATAAGGCAAAGAGTTGTGTACAGAAGAGGATATATAACCAGATATGGTATCTGTTAGCATACCTCGCTAGCCAGAAAATGTCAGTCTAATTAGGAGATGGTATGTCCATTTAAATGCACAGTTGAAGCCCAGCTTAGATATGATACCCTGAGAAGATAGGGTACTGTTCTCAAATATTATACCATATTGAGTGACCATTAAGTAGTACTATGTCCCTACTAGTTAGGATTCATAGATCAGGAGCTGAGGGGTAGAGGTAGGAGCAACTCCGTTAATGTCATCCCCTGTGATCCACTTTGGGAATTTGTACTTCCCACTCACACAACTCTGGGCTTTTCAGGTCTGTAGATCTTGGTCCCCAGAGGGGGAAATACTTCCACCAGGAGACACAGTCACAGTCTTAAACCATGTCTGCCTCCCTCTGTCTTCAGGCTGCCTATTCTAAGATACTAGTAGACAAGAAAATGAGCCACCATCTTGGCAGTGATAATTGACTCTGATCACAACAAAAAAATAAGGCTGTTGTCACAATGAGAGAGCAGAAGAGAATATGTTTTGGTGATCCTTGTTCAAATCTGATGGTTCATGAACAAGTGCAGCAGCCACATCTGAAAAGGTGTGGTGACTAGGGACTTAGACCCTCACAGGGGTTTGGATTCCTACTATGAAAGCCACTGACAGTAGCAGAAATGCCAACTTACCTAGAAATGGTAGAGAGTAGAGATGTCACAGAAGAGAGATAAGGAGACAATGGCAGGTAGAAAAAAAGGTTTTCATGGTCCAGAAAGTGGCTCAGTAGATAAGTTATTTACCTCTCAAGCATGAGATCTTGAGTTCGGTCCTCAGCAGCACATGTACCAGAGTCATGTCTGGTTCTTTTTCTCTCTCCTCCTATATTTCTCATAAATAAATAAATAAAATCTTTTTAAAAAGGGGGGGAATTCTTTTCAAGGGAGAAGGCCAAAGGCAAGAAGAGAACATGGGCTCAGGGCAAGAGATATATTGGGCTTTTATGGGTGGACATGAGGGTAAGAGAATTGGCACGGCAGTTGTCTGTTTGACAAAAACAAGGGCCAGCTGTCGATGTGGGGGTAGGGAGTCAGTAGGGCCAATGTCTGTTTAACAATAACAAGGACAAGACTCTGTGTTATAGGCATTCCAGAATGGATGAAGGTGGGTTGTGGGTGCAGTTGGGAAATGTGGTGGTGCAGTTGAGAAATATAACTATCGTCTACCGCCATACCACCCTGAACACGCCCAATCTTGTCTGATCTCGAAATATAACTATCTGGAGTCAGTCAGGTCTCTTGACACAGAACTCATCCAACTATAAACTGTCAACAGAAAATCAGTTTTGTTAGCAAGACAGATTCCATGTTGGATCATCATTCTCATCAATGGTCAATTGTGGTGTTAAGATGCAGTGATGTAGGAGACCGGGTGGTAGTGCAGTGGGTTAAGTGCACATGGGATGAAGCACAAGGATGAACACAAGGATCCAGGTTTCAGCCCTTGGCTCCCCACCTGCAGGGGGGTCATTTCACAAGCTGTGAAGTAGGTGTCTATCTTTCTCTCCCCACCCCCTTTCTCTCTCCCTTCTCACCATCCTATATAACAACAGCAATGACAACCCTTAACAATAGCAACAACAAGGGCACAACAAAATGGCGGTAAAAATGGCCTCCAGGAGCAGTGGATTTGTAGTGCAGGCACCAAGCCCCGGTGATAACCCTGGCGGCAAAAAAAAAAAAAAAAAATGCAGTGATGTGGGGGCTGGGTGGTAGTACTCATCATCTTTTAAGTTGTCAGAGAAATGCAAATCAAACCATAGCGAAGTATCACTTCATACCTACTAATATGGTTCTAATACAATAGACAGGCAACAATGTTTACTAGGATGTAGAAAAACCAAAGCCCTTAAACATTGCTTATGGGCACTTTGTAGCCACACTGGAAAGTATTTTGGTAGTTTTTCAATAAGTTAAAGGTAGAGCTATCATGTAACCCAGGAATTCTACTTCTTTTTTTAATGTTTTTTAAAAATATTTATTTATTTATTCCCTTTTATTGCCCTTGTTTTTTTGTTGTTGTTGTTGTAGTTATTACTGTTGTTGTTATTGCTGTCGTTGCTGTTGGATAGGACAAAAAAATGGAGAGAGGAGGAGAAGACAGGGAGGGAGAGAGAAAGATAGACACCTGCAGACCTGCTTCACTGCTTGTGAAGCGACTCCCCTTCAGGTGGGGAGCTGGGGGCTTGAACCAGGATCAGTACTCTGGCCTTTGCGTTTTGTGCCACCTGAGCTTAATCCGCTGCGCTACGCCCAACTCCTGGGATTCCACTTCTAAACATAACCAAGATAAATGGGGGGTATGTAAAAGATCAGTTCATTTATGTGAAATGTACATAACAGACATAGCTATAACTATAAAATGTAAATGAGTGGTTAGTTAATGTAGGTGATGAAAATATCCTAAAATTAAGTGTGGTGAAGAATGTATATATATCATGGTCCAGGAGGTGGTACAGTAGATAAAGCATTGGATTCTCAACCATGAGTTCCCGAGTTTAATCCCTGGCAGCAGATATAGCAGAATGACGTCTGGTTCTTTTTCTGTTTCCTTCCTCATGAATAAATAAATAAATCCATAAAAAGTCTGTATTTATCTGTGAATATACTAAAAAAAAAAAACCTCATTGAATTGTATAGTGTGTGTGTAGGGATCAGACAGTGTCTGATAAATGCATCATGTAAGAAGTGGTATTATGACTACAAGGGCAACAAAATGAGAAAAATGGCCTCCAGGAGCAGTAGATTCATAGTGCAGGCACCGAGTCCCAGCAATAATCCTGGAGGGAAAAAAAAAGAAGTGGTATTATGTGATTAACTTCTTTCACTTAGCATAGTGTTTCCATAGTTCATCCATGTTGTATTCACGTCAACATATCATTCTTTTTTTTTTTTTTGCCTCCAGGGTTATTGCTGGGGCTCAGTGCCTGCACCACAAATCCACTGCTCCTGGAGGCCATTTTTTCTACTTTTGTTGCCCTTGTTGTTTTTTATCATTGTTGTGGTTATTACTATTATTGTTACTGATGTCATTGTTGTTGGATAGGACAGAGAGAAATGGAGAGGAGGGGAAGACAGAGACGGGGAGGGAAAGATAGACACCTGCAGACATTCTTCATCGCCTGTGAAGTGACTCCCCTGCAGATGGGGAGCCGGGAGCTCAAACCAGTATCTTTATGCTGATCCCCGGGCTTTGCGCCATGTGCGCTTAACCAGCTGAGCTACTTCCCGACTCCCACATCATTCTTTTTTTATAGCTGAATAATGTTCAGTGGCAATATAATCAGGTTATGAATCTCTGGAATGTTTCCAGTTTTTTTCTATTGTGGATAATACTTCACAAACATCTATGCACTGATATTGTACATAGAAAGGCGGAAGTACTTTACTAATGAAGGAAACATTTTCCCTTTCATTATTAGCTGACTACATGAGAAATATTCTTGAATCTGTTATAACAAGTCCCAAAGTTACTGTCACAGCCTCTTCTACTGTAGCCCACACTAATGGGAGTAGTAGGAAGATAAGGAGGGAGGCCAGGTGGTGGAGCACTTGGCTATGTGTACACATTTCAGTGTGCAAGAACCTGGTGAACTCAAGCCCCTGGCTAGATTGCAAGTGTCTGTCTCTCTTCCTCTCTCTTTTTTTGATTCCGAGGTTATTGCTGGGGCTCGGTGATTGCACTGAGTCTACTGCTCCTGTGGCCATTTCGATTTTTTTTTTTTAATAGGATGAAGAGAAATTGAGAGGGGAGGAGAAGACAGAGAGGGAGAGAGACACAAAGACACCTGCAGATCTGTTTCACCACTTGTGAAGTAACCCCCCCTGCAGGTGGGGATCCAGGGGCTCAAATGGGGGTCCTTGTGTGGGTCCTTGTACTTTATACTATGTGCGCTTAGCTCTGTGTGCAACTGCCTGGCCTGCCTGTCACTTTCCCTCTCTCTCTTTCCCTCCCCTCTCAATTTCTCTCTGTCTCTGTCCAATAATAAGTAAATGATTAAAAAATAAAGTTCTCAAAATATTTTTTTTTTAAAGAAAGATAATGTGGTATGG
The DNA here is from genome assembly GCF_950295315.1 of Erinaceus europaeus. NCBI lineage: Eukaryota > Metazoa > Chordata > Mammalia > Eulipotyphla > Erinaceidae > Erinaceus > Erinaceus europaeus. The sequence goes on from NC_080173.1 coordinate 74,885,100, forward strand.
TGTAATCCACATTCATCCTTAGCCTAGGCCTGGTGAGACCCTCTCCAACTTTTCTGCTCATTCTACAGGATGTGATTGTCCAAGAACAACTGTCTAAGATCAGATAATGGTTCTGCTGAATCCCTGATCTGATTTAGGAGTTGTCTCCAGAAACAAAGGGAATGAATGAAGGAGATCCTTCGTAGTCACTTCCAATGAAGTAAAGAGGTTTTGCCAGGACTGGGCAATGACATACCTGGTTGAGCACACACATTAACAATTTGCAAGGATCTGGTTCAAGGCCCCAGTCCCCTCCCACAGAGAGAAAGTTTCATGAGCAATGAAGCAGTGCTACAAGTATCTCTTTTGTGGTCTGGGAGGTGGTACAGTGGATAAAGCATCAGACTCTCAAGCATGAGGTCCTGAGTTCAATCCCCGGCAGCACATGTACCAGGGTGATGCCCGGTCTTTTCTCTCTCCTCCTATGTTTCTCATTAATAAATAAACAAAATATGTTTTAAAAGATTTTCTTATTACACCAAAGTAAAATACTCTGGGGTGGGTGGGTGGGTGGGGAGAATACAGGTCCATGAAAAATGATGAATGAAATAGTGGGGGTTGTATTGTTAAATGGGAATCTGGGGAATGTTATGCATGTACAAACTATTGTATTTACTGTTGAATATAAAGCATTAGTTCCCCAATAAAGAAATAAATTATTAAAAAAATAAAAAATAAAAAAAAGATTTTCTGATTTAAAAAAACCTATTTTCTATTTTTAAAAAAGTGTCTCTCTTTGTCTATTTTCCCTCCCCCTCTCAATCTCTCTGTGCTATCACTCTCTCTCACGCACACACACACATACATACATACATACATGCATACATACATACATACATACATACATACATTTTACCAAAAGTTTTACAGTAGAAGATGCTGAGCAAGTGGGACACACAAGATTGCACCTTAGAAGAACCTCTCCTGTCAAATAAGAGAATGTCTATCCCTGTGCTACTTTTCTTTGTGACTGAGAGAATCAAGTTTCCCAAGAGCTTTAACCTTTCCCCTGCTTAATTTCAATTCCCTTTCCAATTGTCCCATATCAATATAACTTTTTTTTTTAATCAGCTCATTCTACAGCAGTTGTAGTGAAGGGGAACAAGACCATCCGCCTTTCCTGTTCCATACTGAGTTCTAGGAAGAGAAGACTAGCTTCTTCTTCTATTGATAGGACAAAGCAGGTATGAATGTGAAGTTAACAGTGGTACTAAGCATAGTTGGGAGCCGTGGAATATAAGTACTTGACCACCAGAAATGCTCATAAGTTGACACCTCCAGATATTTAAGAACAGGGCTTTTACCTATCACTTATTCTCTGTTAGAAGAAACTCACTTCTGGAGGACACATGAATAGTTGGGTCAGAAAATACACAACTCCTGACAACAGAGAAGACAGGAATGCAGGCTTAGGATAAGAGTGCTGTAGAAGCGACATGGGGTGTGGTGAAGTAGCTAGAGCACTGGACTTATAAGCCTGAGGTCCTGAGTACAATAACTGGTGTCACATGTGCCAGAATGATGCTCTGGTTTTTTTCTCTCCCATCTTTTTCTCTGTATGGAGGCCTCGCTGAGACATTGGAAGTTCCAAAAAAATGGAACAAAAAAATGGTTGTTACCAAATTACAAATCCTGGGGGTCGAGCGGTAGCGCAGCAGGTTAAGCGCTCGTGGTACAAAGCACAAGGACCGGCATAAGGATCCCGGTTTGAGCCCCTGGCTCCCCACCTGCAGGGGAGTTGCTTCACAGGCGGTGAAGCAGGTCTGCAGGTGTCTATCTTTCTCTCCCCCTCTCTGTCTTCCCTTCCTCTCTCTATTTCTCTCTGTCCTAACAATGATGACATCAACAACAACAAGAATAATAAGTACAACAACAATAGAACAGGAATAACAAAAGGGAAACATTTTTTTAAAAAGGTTTTTTAAACATATTTATTTTATTTATTTACTCCCTCTTGTTGCCCTTGTTTTATTGTTGTAGTTATTATTGTTGTCGTTGTTGGATAGGACAGAGAGAGAAATGGAGAGAGGAGGGGACAGAGAAGGGGAGAGAAAGACACCTGCAGACCTGCTTCACCACTTGTGAAGCATCTCCTCTGCAGGTGAGGAGCCAGGGCTTGAACCGGGATCCTTATGCCAGTCCTTGTGCTTTGCACCACCTGTGCTTAACCCGCTGCGCTACAGCCTGACTCCCCAAAAAAAAGGTTTTTAAAAAAATTACAAATCCCCAGCTATGTCTTTAACCTTGGTTTTCAGATTACATTTTTTCAAAAATTATCTGTAGAAGTTTCAGATAGAAAAAAAAAAAACCCATCTTTGGCTTTAACTGTATAGTAACAAATGTGTGAATTATTTTGTATATATTGGGTTCTTGGCTGCACAATCAGATGTCAAGTGCAATTTACCTAAAACCAAAAGAGAGTGTGCTAGAAAGAAACTGGTGGGTCACAGAATTAATGAAAAGCTGGATGACTAGTCCCAGGAATCAGGCAGGAACCAGTGGAGGGAGTCAGCAGAAAACCCAGCAAAGGACACATGATATAGGAATGTTACTCATGGCCACAATTATTGACCTGTCCACTACACATGGGCCCTGATGTGAATGCTCTCTGTGTCTTTGCATCACCACTTATTCCATAGTCATCTGCAGCTAGAACATCACATTGGCTAAGCATATCACATGGGAATATTATGGTGCTATAGGCTCCCCGCCCCATCTCTGAAAAAGTCATCCTGGAAGAGTGACACCCCAGTGAGAACAAAACAAACTACAATCAGGAGGAAATCACACTTGTAGAAGATGCTAGTGCCTATGTAACACAATAGACCAGAGCACTGCCAACATGGAGGTTCAAGGGAAGACTCAGTTTATCTAATAATTCAAACTCTCTGTCTAGAGATGATATTTAGGTTAAGAGTATTGTGGTCAGTTACACTTGGCAAGCATGACTCCATTTAAGGAGTTACAAATGTATATTAGCATATCAGAGTTTCTAAGATGTACTATAACAATATACTCACTCCCCTAAAGCAAGAATGAAACACTATAATAATATTACACTAACATGCATTAACAAATAAGCCCCCTCATCATCAAACACTAATTATACACTTTACTAAGAGCTTAGGTAGTCATTTGTGACTAAGTAAATGGTTTGTTTTTGGTCCCTCTATAGCTAACCTGTAGAGAAGGTCCCACAGTGGTAAGAGAAAATTCATGATCCTTATATATTTCTCAGAAAAATAATGATTTCTGGACTAGAGAAACTATATTTTAAAATAAAAGATGATCTGACCTTTAGGTTCATGATTAGTCAACAATTTTTTCTGCTTTATATTTTAACCCTTTTTCAGCCACTAGGTCTCACATGCTACCATGATGCCAACCTGACTTCCCTGGGCAGACGGCCCCACCAATATGTCCTGGAGCCTCACCTCCACGGATCCCTGCCACACTAGGGAATGAGAGACAGACTGGGAGTATGGATCAATCTGCCATTGCTTATGTTCAATGGGGAAACAATTATAGAAGCCAGACCTTCCACCTTCTGCATCCCACAATGACCCTGGGTCCATACTCCTAGAGGGTTAAAGAATAGGAAAGCTATCAGGGGAGGGGATGGTATACGGAGTTCTGGTGATGGGAATTGTGTGGAGTTGTACCCCTCTTATCCTATGGTTTTGTCAGTGTTTCCTTTTTTTTTTTATTTTTTATTTTTTTATTTTTTTTATTATTTCCTTTTTTATAAATAAATGAATAGAATAGAATAGAATAGAATAGAATAGAATAGAATAGAATAGAATAGAATAGAATAGGAAAGCTATCAAAGGAGGAGATTGGATACCGAGTTCTGGCGGTGTGAATTGTGTGGAATTGTACTTTTCTTATCCCATGGTCTTGTCAATATTTCCATTTTATAAATAAATTAAAAAAATAATAAAATAAAAGATGGGACTTTTTTTTTTTAGATGGGATTATTTTAGAGCAGTGGCGTCTTATAAATTCCAGTGTTTATAATCCTCCAGCACAGCATGAGGAACACAGGAGAGCTTCATTAATTAAGATGAGGTGAATTTCTTGAGATTTGTATCAATAATTATGTTACCCTCATCTTATTTTCCTGCCTCATTTTCATGGACACTATCAATTTATACAGCATGCAATCTTGTATCATTAATGTGTTTGTTTTACCAGAGCACTGCTCAGCTCTGGTTTATGGTGATGTGGGGATTGAACCTGGGACTTTGGTATGAGAGTCTCATTGCATAATCATTATACTGCCTACCCCCAGCCTTATCGTTAACTTCTCAAATAAATTTGTAGCAAGCACCCCATCAGTATATAGTGACTATACTTGCTTTTTATAATTTTGATCATAGTCACTATATACTGATGCGGTGCTTGATAAAAATTTATTTGAGGGGTCAGGTGGTGGCACACCTGGTTGAGTGTTATAATGCACAAGGACCCAGGTTCTAGCCATCAGTTGCCACCTGCAGGAGGAAAGCTTTGCAAGTGGTGGAGCAGTGCTGCAGGTGTGTTTCTGTTTCTTTTCTTTTCTATTGCACCCTTCCCTCTCGATTTCTGACTGTCTCTATCCATAAATAAAGATAATTTTTTTTCCCAGGGTTATTGCTGGGGCTCCGTACCTGCACCACGAATCCACTGCTCCTGAAGGCCACCTGTTCCCTTTTGTTGTCTATCGTTGTTGCCATTAATATTATTGTTGTCTTTGTTGTTGGATAGGACAGAGAGAAATTGAGAGAGGAGGGGAAGACAGAGAGGGGGAGACAAAGACACCTGCAAACCTGCTTCACCACCTGTGAAGCGACTGCCCTGCAGGTGGGGTCCTTATGCCGGTCCTTGTACTTTGTGCCACCTGCGCTTAACCCACTGCGCTACCACCCAGCCCCCAAGATAAATTTATTAAACTGTATTTGAGAAGTTAATAAGGGGGCCGGGTGGTGGCGCGCACCCATTTAAGCGCACATAGTACTATGAACTCAAGGATCTGGATTCAAGCCCATGCTCCACACCTACAGGGTGGTTGCTTCAAGATTGGTGAAGTAGGTCTGCAGGTGTCATTCTCCCATCCCATTCAATTTCTCTCTATCCTATCAAATAAAATGGAGGAAGGGGAAGAAGTTAATGATAAGGGTGGGGTAGGTAGCATAATAGTCATGCAAAGAGACTCTCCTGCCTGAGGCTCCAAAGTCCCAGGTTCAGTCCTCTGTACCAACATAAACCAGAGCTGTTGAGTGCTCTGGTAAAAAGAAAAAAGAGGGCAGAGCAGATAGCATAATGGTTATGCAAAGAGATTCTTGTGTGTGAGAAACTGAGGTCTCAGGTTCAACTCCTTGTACCACCATAAGCCAGCGCTGAGCAGTGCTCTGGTGAAAAAATAAATAGATAGATAAGTAAATAAAAAGCATGTGTTGAATAAACGTTTAAAATAAGAAGAGGAAAGGTGTGTGCCATATGAAAGGGAAAGAGTTAAAAAAGAGAAGGGAAATTAGGAAGTGAGACCTCTTTTACATCAATATTGCCATCCCACATATATGTGTCACCAAACATTATGCTGAGTAATTTACAGGCAAAATAGCAATGACTATGAGTCAATTACTAGTAGCTCTGTTTTATAGGTTAGGAAAGTGAAGATTCACTGTAGTAAATTTGAGTCCATAAAGTTTGTGCATTTAACTACTGTGCCAAAAATGTCTTAAAGGAAGATAATATTTTTCTTATGTAAATAGCACAATGGGAAGTAACGTTCTTGACTCAGGAACTAAAAAATATTTGACGTGATCAGAAGTGTGTCAGTAAAACAAATAGAGCAACTATAAACTTCTATGTTTCTTAAGATGTAAAATTATGCTCCATAACATAAAACTACATTCAGGGGGCTTTGAAGTCTTTAAAAATGAAAACACAGGGTGAGGGAGATAATATAACAGTCATGCGAAAGAACCATGCCTGAGGTTCCAAAGTCTCCAGTTCAATCCTCTGTACCACCATAAGCCAGACCTGAACAGTGCTCTTGTGGGGAGAAAAAAAATCGAACCCCCCAAAAAAATCAGACTAAAAATGAAAACACAGAACTATGTTGCACAGAACTTGCATATCTCAAGTTCCAAAGGGACCAGGTTCAATCTCTAAAACTGCCATATGCAAACACTGATCTCTCTTTTTAATTTTTTTTATTATATTAGTTATTAATTAGAGACAGCCAGAAATTGAGAGGGTAGAGGGTGATAGAAAGGGAGAGAGACATGGTTGGGGGTAAATAGCATAATGGTTATGCAAACAGACTCTCATGCCTGAGGCTCCAAAGTCCCAGGTTCAGTCCCCCACACCATCATAAGCCAGAGCTGAACAGTGCTCTGGTGGAAAAAAAAAAAAAAAAAGGAAGAGAGACAGAGAGACACCTGTAACAATGCTTCACCACTGGCAAAGCTTTCCCCCTGCAGGTGGGGACCAGAGACTCAAACCTGGGTCCTTGTGCATTGTATCATGTGCACTCAACCAGATGTGCCACCACCCAGCTCCCCCCTTTTATGAAAGTTTTTTTTAAAGATTTTATTTATTTATTAATGAGAAAGATAGGAGAAGAGAAAGAACCAGACATCACTCTGGTACATGTGCTGCCAGGGATTGAATTTAGGACCTCATGTTTGAGAGTCCAGTGCCATCTCCCAGACCATCTCTGATCTCTCTTACTCCATCTCTCATAAAAATAACCTTGGAGGACAGGCTGTGGCTCACCAGATTGAGCACACATGCAACTATGCACAAAGACCCTAATTTGAGGCCCCGGTCCCCATGTCAGAACACTCCCCCAACTTAAGGTCTTTTCCCACCATCATAACAGGGTACAATTTCATACTGTTCCTGCCACCAGAGTTCTGTGACCCCATTCCTTCCATTGGAAACTGCAGTTGTCCTCCCAAGATCACCTTCCTGGGTGAGCTACATTGCTGGCCTATAATTTTTTCTTTTTTTTTTTAATTGTGTATATGTATGTGTATGGATGAGAGGGGAGGAAGAGGGAGGAAGAGCCAGAGCATTACTCTGGCATATGCAATGCCAGGGATTGACCCAAGACCCCAGGCTTGGTTTTCAGTGCTTAATCTACATTGTGCCATTTCTCAGGTAGCTATTATTCCTGTTTTAGGTCTTTTTCTAGATTAGATTTTCCAGAACCAAAACCTGCAGTCAGAATTTGTGTGCCTACAATTTATTAAGGAAGAACTTCCAGAGAAATCAGCAAAGCAATGGGAAAATAAAAAAATCAGCATGGCTACCCATCCACATAATGATATGTGGGACTATGTGAAAGCTTGGTAGAGCTTAGGGGAGCTCTCCAATCCTTGGATGAAGGTCTGGAAAGACACCCCACTTGTTGGCCTCTCTCCTTATAGAGATGAGCCAAGAGGGAAAAGTCTCTCAGACTCAGTTTCTCCTTGTTAGTCTCTCAAGCTCACAGAAAGCCTACAAGCGTCTCACACTTAGTTCCCCCTGCTAGCATGCCAAATGGTTGCCTGCTTTAGGGTTCACTCAAAGTTCACACATCCACTTCACCTTTTGATCATAAAGGAGAACACACTCTATCATATACCCCAGCAGTGAGACCCCCATATTCTATTTCCTTGTGCCTTTTGATATCTGTGATTTACATCAAGTTTTGTTTTTCTTCTCTACCTCACCTTACTGGTTTAACACCTATGCTTCTCTCAAATACCTTTGGATAATTAACTCGCCTGCATCATGGAGACTAATCATTTTGACCTTTTTTTTTTTTTTCCTCCTCCAGGGTTATTGCTGGGCTCGGTGCCTGCACACCATGAATCCACCGCTCCTGGAGGCCATTTTACCCCCCTTTTGTTGCCCTTGTTGTAGCTTCGTTGTGGTTATTATTATTGCCCTTGTTGACGCAATTCGTTGTTGGATAGGACAGAGAGAAATGGAGAGAGGAGGGGAAGACAGAGAGGGGGAGAGAAAGATAGACACCTGCAGACCTGTTTCACCACCTGTGAAGCGACTTCCCTGCAGGTGGGGAGCCGGGGGCTCGAACCGGGATCCTTACGCTAGTCCCTGCGCTTTGCGCCACATGCGCTTAACCCACTGCGCCACCGCCCGACCCCCTCATTTTGACCTTTATGTATCTCATCAATTCTTGTCATACCAGCCCCCTACCATAGGGGCAAGCTGACCTTTAAGAAACCTGTAATTTCTGACATATGTGAAAAATGTTCTTTGTTTAACTCAGTATAAAGACCTGTACTCTTCTCCAAATAAACGAATGTTCGTACAGAATGTTCCCCGACGCCTCTTTCTGAATTCGCACAGCCACTAGAGCTGGTGAGGGAGGAGGGAGGGTCAGAGCCCCTCCCCCCCCCCATTGGAGCCACTCCATGTCAGCACCAGCAATGATACAGGGAACTAAAAGGCAGGACACCTGAGTTTGCTTCAACCTTAGGTTAGGAGCTCTCACTCCTTGTCAGTAGAGATTCCACTCAGAGCACCCTAAGAAGATGAAAACAAGTAGGTACTTCCCGAACTGTGTCCTCGAAACAGAAGGATGAATATGGGATGATCTCACTCATAGGCAGAAGTTGAAAAAAAAAGATCAGAAGAGAAAACACAAGTAGAACCTGAACTGGAGTTGGTGTGTTGCACCAAAGTAAAAGATTCTGGGGTGGGTGGGTAGGGAGAATACAGGTCCTGGAAAAGGATGACAGAGGACTTAGTGAGGGTTGTACTGTTATGTGGAAAACCCTCTTCCCCCTCCTCTTCCCCCTCTCCTACCCCCTTCTATTCCGTCTTCTCTTCCCCCTCCAAGCAGTGAAGCAGGTCTGCAGGTGTCTATCTCTCTCCCCCCTTCTCTGTCTTCCCCTCCTTTCTCTGTTTCTCTCTGTCCTATCTGGCAACAACAACATCAATAACAACAATAACAATAACCACAACAATGATTAAAAACAACAAGGGAAAAAAAAGGAAAATAAATAAAATATTTAAAATAAATACATAAATAATTATACAATACCTCAGAAAATATTTTTTAAAAATAACTGTATTCTGCCATCTGCAACTAAGAACACAGTAATTATCATAATGGTCAATAAAGTTATGATCAGAATAATTCTATTTACTACAGGGGGAAAGAGTTTATTTGTTACACATGTCCAGACTGCTAAGAGATTTTAAAAAAATAAAAGAAACAACACCAGCATATATAAAAACTTTGCCTGTGTCTTCAAAATGCATTCATCCTAAAAGATACCAAATGACAATAACTTAAAAAATTTTTTTTCTTTGACAGCAGAAAGCCTTTTGTGAGGACCCATCAGAATGAACTGAACTTGAAGCCTTACAGAAAATAGTCCTTATTTGGGTGGTTATGGCAGATGACAGGAGAGCCTACCTGGCTCTTAATAGTGAAAGAGTAGAAGGGTATGCTGGAAAGTCAACTTATGTGTATAAGTGCTTGGCTGAGTGTGGCATATGGTCAATAATACATTCACTTGTAGGATGGCACCCAGAGATGTGCTCAATTATAATGATGAGAATACTTTGAAAGAATTAACAAGAACATTGAGATCTATCTTCAGACATATTTTTAAAGTTATTTATTTTCCCTTTTGTTGCCCTTGTTGTTTTATTGTTGTTGTAGTTGTTATTATTGTTGTTGCTGATGTCGTCATTGTTGGATAGTACTGAGAGAAATGGAAAGAGGAGGAGAAGACAGAGAGGGGGAGAGAAATATAGACACCTGCAGATCTGCTTCACTGCTTGTGAAGTGACTCCGCTGCAGGTGGGGAGCCGGGGTATTGAACCGGGATCCTTCTTAAGCCAGTCCTTGAGCTTTGTGCCACGTGCGCTTAACCGGCTGTGCTACTGCCTGAGCCCCCGAGACAGATTTTTTTATGACTGTTATTGTTGTTTCTTTAAATTTATTTATTGGGGAATTAATGTTTTACATTCGACAGTAAATACAATAGTTTATACGTGCATAACATTTCCCAGCTTTCCATATAACAATACAACCCCCACTAGGTCCTCTGTTATCCTTCTTGGATCCAGACAGATTTTTAATTAATGAAAAATGACTATGTGGTGAGTACAAGTTTGGATGAAGCGTGGCTTTGGTTTTTACTGTGGTTATCATCTGCTTTTGTTCTTGTTTTTTTAATCTTAATATCAAAATCTCCTGACAAATGCTTTTATAATGTTCTCTGAGTATATCTTTACAGACAATTTTCTTGTCATTTGTATTTAATACCTAATTTCATATTATTCCCCCCACTTATGCTATCCTGGAAAAATTAAATGATCTTTTTAGAGCATGAATTATTTATGGTACTAAGTAAATAGGCAGAACCATCAACTGCCTAGGTTACTTGTTTTTCCAAGTAAAAGACACACAAATACTGGAACCTTGCCTTAGTTACAAGGTGTGTTAATTTCCTACTGCTAGTGCAACAAATTATCACAAACTTAGTGATTTAAAATAATGCAAATTTATTATTTTATAGTTCTGGAGGTCAGAAATATGAAGTCAGTTTTAGTCAGACTTACCCAAGTGTCTGCAGAACTGGTTTCTTCAAGAAGCAGCATGGAAGAATCCAACCCTCTGCCTTCTTCAGTTTTCCAGGACAACTTTTTCCTTTTTTTTTTTTTTGCCTCCAGAATTATTGCTGAGGCTTGGTCCCTGCACTAAGAATCCCCTGCTCCTGGAGACTATTTTTGTGATGTATTCTTTTAAAAAAATATTTATTTATTTATTCCCTTTTGTTGCCCTTGTTTTATTGTTGTAGTTATTATTGTTGTCGTCGTTGTTGGATAGGACAGAGAGAAATGGAGAGAGCAGGGGAAGACAGAGAAGGGGAGAAAAAGACACCTGTAGACCTGCTTCACTGCCTGTGAAGTGACTCCCCTGCAGGTGGGGAGCCGGGGGCTCAAACCCGGATCCTTATGCTGGTACTTTTGCTTTGTGCCACCTGCGCTTAACCCGTTGCACTACCACCCGACTCCCCTGGAGGCTATTTTTTTACTCTTTTATTGTCCTTGTTGTTTATCGTTGTTGTTGTTGGATAGATGAGAAATTGAGAGAGAACGGGAAGGGGACAGGAGGTAGACACCTGCAGACCTGCTTTGTCTCTTGTGAAGCGAACCCCCTGCAGGGGGTTCAAACCAGGATCCTTGCACCATTCCTTGCACTTTGGGGCATGTGCGCTTAACCCGCGGAACTACCGCTACCCTGCCCTCCCCCCTTTTACCTTTGGCTGCCATGGTCACATCTGCCACTATTTAACAATGACCCCCCCCTTTTTTTATTCTTTTCTTATAAGGACCACAGAGATTACATTGGGGGGGTGCTGGGTGGTGGTGCACCTGGTTGAGCACACATTTTGCAATATGCAAGGACCCAAGTTCAAGCCCCAAGTCCCCACCTGTAGTCCCTAATACATAAGGACTGGAAATATTTTACTTCGAAAGGGACAAGGAAGCACTCGGGGTGGTTAAATTTCTTTCCAAAAATGGCCTCAAAGTTTGGGCAATAATTTTTTGCTTCTTGATTTAAAAAGTATATATTCATAGGTATTTGTTACAAATGGATTTTAGTTGCCATTCACAAGTTATCCTTAATAGAAAAGAAATTAAAGAGGGTCCAAAATATGTGTGGTCCGGGAGGTGGCGCAGTGGTAAAGCTTTGGACTCTCAAGCATGAGGTCCCGAGTTCCATCCCCTGCAGCACATGTGCCAGAGTGATGTCTGGTTCTTTCTCTCTCCTCCTATCTTTCTCATAAATAAATAAAATCTTAAAAAAAAAAAAAGAATGTCCAAAATATATATATATATTTCAGGCCTGTCATGGTGACCTATAGTTTTTATGCATAGTGCAGGCAAGACTATGCAATGCAAGCCACTAAAGAAAAATCTCCAAGGTCAAAGGCCTTTATGATATTTTAAAATAAAGTAACACTTTGGAATTCCCAGACTTGAGCCATCCATGAAAAATAGTCCTGGGGGGCGGCAGGCGATGGCACAGCGGGTTAAGTGCACATAGTATGAAGCACAAGGACCTGCAAAAGGATCCCAGTTCAAGTCCCCAGCTCCCTACCTGCAGGGGAGTTGCTTCACAAGCGGTAAAGCAGTTCTGTAGGTATCTATCTTTCTCTCTCCCTCTCTATTTCCTCCTCCCCCTTCTCTCTCAATTTCTGTCTTATCAGATATAAATGGGGGGGAAGAATTTTTAAAAAATGGGAGGAAAAAGGGAGTCTGGCGGTAGCGCAGAGGGTTAAGCGCAAGTGGCGCAAAGCACAAGGACAGGCAGAAGGATCCCGGTTAGAGCCTCTGGCTCCCCACCTGCAGGGAAGTCGGCTCCCCACCTGCAGGGAAGTCATTTCACAAGTGGTGAAGCAGGTTTGCAGATGTCTCTCTTTCTCTCCCCCCCTCTATCTTCCCCTCCTCTCTCCATTTCTCTTTGTCTTATCCAACAATGACTACATCAATAACAACAGCAATATTAACTACAACAATAAAAAAAAAAAGGAAAAAAAAAAAAGACCTCCAGAGCAGTGGATTCATAGGCACCAAACTCCAGCGATAACCTTAGAGGCAAAAAAAAAAAAAAAGAAGAAGAAGTCATCTGGTCTCCAGGACACTGAGTTTAATTTAGAAACCATTTGGTCGGAGGCGGAGCTACGAGCAGCAGATCGCTTTCTCTCCTTTCCTCTCCCGGATCAACTAGGAATACCAAAGGAGACCACCCAGACCGAAACAAGACAGGACTAGAATGGCCACAGAAACCCAGTAAATCACCAGTGAGTACAAACACGCGTGGCTGGTGACAGAGAGGAGAGAGGGGCCTAAGGAGAGATTAAGTGACTGCTAACAGTTCAACAGTTTATCAGTGGAGACACCACCTCCAGTCTGCTCCACCAACAAGGGGACAGCTGAAGGGAGGAAAGGACTCCCCAGAGACTCACCAAGTGCAACTCTGAGTCTCCATTGTTACTACCCTCAGAATCTGGAGCAGCAACAGGGAGGGACACCAGGGGACAGAGATCTAACCGGGAAACTCAGGAGAAGACCTATACCTCGGTGGCATAGCTGAGGGGCTGTGAAAGTCTCTTTGCATAACCACTGGATTATCTCTGCCACACCCTGCTTTACCTCTTGGTCAGGAGTCAGTGATAAAGCTAAGAAGCCTATTGACAGTTTAAAAGCCCTCAGGCTCCCATAGCCTACAGGGAAGAAAAAAAAAAGAGGCTTTTAAACCACTAAGCTCCAACTCAGGGATTGAAAAAACTGTTAACTTCCACCACGGTAAACCCTTTAATTAAATTACTTAGACACAAGTCAATCCAGGCAATAGTGATCAATAATTTGAAAAGTACTGATAAAGGAAACTCATAACATAATATATAAAATGGTTAAAACAACAAGAAAAAATATTGGAGACTCAAACCAGGACAAGAGTCCAGCTAAAAGTCCTCCAGAGGGTGAAGCACAAAACAACGAGTTCAACATCCAAACATTAGCTAAGGAAATAATAACAGGAGGGAGTAAAGAATTTGAAAAAATTGTAATCAGAAATGCAGGAACAACAAATGAGAATATGGAAGAAAATTCTAATTATCTCATGGTTATTAGAGAGCTGAAAGCTGAAATCGCTGAGCTAAGAAGGCAACTAGCTGAACAAGCTAAAACAGTATCAGAGCAGGGCAACAAAATAGATGAACTCCAGAAAGCAGTAGAGGGCAGAGAGAATAGAATCTATGAGGCTGAAGACAGAATTGGCAAGAATGAGGATGAATTAGAGACAACTAAAAAAGAAGTAAGAGATCTCAAAAAGAGATTAAGAGATGCTGAAAACAACAACAGAGTCCTATGGGATGACTTCAAAAGAAACAATATACGCATTATTGCCTTACCAGAGGAAGAAAGAGAAGGGGAGGAAGAAAGCATTCTCTAGGCCATAATAGCTGAAAATTTCTCTAGTCTAGACAACACCAAAGACATAAAGATTCAAGAAGCCCAGAGGGTCCCAAACAGAATTAACCCAGACCTAAAGACACAAAGACATGTCATACTTAGAATGGAAAGGAATAAGGATAAAGAAAGGATCCTCAAGGCTGCAAGAGAAAAACAAAGAGTCACCTACAAAGGAAAACCCATAAGATTAGCAGCAGACTTCTCCATGCAAACACTACAGGCCAGAAGAGAATGGCAAGATATCTATCGAGTGCTCAATGAGAAAGGCTTTCAGCCAAGAATACTATATCCTGCTAGACTGTCATTCAGACTAGATGGAGGCATCAAAACCTTCTCAGACAAGCAACAGTTGAAGGAAGCAATCATCACCAAGCCTGCCCTGAAAGAAGTTCTGAAAGGTCTCCTATAAACAACCAGACCACCACAAATAGGACATACATCAAAACACTCTAAAACTGTATAAGAATGGCGTTAAAATATCTTCAATCTTTGATATCAATAAATGTCAATGGCCTGAATTCACCTATTAAAAGACACAGAGTAGGAAGATGGATCAGAAACCACAACCCAACAATATGTTGTCTTCAGGAAACTCACCTAACTCAACAAGACAAACACAGACTTAAAGTGAAAGGACGGAAAATTATCATACAAGCCAATGGCCCACAAAAAAGGGCAGGAACAGCTATTCTCATATCTGACATGATAGACTTTAAAATAGATAAGATTAAAAAAGATAGGAATGGACACTACTTAATGCTCAGAGGAACAGTCAATCAAGAGGACTTAACAATTATTAATATCTATGCACCCAATGAGAAGCCATCTAAACACATCAAACTTCTACTGAAAGAGCTACAGCAATATATTAACAGTAACACAATCATAGTAGGGGACTTCAACACCCCACTATCTCAACTTGACAGATCATCCAGGAAGAAAATCAGTAAAGACATAAGGGAGCTAAATGAAGAGATAGATAAACTAGAACTATTGGACATTTTCAGAGTCATTCATCCCAAGAAACTGGAATACACATTTTACTCAAATCCACATGGATCATTCTCAAGGATAGACCATATATTAAGCCACAAAGACAGCATCAGCCAATTCAAGAGCACTGAAATCATCCTAAGCATCTTCTCAGACCACAGTGGAATTTAACTAACACTTAACAATCAACAAAAGATTAGTAACAGTGCCAAAATGTGGAAGCTCAACAGTACACTTTTTAACAACTTCTGGGTCAAAGAGGAAATCAAGGAAGAAATCAAAATATTTAGAGAGTTCAATGAAAATGAAGACACAAGCTATCAAAATATTTGGGACACAGCTAAAGCAATCCTAAGAGGGAAGTTCATAGCTATACAAGCACACATTAGGAAACAAGAAAAAGCACAAATAAACAGCCTGATTGCACATCTTAAAGACCTAGAAGAAGAACAACAAAGGAATCCTAAAGCAACCAGAAGGACAGAAATCACTAAAGTTAGGGCAGAAATAAATAACATTGAGAATAGGAAAACCATACAAAAGATCAATGAAAGTAAATGTTGGTTCTTCGAAAGAGTAAACAAAATCGACAAACCTTTAGCCAGACTCACAAAACAAAAAAGGGAGAAGACCCAAATAAATCGGATAGTAAATGAAAGAGGAGATATCACAACAGACACTACAGAAATTCAACATATCATGCGAGGCTTCTATGAACAACTATATGCCACCAAGCTAGAGAACCTGGAAGAAATGAATGATTTCCTAGATACCTACCAACTTCCAAAACTAAGTAAAGAGGAAGTGGATAACATGAACAGGCCCATCACAGCTAATGAAATTGAAACAGTTATCAAAAATCTTCCCAAAAATAAAAGTCCTGGACCAGATGGTTTTACAAATGAATTCTACAAAACTTTCAAAGAAGAACTAATACCTCTACTTTTAAAAGTCTTCCAGAAGATTGAAGACACTGGAATACTCCCTGCCAGCTTCTATGAAGCCAACATCACCCTGATACCAAAAGCAGACAGGGACACAACCAAAAAAGAAAACTACAGACCAATATCTCTGATGAACATAGATGCGAAAATATTGAACAAAATTCTAGCCAACCGGATACAGCAGTATATCAAAAAGATTGTTCATCATGACCAAGTGGGGTTTATCCCAGGCATGCAAGGTTGGTTTAATATACGTAAATCAATCAATGTGATCCACCACATTAACAAAAGCAAGACCAAAAACCACATGGTCATATCAATAGATGCAGAGAAAGCCTTTGACAAAATACAACATCCCTTTATGATCAAAACACTACAAAAAATAGGAATAGATGGAAAATTCCTGAAGATAGTGGAGTCTATATATAGCAAACCTAAAGCCAACATCATACTCAATGGTGAAAAACTGGAAGCATTTCCACTCAGATCAGGTACTAGACAGGGCTGCCCACTATCACCATTACTATTCAACATAGTGTTGGAAGTTCTTGCCATAGCAATCAGGCAGGAGCAAGGAATTAAAGGAATACAGATTGGAAGAGAAGAAGTCAAACTCTCCTTATTTGCAAATGACATGATAGTATACATGGAAAAACCTAAGGAATCTAGCAAGAAGCTTTTGGAAATCATCAGGCAATACAGTAATGTGTCAGGCTATAAAATTAACATTCAAAAGTCAGTGGCATTCCTCTATGCAAACACTAAGTTAGAAGAAATTGAAATCCAGAAATCAGTTCCTTTTTCTATAGCAACAAAAACAATAAAATATCTAGGAATAAACCTAACCAAAGAAGTGAAAGACTTGTATACTGAAAATTATGAGTCACTACTCAAAGAAATTGAAAAAGACACAAAGAAGTGGAAAGATATTCCATGCTCATGGGTTGGAAGAATTAACATCATCAAAATGAATATATTACCCAGAGCCATCTATAAATTTAATGCTATCCCCATCAAGATCCCAAGCACATTTTTTAGGAGAATAGAACAAATGCTACAAATGTTTATCTGGAACCAGAAAAGACCTAGAATTGCCAAAACAATCTTGAGAAAAAAGAACAGAACCGGAGGCATCACACTCCCAGATCTCAAACTATATTATAGGGCCATTGTCATCAAAACTGCTTGGTACTGGAACATGAACAGACACACTGACCAGTGGAATAGAATTGAGAGCCCAGAAATGAGGCCCCACACCTATGGACATCTAATCTTTGACAAAGGGGCCCAGACTATTATATGGGGGAAGCAGAGTCTCTTCAACAAATGGTGTTGGAAACAATGGGTTGAAACATGCAGAAGAATGAAGCTGAATCACTGTATTTCACCAAATACAAAAGTAAATTCCAAGTGGATCAAGGACTTGGATGTTAGACCAGAAACTATCAGATACTTAGAGGAAAATATTGGAAGAACTTTTTTCCGCATAAATTTTAAAGACATTTTCAATGAAACGAATCCAATTACAAGGAAGACTAAGGCAAGTATAAACCTATGGGACTACATCAAATTAAAAAGCTTCTTCACAGCAAAAGAAACCACTACCCAAATCAAGAGACCCCTCACAGAATGGGAGAAGATCTTTACATGCCATACATCAGATAAGAGTTTAATAACCAACATATATAAAGAGCTTACCAGACTCAACAACAAGACAACAAATAACCCCATCCAAAAATGGGGGGAGGAATTGGACAGAATATTCACCACAGAAGAGATCCAAAAGGCCGAGAAACACATGAAAAAATGCTCCAAGTCTCTGATTGTCAGAGAAATGCAAATCAAGACAACAATGAGATATCACTTCACTCCTGTGAGAATGTCACACATCAGAAAAGGTAACAGCAGCAAATGCTGGAGAGGGTGTGGGGTCAAAGGAACCCTCCTGCACTGCTGGTGGGAATGTCAATTGGTCCAACCTCTGTGGAGAACAGTCTGGAGAACTCTCAGAAGGCTAGAAATGGACCTACCCTATGATCCTGCAATTCCCCTCCTGGGGATATATCCTAAGGAACCCAACACATCCATCCAAAAAGATCTGTGTACACATATGTTCTTGGCAGCACAATTTGTAATAGCCAAAACCTGGAAACAACCCAGGTGTCCAACAACAGATGAGTGGCTGAGCAAGTTGTGGTATATATACACAATGGAATACTACTCAGCTGTAAAAAATGGTGACTTCACCGTTTTCAGCCGATCTTGGATGGACCTTGAAAAAATCATGTTGAGTGAAATAAGTCAGAGACAGAAGGATGAATATGGGATGATCTCACTCTCAGGCCGAAGTTGAAAAACAAGATTAGAAAAGAAAACACAAGTCAAACCTGAAATGGAATTGGAGTATTACACCAAAGTAAAAGACTCTGGGGTGGGAGGGTGGGTGGGGAGAATACAGGTCCATGAAAAATGATGAATGAAATAGTGGGGTGGTATTGCTAAATGGGAATCTGGGGAATGTTATGCATGTAAAAAAAAAAAAAAAAAGTAGAAACGCAAAGCAGAAATTGACTGAGTTTGGAGTATGGCACCAAAGTAAGAAAGCAGAAGTATACTAGAGTTTGCAGTGAGTACCTCCCTAATACTTCCTCTCCACTTTTCCAAGCTTTGGGTCCATGATTGCTCAACAATTTGTTCGGCTTTGTATGTTAACTCTCTTTTCAGTCACCAGGTTCCAGGTATCATCAGGATACCGGCCAGACTTCCCTGGAGTGAAGACACCACCAATGTGTCCTGGAGCTCAGCTTCCCCAGAGACCCATCCTACTAGGGAAAGAGAGAGGCAGACTGGGAGTATGGACCGACCAGTCAACGCCCATGTTCAGCGAGGAAGCAATTACAGAAGTCAGACCTTCTACCTTCTGCAACCCTCAATGACCCTGGGTCCATGCTCCCAGAGGGATAGAGAATGGGAAAGCTATCGGGGGAGGGGGTGGGATATGGAGATTGGGTGGTGGGAATTGTGTGGAGTTGTACCCCTCCTACCCTATGGTTTTGTTAATTAATCCTTTCTTTAATAAAAAAAATTTTAAAAAAAAATAAAATAAATTAAAAAAAATAATAATAAAAAAAAAAGAGTTTAATAACCAACATATATAAAGAGCTTGCCAGACTCAACAAGACAACAAATAACCCCATCCCAAAATGGGGGGAGGACTTGGACAGAATATTCACCACAGAATAGATCCAAAAGGCCGAGAAACATATGAAAAAATGCTCCAAGTCTCTGATTGTCAGAGAAATGCAAATCAAGACAACAATGAGATATCACTTCACTCCTGTGAGAATGTCATACATCAAAAAGGTAACAGCAGCAAATGCTGGAGAGGGTGTGGGGTCCAAGGAACCCTCCTGCACTGCTGGTGGGAATGTCAATTGGTCCAACCTCTGTGGAGAACAGTCTGGAGAACTCTCAGAAGGCTAGAAATGGACCTACCCTATGACCCTGCAATTCCTCTCCTGGGGATATATCCTAAGGAACCCAACACATCCATCCAAAAAGATCTGTGTACACATATGTTCTTGGCAGCACAACTTGTAATAGCCAAAACCTGGAAGCAACCCAGGTGTCCAACAACAGATGAGTGGCTGAGCAAGTTGTCGTATATATACACAATGGAATACTACTCAGCTGTAAAAAATGGTGACTTCAACGTTTTCAGCCGATCTTGGATGGACCTTGAAAAAATCATGTTGAGTGAAATAAGTCAGAAACAGAAGGATGAATACGGGATGATCTCACTCTCAGGCCGAAGTTGAAAAACAAGATTAGAAAAGAAAACACAAGTCGAACCTGAAATGGAATTGGAGTATTGCACCAAAGTAAAAGACTCTGGGGTGGGTGGGTGGGTGGGGAGAATACAGGTCCATGAAAAATGATGAATGAAATAGTGGGGGTTGTATTGCTAAATGGGAATCTGGGGAATGTTATGCATGTAAAAAAAAAAAGAAGAAGAAGTAGAAACGCAAAGCAGAAATTGACTGAGTTTGGAGTATGGCACCAAAGTAAGAAAGCAGAAGTACACTAGAGTTTGCAGTGAGTACCTCCCTAATACTTCCTCTCCACTTTTCCAAGCTTTGGGTCCAGGATTGCTCAACAATTTGTTTGGCTTTGTATGTTAACTCTCTTTTCAGTCACCAGGTTCCAGATGCCATCAGGATGCCGACCAGACTTCCCTGGATTGAAGACCCCATCAATGTATCCTGGAGCTCAGCTTCCCCAGAGCCCCACCCTACTAGGGAAAGAGAGAGGCAGACTGGGAGTATGGACCGACCAGTCAACGCCCATGTTCAGCGGGGAAGCAATTACAGAAGGCAGACCTTCCACCTTCTGCAACCCTCAATGACCCTGGGTCCATGCTCCCAGAGGGATAGAGAATAGGAAAGCTGTCAGGGGAGGGGGTGGGATATGGAGATTGGGCGGTGGGAATTGTGTGGAGTTGTACCCCTCCTACCCTATGGTTTTGTTAATTAATCCTTTCTTAAATAAAAAAATTAAAAAATAATAAAAAAAAGAAGGGGTCTTAGAAGCATACCAACAGTGGCTGAAAAGAATTAAGATATAAAGCAGAACAACTTGTTAAATAATCAGGAACAAAAGTATAGCAGATGCAATTTGGAGTCTTCATGTTGGAAGGAGCTAGGAATTCTATGTATATTCCAAGGGGCCCATGACTTTACTAATTTTTGACTGAGCCCAACACTGGGAATATGGTGTCAGAGTTGAGGACAGAACTATAAAACTGGATAAGGGAAGAGAAGCTCCCAAATATAGGAAAAGTAGATAGGTACCATTCACTGTAAATGCCATCAATCTGATCTTGGGCCAATGTCTATTCATATTTAGCCCCTGTGCACCCCTGTCAATAAGCATTCTATCATGGTCCTTTACTGGTGGAGGCGACATCATGCCTGCTGTCAGACAAATTCCGAGCAAGCCAGGACTGAACTAAAACTATTCCTCCTTTTTGTATAATGGTGGAGATGATGTCACATCTGTTGCCAGACAAAGTCAGAACAGACTGGAACCTACTGCAGAGTGGGAAATTCTAGACTAAACCGAAGCTATTTGTTTTTAATTACATTGATAATTTGAGGACTTATTGGCAAAAAAAAAAAAAAAGAAAAGAAAAAAGAAATTGGAGTATTACACCAAAGTAAAAGACTCTGGGGTGGGTGGGGAGAATACAGGTCCATGAAAGATGATGAAGGACATAGTGGGGGTTGTATTGTTAAATGGGAATCTGGGGTATGTTAAATAAATAAAAAAAAAGAAACCATTTGATAAATGTTTACTCTCTTGTGGTCCAGGAAGTAGCACAGTGGATAGGGCACTGGACTCTCAAGCATGAGGTCCTTGGTTCAATCTCCGGCAGCACATATACCAGAGTGATGTGTGGTTCTTTCTCTCTCTCTCTCTCTCTCTCTCTCTCTCTCTCACTCTCACTCTCTCTCTCTCTCTCATACCTTTCTCATTAATAGATAAATAAAATCTTTAAAAAAATAAATCAAGGGCCCGGCAGCCTAAGGATCCCAGTTTGAGGGCCCAGTTCCCCACTTGTAGGGGGGTTGTTTCACAGTTGGTGAAGCAGGTCTCTCTTTCTCTCCCCACTCTCTGTCTTCCCCTCCTCTCTCTATTTCTCTGTGTCCTATCGAACAACAACAGCAATAACAGCAATAATAATAACAAAAAAATGATAAACAACAGAGGCAACAAAAGGGAAAAAATAGCCTTCAGGAACAGTGGACTTGTAGTGCAGGCACTGAACCCAAGTGATAACCCTGGAGGCAAAAATAGTAATAATAATAATAAATAAAAACAAATAATAAATCAATGTTTACTCTTACATAGAGAGAGGTAGTCTGGGAAAGGAGGCAGCCAGGAGATGCTTATTTTCTAAGATCTGTTAGCTCTTATTCAGAGTTTCCAACATTCTTCTAACACTTTCTTGACTGCCATGCTCGAACCCCGATCCTTACACCAGTCCTTTCTCTTTGTGCCACTTATGCTTAACCCGTTGATCTACTGCCTGACTCCCAGTTGACCCCAATTTTTATTTCCAGATCCACACAGGGAATCTCAGTGAAGGAGCTCCCACTCCTCTCTGTCTGCACTCCCCAGTCCACAGATACCTTCATCTGGACTCAAAACAGAGCTGCTACTGCTCCCGACATGCCTGGCCCAACTGTATTCACCACACCCTATTTGGCCTTCACAGGGTTTTAGATAGAAACAAACCACAAATCTAGCAGGGGAGTGGCCAGGTTCACTCAGATTCCTAGGGACAGGATGTATCCATGCAGTGCTACTTTATAACCACAGCTTTTCCTAACAAAAATATAAACAAACAAAAAAATTTCTTCTTTTACCTCTGAATCTGGACCCCTCCCCTACATTAAGCTGGGGCCATTTCTCCCCCATTTGGAGCCTTGATGATTTCATGACTGAATTCCTTTAATCAGGAGTGGACCTCCAGAAGAAGTGGATTCATAGTACCTGCACTGAGCCCCAGCCATAACCCCGGAGGCAGGGAAAAAAAATGGGGTGGGTGGTGGTGCACCTGGTTGAGCCAAATGTTACAGTGCACAGGGATCCAGGTTCAAGCCCCCAGTCCCCACCTGCAGGGGTAAAGCTTCACGAGTGGTAAAGCAGAGCTGCAGGTGTCTCTCTGTCTCTCTCCCTATCTCCCCACTCCTCTCAATTTCTGGCTGTCTCTAGCTAATAAAAATAAAAGATAATAATTTTTTTTTTTAATTCCCCAATGTGCTCTCAGTTAAGACATAGGCAAATAAGCTAGGCTGGTTTGTCATATACTGTCACCCTGTATATTATTTATTTTTAACATTTGTTTATTTTATTTGAGAAATAACTTACGGTAGAGCTCTGGTACCCTCTACAGATAATGTGGACAGCACTACATAAGCTCTGTGGATGATGAGGTGATGCTGTGGTATCTCACATAGACTCCTTTTGCCTCTCCCTGTCTCTAACTAAAAAAAAAAAAAAAAATCAAATTGTTTAGATCAATTGTAAAAATTTGGGAGGGGGAGGCGGTGGTACACCTGGTTGACAGTACATATTACAGTACACAAGGACCTGCCTGGGTTCAAGCCCCCAGTCCTCACCTTTAGGGGGAAAGTTGAGAGTGGTGAAGCAGGGCTGCAAGTGTCTCTCTACCTACCCTTTCCTCTTGATTTCTGGCTATCGCTATCCAATAAATAAATAAAGATAATACAAAAACAAAATGGTTTTTGCACTTTGCTGTGCTGGTAGTTTTCTAACTTGAGTGTGCATTAGACTCTCTTTGAGATTTTTCAAATTAATTATATTTCAACCAGCATTATCGCTGGAGCTCAGTGCCAGCACAACAAACCCACAACCACTGCCAGCAGTTATTTTTCCTTTTTTTTTTTTCAAGTATTTTATATTTATTTATTGATTGATTGATTTTTACCAGAGAACTGCTCAACTCTGGCTTATGGTAGTGCAGGGAATTGAACCTGAGAGACTTTGGAGCCTCAAGCATGAGAGTCTCTTTGAAGAACCATTATGCTATCCCCCCTGCCCTCAACTATTTTTTAATTAGATAGAACATATAGAAATTAAGAGGGGAGGGAGAGAAATAGAGGGAGAAAGAGAGATACCTACAGAATTGCTTCACTACTCATGAAGCTTTTCCCCTGCAGGTAGGGAGCAGGGGCTTAAACCTGGGTTCTCATGTATGGTAATGTATGTGCTGTGTGCACCACCACCCAGCCACCTTGAGAATTTTTTTAAAGATTATTTATTTATTTATTTATGAGAAAGACAGGAGGAGAGAGAGAAAGAATCAGACATCACTCTGGTACATGTGCTGTCGGGGATTGAACTCTGGACCTCATGCTTGAGAGTCCAATGCTTTATCTACTGCGCCACCTCCCGGACCACTTGAGATTTTTTTTAGTTGCTTTATTGAAGAAAAGTTGATTTAGAGGACTATTGTCATAGGAGCATAGTTCCACTTCTCTCCAAGCTGGGTGTCAGCACTCTTGACCCTCCACCAAACTGTAATCTTCCTTCACTATAGGACACTGGAGCCCTGTCCCCCCACCTACTACTGCTGAGTCACCTGGAAGAAGTTTTTTTTTCCTCCAGAGTTACTGCTGGGGCTCGGTGCCTGCATTACAAATCCACTGCTTCTCAAGGCCATTTTCCCACTGTTGTTGTTGCTGCTGCTGTTGTTGGATAAGACAGAGAGAAACTGAGAGAAAGACAGACACCTGCAGACCTGCTTCATCCTTGTGAAGTAACCCCTTGTTGGTGGGGAGCTGGGGGCTTGAACTGGGATCCTTGTACTGGTCTTTGCACTTTCTACTATATACATTTAATCCAGTATGCTATGGCCTAGCCCCCACCTGGAGGAATTTTTAAAGATTTATCTATTTAACGTGAGTGACTCACCTCTTTCTTACAGGACATCCTCAGGAGAACCCAGGTAGGAAGGAAGACAATGTAGAAATGGGTGGAACAGGGAGTCGGGCGGTAGCGCAGCAGGTTAAGCGCAGGTGGCGCAAAGCAAAAGGACCGGCATAAGGATCCTGGTTTGAACCCCGGCTCCCCACCTGCAGGGGAGTCGCTTCACAGGTGGTGAAGCAGGTCTGCAGGTGTCTGTCTTTCTCTCCTCCTCTCTGTCTTCCCCTCCTCTCTCCATTTCTCTCTGTCCTATCCAACAATGATAACAACAATAATAACTACAACAATAAAACAACAAGGGCAACAAAAGGGAATAAATAAATAAAATAAATATTAAAAAAAAATGGGTGGAACATGGGGAAGAGAGAGACAGGCTGGAAGTATGGATAAACCTGTCAATGCCCATGTTCAGCAGGGAAGCAATTACAGAAGCCAGACCTTCTACCTTCTGCATCCCACAGTGACCTTGGGTTCATACTCCCAGAGGGTTAAAGAACAGGAAAGCTATCAGGGGAGGGGATGGGATACAGAGTTCTGGTGGTGGGAATTGTGTGAAGTTGTACCCCTCTTATCCTATGGTTTTGTCAGTGTTTCCTTTTTATAAATAAAAAATAAAAAAAAAAGAAATGGGTGGAACAATATTTATTAGTTAAAATTTTTGTATAACTAGGTTTAAAGTTTGTGTCACTAGCCCCAAATCCTCATGGGTGTGCAGCAAGGACAGGCAGCATTTGAAGTAGGTGAAGGTGTGGTCTGGGAGGTGGCACAGTGGATAAAGCATTAGACTCTCAAGCATGAAATGGGTGAAGCGTACTGGACTATGGAAGGGGATTTGTTTTAAGGCAAATGAAGTGCCTCTCTTTTCTTCTCCCCAACATGTGATAATCAGTCTCTAGTCTCTTGACATTCTTCAGTCTAGTATAATATTGCTATTTTAAGTTTATTTTTTTAAGATCTACTTTATTACATAAGAGATTGTGTTTTACCTGAGACAGAGAGGAGGAGGAGGAATAGGAGGAGGAAGAGGAGGAAAAAAAGGAAAGCCAGAGCATCACTCTGGTACATGCTGTTAACACACAAAGCCAAACAAATTGCTGACTAATCATGAACCTAAAGGCTAGACTAGTGCAGATGAAGAGTTGGGGGGTCTCCATTTTGTAGATAGCTAGTAGGCATATTTTAGTTATATTCCAAAGGGCCTGTGGCTATACTGTTTTTTGTTTTTTATTTTCCCTGAGCCTGAAATCTGATATGCAGGTGGATCTAAGTTATTGTCTGGGGAGATGATGTCATGGCTAGAAAAGGACCAGAAAGCTAGATCAGGGAAGAGAGTAGCTCCCAAATATGGGAAAGGTGTATAAATATTGTTGACTGTAAATCCCATCGATTTGATTTGGTCTGGGGCCCATATTCAGCTTAGGAGCCTATGTGACCTCTGCATCCCTGTAGATCTGAACTCACATTCTGTGGTCATGGGTAGGAACATTCCAAGCTGCCCCAATACTGACCCATCTTCCTCAGGTGTAGCTTAGAGTATGTTGTCCATCCTCCCTTAGGAGGATGGAACATTCTCTACTGTTGTTGATCCAAGTTGAGGACAAGGTCTATGGGGGGCCTAAAAAGGGGTCTATTTTGTTGTTCCTGATAGAGATGACTGGTAACAAGGTGAGAGGGATTTATTTGAGGTCTAGGCCCATCATGTCTATTCGGGAATCTCAGGACTAATGGGGTATTTTAGTTATATTCTACAGGGCCCATGACTATATTATTATTATTTTTTTCTGAGCCTGACATCTGATATGCAGATGGACCCAAGTTATTGTCTGGGGAGATGATATCATGGCTGGAAAAAGGACCAGAAAGCTGGATCAGAGAAGATAGTAGCTCCCAAATATGAGAAAGGTGTATAAATACTGTTGATTGTAAACCCATTGATTTGATCTGATCTGAGGCCCATATTCAGCTTAGGAGCCTGTGTGACCTCTGCATCCCTCTAGATCTGAGCTCACATTCTGTGGTCATGAGTAGGAATGTTCCAAGCTGCCCTGATATCAGGACCCATCTTCCTCATGTGGAACACACAGTATGTTATCCATCCTCCCTTAGGAGGATGGAACATTCTCTACTGTTGTTGATCCATGTTACTTTGAGTAAGACAAAGAAAAATTGAGAGAGGAAAGGAGGAGATAAAAGGAGAGGAAAGACAGAGACACCTACAGTACTAGTGAAGCTTACCCCCACTGCAAGTGGGGACCAGAGGCTCAAACCTGGGTTTTTTTTGCATGGTTGGTTATTAAACTCTTTTCATTTTTTGTTAGAAGCCAGAGAAAGAAGGGAAAGGCAAAGAAATGGAGAACATGAGCTGAACGTTTGCCAAAGGCAGGTCAGCCCTTTCCTGTGGTCATTTTTTGGGTGAAAGAAAAACTAAATGAAACCTTGTACCAAGATGGGCCCAAGAAGATAAACAAGCCAAGTATTCTACCCAGACAATGACCTGATTCTCTCTGACCAAGGAAGGTGGGAGCCATAGGAAACCAGACAAATAGCCCCTTCCAATTTCCTTCCGTTTATGCTCTGCTCCTGCAATGCTTTACAGTTTATACCCTCCCCTCTCCTCCCCTCACCCCCACTGCAGCCTCTCCTTCATAGAAGGCGTCTTCACAGTCAGACAACCTCTTATCCAGTGAAATCTTTGAAGGCTATTGGAAACTGCAGTGAGTCTGAATCACTCCTAACCACAACGGCCTTGGAATGACAGAGGGTGTCTGTTTCCAGGGTGTGTTCTAAAGTGGGCTTTTTAGGCCACAGTTTGCTTTCACGTGGTCCCTGCCAACCAGGAACTGAGATTAACAGCTTGCAAAGATCAAATTATTGAACTTCAAAACACTCATGAAAAATTGTTAAAACAAAACAACATCAGAAGTGCAAAGCTGAGGAGGGGAGGGCAGAGGGAGAGGAGATGTGGTTTTACAGGAGCACGTGTGACAAGTGACTTAGCAGTCCAGATGCTGGTAGGCCCAGCGTGAGTCATGGAAGATGTGGATGCCAAAAAAACCTCAGGCAGGCCTGGACCAAGTGGAGCTTCCAGAAAAAGAAAGGTGACGGCTGACTCTACTCTGTGCTGGCCAGACCACCCTGGAGGAGGTTTGGCTCTGTCTGGATGTCTCTTAGTGTCAAAGGAAATGATGCATCCTTAGTGGAATTACCAACATGGGGGGCCGGTGGGGGGTGGGAGTTGCAGGGGCTCAAAACTATGTCAAAAGTTAGAAAAGGGGGCTGGGCAGTAGTGGGGCATTCCAGTTGAATGCACATGTTACCATGCACAAAAACCCAGGTTTGAGCCTCTGGTCCCCACTTGCAGTGGGGGTAAGCTTCACTAGTACTGCAGGTGTCTCTGTCTTTCCTCTCCTTTTATCTCCTCCTTTCCTCTCTCAATTTTTCTTTGTCTTACTCAAAATAAATAATTGAATTAAATACTTAAAATAGAACATATTGGGTTGTTGGAAAAGTCATGACACATTTTTTACATAGAAAAACATAGGGGAGGGGGCTGGGCAGTAGTGCAGCGGATTAAGGGCAGGTGGCGCAAAGCTCAAGGACCATTGTAAGGATCCCATTTCAAGCCCCCAGCTCCCCACCTGCAGGGAGTCACTTCACAGGTGGTGAAGTAAGTCTGCAGGTGTCTGTCTTTCCCTCCTCCTCCTCTCTGTCTTCCCCTCCTCTCTCGATTTCTCTCTGTCCTATCCAGCAACAACAACTATAACAACAATAACAACCACAACAACGGCAACAAAATGGGAAAAATAGCCTCCAGGAGCAGTGGATTTGTAGTGCAGGCACTGAGCCCTAGTGATAACCCTGGAGGCAAAATAAAAATTTTTTAAAAAGAAAGAAAAACATAGGGTGGGGGTAGACAGCATAATGGTTATGCAAACAGACTCTCATGTCTAAGGCTCCAAAATCCCAGGTTTAATCCCTTATACCACCATAATCCAGAGCTGAGCAGTGCTCTCATTTAAAAAAAAGAAGAAGCAAAGAAAATAAGAAAGAAAAAGAAAATAGAAAAATACAACATGACAGGGAGGTGGGGTGGGTAGATTTAATACCTCAAGTTCCCTAACTATAGCCCTAATATTTGCTTTAGTCTAGACATTTAATAACTTAGATCTGCAGGATGATCACACTCTGATAATGGGATTAAATTGTTCAAGGAGCTCTAGAAATGTATTTGCAAATATAGCTCTATAAACATCTAAATCTACTACAACTTTAAGCCAGACAGATCAAGACCATATGGCCCTGTAAGTATCTAAAATACAAAGAGGTTCAGATACCACTAAAAGGGTTAAGGCATAGTGAAGTCAAGTATATTAATATAGATACTAAACATTGGACTATCATAGAAAACAAGTCCCCAACTAACCTGGTTGTAATAATAATTAATTATTGACAGCCTAAGCTCTTTCTAAGACTATAAGAAACACATTGCATTCTCTTTAAGATCCTTATTTCTCCTAGTCCTGGTACCCCTAGGACTATGCCTTTACTTCTTGATAATTCTTTTCTATGATTCCTTACCACCATACCACCTCTGTTGCCTTCAACCAAATTGCTACTGGTGCTGCCACCCTTCATTATGCTGCTACTGAATTCCTACTGTGGACTGTAACCACAGACACCAAACCTGAGAAGTCAGCCTTGCAACTCTTCAAATCTGGTGAGACATGGGATTACCTACATCTACATTAGATGGCACATCATTTAACTAAGTAACAGACACCGGATATAGGCTACAGTTTAGGGTACTGGTTGGTGTACACATATCCATAAGCAAGAGGCAATTATATAACTCAAAGCAAAGTGCTCAGTAATGGCTAGAGTGCCTTAAAAGGACATCATAAATTCTGTAATTGGGGAGTTGGGCAGTGGCGCAGCGGGTTAAGCGCAGGTGGCACAAAGCACAAGGACTGGTGTAAAGATCCCGGTTCAAGCCCCGGCTCCTCACCTGTAGGGGAGTCGCTTTACAAGTGGTGAAGCAGGTCTGCAGGTGTCTGTCTTTCTTTCCCCCCTCTGTCTTCCCCTCCTCTCTCTATTTCTTTCTGGCCTATCCAATAACAATGACATCAATAACCACAACAATGTTAAACAACAAGGGCAACAAAAGGGAAAATTTAAAAAAAAAAAAAAAATATATATATATATATATATATAAATTCTGTAATTGATAGTACTTAGACCAAATTATCTGGGAAACCTAGCAGAAAGGCCCAACGAAGACAGATCCCATAAACCTAATTTTGGCTGGGCTCAACAAATGATACTCAATGTTTAACCAACTGACAGAAAATCTAAGATCATCAGATAAAGAGAGGACTATAAAACTTGGATAAGGGCAAGAGACTGGCCCACTTAATAATGGCCCTTTTGGTCAATATCACACCACCTCATCATCTGGGGCCCTAGACAGGGAATCCTTGGGTTCCCACACACATATGATGGGCCTAGACCTCCAAGGGATCTCTTTCTTCTCCACCACTGGTAACTTGCTTTAGGAACAACATCTTGTGGGCCCTCCCAGGACCTTGTCCTCACCATAAAGCAATGTCGGTAGGGATAGCCCCAGTTTCCAAAGGGAGGCTGGGGTATCATGCCCTGCCACTTGAGAAAGACTGGTTCTGAAATGAGTGCAGCCTGCAATGTTCCCAGCTGTGACTATGAACTGCAAGCTTAGACCAATAGGGACTTAGAGGTTACACAGGCTCTGTTGATAAATACATAAATATAAATATAAATATAAATATAAATATAAATATAAATATAAATATAAATATAAATATAAATATAAATATAAATATAAATGCCCTAAGCCAGATGGATGGAGGTAAATAGTTAATTTTAGCCACAGATTTTTTTTTCTTCAAGAACAGGAGCTCTGCCCTAATCCAACTTTCCACTTTTCTCTACTCTGATACCATTCTCTCAGACAATATTCTTATGTAACTATCATAGTTGTGTGCCTCCAAGAATATGCCTAAAATGGATTTCCTAGCTTTCTTCTACCCTAAAAGCTGTTGGGCTAGCAACTCGAGGGAGAGAGATGACCCAGGAATCAAGCTTGTGGCGGCAAGGCAATAAAAATCTTTATTCATTCAAATGCCCCAGAGTTGGGCGGTAGCACACCTGGTTAAGCCACGCAGTGCAAACTGCAATGGCCAGCGTCTGCCTCCTGGTCTGCATGCGTGCATGCCTCCAGGTCAGAACACAGAAGAGACAAGCCAGAAATGGAAGTGGCTTGACAATACCATACATGGTTAGGAAAGGGGCGGAGAAAGGCAAATGGGGCCCAGGAATGGTATGGACCTCCTGAGCAACTGTTGCTAGGGGTTCAACTGATAGGATTAGCAATACCCTGCGGGGAATTAGGAAGGAGATCTTTAGTCATTTGTAAGACAAAGAAGAAGATTGATATGTAGATAATAAAAGGAATGCAGGGTGGAGCAGGCTTAATGTTTTAAGGAATGCTGGCTCCTGGAGGTGGGAAGATGCAGAGTGTTTTGTGAGGCAGGGAAGTCTGATATGGTGGGTAACCTTTTGAGATTCCTGTGTCCCCCCTTTTGCTCAACCCCTCCGTAGAGAGAGAGAGACTAACAGGACGGACTCACCTCTCAGGTCAAGCCCTGCCAGGCTCCACCACGTCCCCATAATGTCCATATAAAAGCCCTAATCTCATCTGCTCTAATCCTACTTTTTGGTTCCTGTTCATTAACCATTTTGTCTCAACTTAGGTCACACCACCTTCCAGACATCAAGTTACAGCTTCTACCATGACTCCATCCTGACTTCTCTGGGCAGGTGGCCTCTCCAATGTGTCCTGGATCCTCGTACCTCCCCAGCTCTGGTTCACTAGGGAAAGATAGAAATAGGCTGGGAGTATGGATCGACCTGTCAACAACCATGCTCAGTGGAGAAGCAATTAAAAAAACCAGAACTCCTATCTTTCACACCCCAAAAACAACTTTGATCCATACTCCCAATGGGGAAGAGGTGATAGGATGAAGATAAGAGAGCTCTGAACTCCAGCTCCATCAGTACCCAGAGAGACAGAAGGAAAAGAAGAAGGACATGTGGAGGTAGTTATGTTGTCATGAATGGCTTGGAGGGCAAGATAGGATTGAATCAGGAGAAAAAGGGAGCAATTATGTATAAATGTAGACAGACAGTTGTAGAGATTATGGTTGGCCCATGTCTACAACCTTAGGGGAACTGTGATGGATTGCAGTGGGGAGACTGAAGATTCACAACACTGGTGATGGGAATGGTGTGGATTTAAACCCCTTCTGACATGTATTTTTATAAAATAAAAATAAGATAAATTGACTAAAAGAAAAAAAGAAAAAAATGACATGGATGCTTCAGAAAAAAATAGAGTTGGGCAAGAGGGAAAAGGGAATGAATAACCTGGAGAAGAAAGGACTGGGGGTGGGCGGCTCCTGCTTGTGACTTCTGCTTGTTCTCCTTTCTTGTCTGCCTAGTGGGTTCCCAATCATCCCTTGTGTGCAAGTTCCTGCCACCTCTTCTGGGAAGCCCCCCTCCCCCTGCCTCTAAGTAGCACCAGCCATGCCTTCTTAGGAATCCTGTCCTGCTATACCTGGATGTCACAGTCCGTCATGACAGTACCTCTCATGCATCATGACATTGATCCCATTCTATTCATCTTTGCAAACTGTGTGCCAGGCAAGGTGAATATTCTACTAATGTTTGATCAATTGAGCTGTATGGATAAGAAAACTTTCCCCCAATATTCTGACCACAACGAACAGAGATCAGAGTTTTTCCTGTGTCTCTTGAGAAGGTGAATATCATCTCAGAGTTAGATGTGTTAGAGTGCTCTATTGCTACAGAATCTGTCACCCTAAAACTTAGTAGTCTACATAGTAATATTTACTACAAAGTAACATATACTATCTTACACAGTTCATATTGGTCAAAAATTCAGCAGTGGTTGAGAAATTGGTTCTAGTTTGGTTGAAGTTGTAAAGATGCCAGCTTTGGGGGGGGTGGTGGTGGTAGTGGCAGAATACAGCTCACCCGGGAGGACTCATGCCTTGCCATGCACACGGTCTAGGGTATGAGGTTCAACACCACAAGAAAGTACTACATCATCAGGGGAAGCTCCATTACTGTAGTGTATCTCCCTCTTTCTGTTTCTCTCTCTCTTCCTCTCTCTCTGAAGCAAAATAAATAATGGGGCCTGGGTGGTGGTGCACCTGGTTGAACACACATGTTACAATGTGCAAGGACCAGGTTCGAGCCCCCAGTCCCCACCTGCAGGGGGAAACTGTGTGAGTGGTGAAGCAGGCCTGCAGGTGTCTCTCTGTCTCCCTCCCTCTCTATTATCCCTTCAACCAGGTGTGCCACCACCAAGCACCCCCCCCCCTTTTTTTTTTAACCAGAGCACTGATCAGCTTTCGTTTATGGTGATACAGCAGGATTGAACCTGGGACTTTGGATCCTCAGGCATGAAAGTCTCCTTGCATAACCATTATGCTATCTACTATCTACCCTCTGCTCTCTTTATCAGATTTTTGATCCTCTTTCAAAACGTTTAATCTTCAAGCTTGAACAAAGACCTTTACTCCATCAGTTATATGATTTTCTTGCTGTAAGGTATTATGAAGCTTTTCTTTTTTTTTTTTTTTTTCTTCAGGGTTATCACTGGGGCTTGGTGCCAGCACTACAAATCCATTGCACCTGGAGGCCATTTTTCTTTTCCTTTTTTAAATTTTTTTTCCATTTTTTTATTGGATAGGACAGAGAGAAATTGAAAGAGGTAGAGAGATAAGGAGAGAGAGAGAGAAAGATGGACACCTGCAGACCTGCTTTGCTGCTTGTGAAGTGTCCCCGTTGCAGGTAGGAAGTGGGAGTTTGAACCTGGATTCTTTCTTGGCTCCTTGCACATAGTACTATGTGTGCTTAATCAGTTGTGACACCACCTGCCCCCCTGAAACTCTTCTGAAGAAAACTGAATCCAACCCATACCTCTTTGAAAGCTAGTCTCAGATGAAGGGTACGTGGCATAAAGGTTATTCAGAGATTCTCTTTTTTTGTTAACCAGAGCACTGCTCAGCTCTGGCTTATGGTGTGTGGGGAATTGAACCTAGGACTCTGGAGCTTCAGGCACCAGAGTTATTTTGTATAACCATTATGCTATCTGTACCCACCCAGGCAGAGATTCTTATGTCTGAGACTCCAAAGTCCCAGGTTCAGTCCCCTGCACCCATCAGCCAGAGCTGAGCAGTGCTTTAGTTAAAAAAAAAAAAAAAAAAAGGGCCGGCTTAAGGATCCGGTTCGAGCCCCCGTTCCCCACCTGCAGGGGAGTCGCTTCACAAGCGGTGAAGCAGGTAGACTGCAGGTGTCTATCTTTCTCTCTCCCTTTCTGTCTTCCCCCCTCTACTTCTCTCTGTCCTATCCAACAACAATGACATCAATAACAACAATAACCACAACAATGTTAAACAAGGGCAACAAAAGGGAAAAAAAACAACTCGATGTCAAAATGTACAATACACTTTTGTACATGACCAAACTGTGCAAAGTACTCTCTCAGTTCACCCAAGGCCACCACCTAGGTTATTCTCCTGGAAAGAAAAAAAAAAAAAAAAGCAACATGCCAGTCTAGGCTTATTATACAGAGTCACAGCACACCTTACTGACAAGGCAGCCTTATCTATTTGTTTGTTTTCTTAAGATTTACTTATCCATTATTGAGAGAGAGAAGACCAGAACATCACTCTGGCACATGTAGTTCTGGGGATTGAATTTATAGCTTTGAGCTTTTAAGTCCAAAGCTCTTGCCAAAGCACTCCCTCCCCTTCTGCTAGGCCGCCATCTTTAGATTAAAGAATCCTTCTCTGTTTCTTTTTCTTTTTTTTTTAAATATTTTTTTAAAAGTTTTTATGTTATCTTTATATATTTTATTGGATAGAGAAAGCCAGAAATTGAGAGGGGGTAGATAGAGACACCTGCAGCCCTGCTTCATCACTCGTGAAGCTTCCCCCCTGTAGGTGGGGACGGGGACTCAAACCCAGGTCCTTGCACACTGTAACATGTGTGCTCAACCAGGTGTGCCATCACCTAGACCCCCCCTTCTCTGTTTCTATCTGTGATTGAAAGGAGAAAAATTTACTAGGAGTAGTGGAATCACAGAGACGCAAAAAAAAAAAAAAAAATCACCTTAAATGAACACCTATTGAAAACCTACAGAAAGACAGCACATTTAGTTGAGAAATTTCACTCCCTTGTTTAACTTATTTTTTGAGTAATTTAATTTTTTAAAGATTTATTTATTAATTAACAAGAAAGGGGCAGGAGTATATCGCATAATGATTATGTGTAGAAACTCTCATGCCTGAGGCTCCAAAATCCCAGGTTTAGTCCCCTGAACCACCATAAGCCAGAGCTGAGCCTTGCTCTGGTAAAAAAAAAAAAAAAAAAATTAACAGGAGAGAGAGGTGAAATGGAAGAGAACCAGAGTGGGGAGAGAGAGAGAGAGAGAGAGAGAAAGAGAGAGAAAGAGGGAGAGGGAGAGGGAGAGGGAGGGAGAGAGGGAGGGAGGGAGGGAGAGAGAGAGAGAGAGAACCAGAGCAAAACTCTGCTACACAGGATACTGGAGATCAAACCCAGGACCTCATAATGGAGAGTTCATCACTTTATCTGCTACCCCACCTCCTGGGCAGCTCATTTGATTTAACATAGGGGCAGGGGGAGAAAAGAGACAAGAATGTTCATTATCCAGAAACCAGTTCATCATATTTCTGGAGGTCTTTGGCATCATTACACGGATACAGGTTGCTAAGGAAGAGAACCTTTTACTACTAAAAGAATTCATTGCGATTGCCATATTATGCTCCTTTACAGAAACAGATAATGTGGGGCGGGGGGCGGAGCACCTGGTTAAGTGCACACAGTGCGCAAGGATAGTGCAAGGACTCAGGTCTGAGCCCCCACTCCCCACCTGCAGGGGGAACACTTCACGAGAGGTGAAGCAGGTCTGCAAGTGTCTATCTTTCTGTCCCTCTTTGTCTCCCCCTCCCCTCTCAATTTCTCTCTGTCCTATAATAAAAAGGGGGGGGAAGGCCACCAGAAGCAGTAGATTCATAGTGCCACTATGATGGATTCATAGAGCCCCAGCGACTGGAGGCAAGAAAAAATAGATAATGTCTCTTCTCACTAGTGTGGTAAAATGCCAAAAAACTGCATGGGAAGGTGGTGCAACGGGTAAAGCTTTGGACTCTCAGCATGAAGTCCTGCATTTGATCCCTGACATCACATATGCCAGAGTGATGCTTTGGTTTTTCAATCAATCAAAAAAGTGTCAAAACAGTTCCTAAGGAAGTGTGACTCTCAGTTCATCCTTTGCAGTGTAACTATGCTGCTTCTGTACCACCAAAGCCTCAGACATGCTAATGAAACCATCTTGAATCTCCTCACCATTAAGTTACCCCAACTGACATTGAATAGCTCCTGCTAAACATTGTCTGGAACTCTGATTCTCAGAATTCTGAGTAATAAAATTATATGTTTAGGGAGTCAGGCGGTAGCGTAGCGGGTTAAGCGCAGGTGGTGCAAAGCACAAGGACCAGCATAAGGATCCCATATCAAGCCCCCAGCTCCCCACCTGTAGGGGAGTCGCTTCACAAGCGGTGAAACAGGTCTGCAGGTGTCTTTTTTTTCTCTCTCTCTGTCTTCCCCTCCTCTCTCCACCTCTCTCTGTCCTATCCCAACAACGACATCAACAACAACAACAGGGCTGGGGAGACAGCATAATGGTTATGCAAAGAGACTCCCATGACTGAGGCTCCAAGGTCCCAGGTTCAATCCCCAGCACCACCATAAGCCAGAGCTGAGCAGTGCTCTGGTCTCTCTTCCCTCTCTCTCTATCTTTCATTAAAACAAACAAACAAATAAATAAACACAATAGCAATAATAACTACAACAATAAAACAACAAGGGCAACAAAAGGGAATAATTTTTTTTTAAATAAATAAAATGGTATGTTTACTTACTAAGTTTGGGATTAGTTTATTATGTAACATATAACTGACATAGCTGATACAATAAGTAATGGGAAAATATGAATTAGAGTATCATAGTAGCAACAAAAATAATAATGTTTCTTGGAATTAATCTAACACGAATGTACAATGTACTTTTTAAGGATTTATTTATAAATGATAGAGAACCAGGGCATCACTCTGGTACATGTGATGCCAGGGAATGTACTCAAGACCTCATGCTTAAAAGTCCAGCACTTTAGCCACTGAACCACCTCCTGGGATACCACGATGTTTTTTTTTCACGTTGTGAGGGCATCATGTATATGAAATTCTATAGCTCTTGTGCTTTTTTTTTTTTTTTTTTTTTTTTTTTTTTTTTTTTTTTACCAGAGCACTACTCAACTCTGGCTTATGGTGGTACACAAGGGATTGAACATGAACTTTTGGAGCCTCAAACATAAGAGTCATTATGTCAGGTATATTCTTTTGATGCCATGAGATATTGAGTATATTGCAGTTATCCCATGCACAATCTCCAGACCCTCTGGGCAGCAGCCAGATGTCAGAGTTACGGGTGATTGCATGAGGCAATATACCATTAACATCAGTTCAAAACTGTCCTCCCAATAACAACTAGAGAGTCTCTTTATCTGTTCTGGTCTGTATACAAATGAAGTGGGGGTGAAATATAAGGACAACTGTGTTTACTGTTGACTGTAAGCCATTAATCCTCCCAATAAAAAAAAATTTAAGAATATACCTCAATAAAAAGCTGTTCTTTGATGATGTGCCCTGAATTAAGAAGTATGGTTAATTCAACTCTATACCTGAGGTTTCCCAAAATCTACAAAACAAACTAACTGAGAACATAGTAAATTCTGGTGAACCTAGCTTAACAAGTCTAGACATGTCTGAATTTCAGTAGTAGACACAGTTCAAAGTCAAACTGCTTCCATCTCCCTTGCCCACCAGCTACAAATAGAACCAAGTTGCTTTGGGGACTGAAAATAACCTTTGATTGGATATTAGGCACATAGTTGTTATAGTTGGACTCTCATTAGTTCTCAGTTCCCTCAGCTCTCAATTTCCTCATCTGCTAAATAGACTTATTTGTCCTACATAACTCAGAAGGATTTAAAAAGGAAGATCAAAATAGGAGAAAGTATGTGAAAACAATTTGTAAGTTACAAAGCCTTATAAAAGTAAAATCCATCATATTTATTATTTCAAAGGAAGAATTTCCAACTCATCCCAGTCTAGATTTGATTTTTCATCTTTAAACTATTTTATATTTTTAAACGTAAAATATATACTAGGATGTAAGAAGTATTTTTGATTTGTGGGAATAGAGAAGTCTTTAAATTGCACTCTTAAGTGCCATAGTTTGTGTATATGATTTACTTATTTATGTGTTAAACTTCAGATTATGTGTAACAAACTGTCTGTGGTGCAATCCTATTGATTTCCCTACATTAGAAGCTGAATTAAATGTGCATTACTCTGGGGTTGGTCACCATAAAGGAAGCATAAAAAGTTTTGAGGGAGGATAAATGAGGACCATTAAAGCTCTCTAGGTCCTGCCTCCTGCGACCCTTTCCACCCTAGGGAGGCTTTACTGCAAGTTGGTCTCATGCACATCCTTGTCTTAATGCTTCTGCTAATGGTACCTAATGGCAGCTTGGCTACATCACTTGCTTTATAAAGAAAAAACTGCCTTCCCAACCTTGTCTCAGGCTTGTTCTAGAAAAGTAATGGTACTTTTTAATACTCCCCATGTAAACTACAAAATTACTTGGTAAGGTTATTTTTTTATTTTGTCACTGCTTCTAGTGGCCTCCCCCTTTTTTATTATAAGAAAGAGAGAAATTGAGAGGGGAAGGAAAGATAGAGAGGGAAAGAAAGATAGACACCTGCAGACCTTTTTCACTGCTTGTGAAGCATTTCCCCTACAGGTGGGAGCAGAAGCTCGAACCCAAGTCCTTGTGCTTATCCTTACACAATCTTTCATTGCAGAAATGTAGTATTTTTGACCACCACATGCTGACTTAGACCATGCTGTGGCTATGTATGTAATCTCTCTCTTCTTTTCGATAGAGCCAGAATGAAAGAGACCACAGCACCAAAACTTCTTCCTTTACCTTCCTTCCTTCCTTCCTTTCTCCCTCTCTCTCTTTCTTTCTTTCTTTCTTTCTTTCTTTCTTTCTTTCTTTCTTTCTTTCTTTTCTTTCTTTCTCTTTCTTTCTTTTTCTCTTTCTTTCTTTCTTTGTCTCCCTCTCTTTCTTTCTTTCTTTTTCTCTTTCTTTCTTTCTTTCAAGATCTTATTTATTCATGAGAAAGGTAGGAGGAGAGAGAGAAAGAACCAGATTTCACTCTACATGTGCTGCTGGGGATTGAACTCAGGACCTAACACTTGAGAGTCTAATCCTTTATCTATTGTGCCACCTACCAGACCACTACCAAAACTTCTTTCTGTGTGGTGGGGACTGGCCTTAAACTTGGGTGGCATACATGGGAAAGCAGTGCACTATCCAAGAGAGCTATTTTGTTGGCTGATGTGTGCATAATCTCAATTTGCATCACATAAATTTTCTAGCCCCCCTCCCCTACTGAACCATGAAGTCTGTCTGACTCCAAGAATTTGGAATACAAGATTGTCCACCTTCCACCTGTATATCTATCTTGGCTCTTCTAAATGAATCCTCCACGTTACTATAGGTTTTGAAATTTCTATTTCTTTTTATTTATTACTGGTTAGAGACAGAAATTGAGAAGGGAGGGGGAGATAGTGAGGGAGAGAGATATATACCTGCAGCCCTGCTTCACCACTCCTGAAGCTTTCACCTTGCAGATGGGGACCAGGGGCTTGAGCCTGGGTTTATGCGCACTGTGATGTGTGCATTTAAGCAGGGGCACCACTGCCTGGCTCCCTTACTCTTGCTTTTGCAGTTGAGTTCTAGATTAACTTTTTAGGATTATCTTCTTCAGTAAGTTAATTTCTGGCAGCTCTGTCTTAGTGTGGTTTTTCAGTTGGTTTTTGCAGTTTTCTTCTCCATGAAAATATTTCCTGATCTCAAAGGAATGCCTCAGTATGATTCCTGGTTTGGTGCTAGCCAATGTTCCCTTCAGTTTGGAAGGATCAGACATGAAGCAGAAGCTCCACTTGCCAGAGCTCTTCCACATGCAGGAAACCCAGCTGGAAGTGGTTGGGAGGAAAGAAGGACTTTGTTGGAAGGACACTGGGCGAGCTGGCAAGAGTGGAGAGAAGATCGCGGGGATGAGGTCAAGGACCTCACCGAAGTTGGCTTCTTTCTACCAGGCTATATTCTCCATCTCTTCTTTCTCTCTTTCCTCCCGCTCTCAGCCTCACTGGATTCATTTTCTCTTACTGCAGTTGAATTGCTGTCCTCCCTGCCCCCTGGCTAGAAACATGGACATCAGCAACACCAGATTCACATCTTCTCAGCTCTGTAATCCAAGAGGTCAGAAATTTTTCTGACTCTAGAGAGTGACTAATTGGTTTAGCCTGGGTCTCATTCCCAGATCTGTAGCCATTGGGTGAGACCAGCTATCTCAGGGGTTGAGGGAGAGGCCATAGCTCAAGGGCAAAGCATTTGACTGCAAAGGAGTTGAAGTAGGAATGCTGAGAGTAAACAATAACATCCATTTTATACATTTTCTAAAATATATGCACTTCAAGTTAGAAAATTCCTCCTGACTCTTCAGGGTGGTTCTCTTCTTATTTGCATCATCTTTTTTTTTTTTTTTGTAGACAAATGATTTCTCCCTGTAGGTTCACTTGGGCTGGAGCCTCACTGACTGAATGTACTGCCTAGAGCAGCTGTCTACTCAGATGATTTCCTGTTTGGTGTGTTTGCCGGCCCTCACTTCTCCAGATAGAAAATAAGAAGGTTAGGGATAGACAGCATAGTGGTTATGCAAAGAGACTCTCACACCTGAGGCTCCAAAGTCCCAGGTTCAATACCCCCACACCACCATAAACCAGAGCTGAGCAGTGCTCTTGTAAAAAAGAGGTGTTCAGCAGTGCTCTGGTTTAAAAAAAGAGTTAAAAAAATTTTTTTTAATTGCACCAAAATAAAAGATTCTACGGTGGGTGGGTGGGGAGAATACAGATCCAAGAAGGATGACAGAGGACCTAGTGGGGGTTGTATTGTTATATGGGAAACTGGGAAATGTTATGCATGTACTAACTATTGTATTTACTGTTGAATGTAAAACATTAATTCCCCAATAAAGAAATTAAAAATAATTAAAAAAAAAGAAGAAGGTTTCTGTCAGAATTTATTGAGCACCAATATCAGAAATACTTTAATATTAGCCTTTGTGATGTACCTGTTGGGATTGCTTGTTACAAGACCCACCCCAATGGTCTTTAAAAATAAATAATAAAATAACCATCTTTAAGAATAAGGTAGCGGGGAGTTGGGCGGTAGCGCATTGGGTTAAGTGCAAGTGGCACAAAACGCAAGGACTGGTGTAAGTATCCTGGTTTGAGCCCCTGGCTCCCCACCTGCAGTAGAGTCGCTTCACAGATGGTGAAGCAGGTCTAGAGATGTCTTTCTCTTCCTCTCTCTGCCTTCCCCTCCTTTCTCCATTTCTCTCGGTCCTATCCAACAATGATGACATCAATAAAAACAATAATAACTACAACAACAGAAGAGAAAAAAAAACAAGGGCAAAAAAAGGGAATAAATAAATATTAAAAAAAAAAAAAAGAACAAAGTAGAAAGGCCAAGTGACATAGGTAGGTGAGTTGTTGGAATCTCAAGCATGAGGTCCTGAGTTCCACTCCTGGCATTCTATGTGTGAGTGATTCTCTTGTTCTCTCTAATTAGTAAGCTAATAATTTTAAATAAATAAAAAGGATTAAGAACTGGACAAAGAGATGGCAGGGTAAGGTGCCTGCCTTGTTATGCATCTAACTCAGGTTTGAGTATTGACTCCACTTAAGAAAACCACTGACCAGGGGTAATTCTGAGGTTGTGGTCTCTCTTTCTCTCTCCTTCTGTCTCTTTCAATGAAAAAGTGAATTGGAGTTGGTGAAATGACTCATCAAAAATGAAATAAATAAACAAACAGCATTTATGGTTGTGAAGATAGTGGTAGCATATCGAATTTGTACAGATTTGATCTCTAGCACCACCAATACCAAACTAGTGCTTGGTAGATAGATAAATAAAGGTAGGTAGATGAAGACAGATAAACATTTTTTAAAAGATTTTATTTATTTATTCATGCGAAAGATAGAAATGAGAGAGGAAGAACCAGACATAATTCTGGTACATGTACTAATGAGGGGATTGAACTCAGGACCTCATGCTTGAGAGTCCAGGGCTTTACCCACTGAGCCACCTCCCGAACCATGACAGATAAACACTTTAGAAAATTGGAAACATTCATCACTTGGGGGTACTTGAATGTGATATAATCAGGGATCCAGTTCTGATTATTGGAATTCCATAGTGTATCTTCCCCAAATTAGACCCACTTTCTAATAGTATTGGTCGTAAGATTTGTGTACACCTATGTTCATAGCAGCACAATTTATAATAGCTAAAACCTGGAAGCAATCCAGTTGTCCGACAACAGATGAGTGGCTGAGCAAGTTGTGGTGTATATCCACAATGGAATACTACTCAGCTATTACAAATGGTGACTTCACCATTTCTTTTCCTATTCCTTTTTCCTTTTTTCTTTGCAGTTAGAGAGTCAGAGAAAGAGTGGAAGAGATCACAACACTGATGCTTCCTTCAGTGCACTGAGAGGCCAGACTTGAACCTGGACCACACTCATGGCAAAGCAGTCCACTGTTCAAATGAGATATTTGACTCTTAAGCATAAGGTCTCTGACATTACAGATGCCAGAATGATTCTCTGGTTCTCATTCTCTCTCTCCACCTCACTTTTATTAATATATATTTAAATAATATGTAAGGGGAATTGGGGGGTGATGCAACCAGTTAAACATACATATTGTCATGACAAGGACCCAGGTTTTAGCCCCCCTGTCTCCACCTGCAGGGAGGATACTTCACAAGTGGTGAAAAAGGTCTGCAGGTGTCTATCTTTCTCACTATCTCCCTCTCCTCTCTCAATTTCCCTCTGTCCTATCCAATAAAAAAGTAAAAAAAAAAAAAAAAAAAAAGGCTGCCAGTTGCAGTGGATTCATAGTGTTGGTACAGAGCCCCAGTGATAACCCTTGTGACAATAAAAACATTAATATATGGGGGCTGGGCGGTAACACAGTGGATTAAGCGCATATGGCACAAAGCACAAGGACCAGCATAAAGATCCCAGTTCGAGCCCCTGGCTCCCTACCTGCAGAGTGATCACTTCACAGGCTGTGAAGCAGGACTGCAAGTGTCTATCTTTCTTTTTCCCTCTCTGTCTCCCCTCCTCTCTCAATTTCTCTCTTTTTATCCAGCAACAACAACAGCAATGACAATGATAACGAAAACGACAAGGGCAACAAAATGGGAAAAAAATGGTCTTCAGGAGCAGGGGATTCATAGTGCAGGCACCGAGCCCCAGCAATAACCCTGAAGACATATATATATGGAGCTGGGAAGACAGCATTATGGTTATGCAAAAGACTTTCATTTCTGAGGCTTCAAGCTCACAAGTTTAATCCCCAGCACCAGAATAAACCAGAGCTCAGCAGTGCTCTGGTTTCTCTCTGTGGGTTCTCTCTGGATCTCTCTCATGAAAATAAAATATGCAAAAAGAAAAAAAAGACTGGAAAACACACATTATTAAGTAAAAATAAGGGGCTGGGTGGTGGTGCGCCTGGTTGAGTGTACACACTACAGTGCGCAAGGACCCAGGCTCAAGCCCCTGGTCCCCACCTGTAGGGGGAAAGCTCCACAAGTGGTGAAGCAGGGCTGCAGGTGTCTCTCTGTCTCTCTCCCTCTCTATCTCCCCCTTCCCTTTT
Source organism: Erinaceus europaeus (assembly GCF_950295315.1). Taxonomy (NCBI): domain Eukaryota; kingdom Metazoa; phylum Chordata; class Mammalia; order Eulipotyphla; family Erinaceidae; genus Erinaceus; species Erinaceus europaeus. Next base: position 74,928,590 of record NC_080173.1, read on the forward strand.
GATTTCTGGATATCTCTATATAGTAAATAAATAAAGTTAATTAAGAAAGAGTAAAAATGAAAATAAGATAATAAAAAGTTTGCTGCAATCTTCTGAAAGAGCTACCTACCTGGCAGAAGAGACTGTATTTTCTTTTTATTCCAGATAGAGAGAGAGACAGAAGGGAAGGGAAGGGAAGGGAAGGGGAGGGGAGGGGAGGGGAGGGGAGGGGAGGGGAGGGGAGGGGAGGGGAGGAGAGGGGAGGGGAGGGGAGGGGAGGGGAGGGGAGGGGAGGAGAGGAGAGGAGAGGAGAGGAGAGAAGAGAAGAGAAGAGAAGAGAAGAGAAGAGAAGAGAAGAGAAGAGAAGAGAAGAGAAGAGAAGAGAAGAGAAGAGGTACCATAGCAAAACTCCACTGGCTGTGAAACTTCTTTGTGTAGTGCTCTCGCGTGATGGCCCAGGTTCTCATACATGGTAAAGTGTGTGCTACCTCCCAAGCCCAGGCTCTCTCTTCATTCCTTCCTTCCCTCTCTCTCTCTCTCTCTCTCTCTCTCTCTCTCTCTATTATTGGATAGAGACAGAGAGAAATTGGGAAGGGAGAGGATGAGAGGGAAAGAGACAGAGAAACACCTACAGCTCTGCTTCACCACTCATGAAGCTTTTCCCCTGCAGGTGGGGACCAGGGGCTTGAACCTGGGTCCTTGCACACTAATGTGTGTGCTTACCAGGTGCATCATTGACAGCCCCACCCCACCCCCCCTCTGTTTCTATTTAATGATAAGTCATTTCAATACTACAAACTTCAATTTCCTCATAAGTAAATTAAGGGATGAAGGGGCCTGGCAGTTGCACACTGGATTAAGAGCACATAGTACAAAGCGCAAGGACCTGCGAAAGGATCCTAGTTCAAGGCTCCCCCACCCCACCCCCCAGCTCCAGAGGGCATTGCCTCATGAACCACAAAGCAGCAGGTCTGCAGGTGTCTTTCTCTCTCCCTCTCTCCCTCCCCCTCCTCTATCAATTTCACTTTGTCCTATCTAGTAAAAATGAAAAATAAAAAAAAGCGGGAGTTGGGTGGTAGTGCAGCAGGTTAAGTGCACTTGGTACAAAAAGCAAGGACCGCCATAAGGATCCTGGTTCGAGGTCCCGGCTCCCCACCTGTAGGGGAGTCGCTTCACAAGTGGGGAAGCAGGTCTGCACGTGTCTATCTTTCTCTCCCCCTCTCTGTCTTCCCCTCCTCTCTCCATTTCTCTCTGTCCTATCCAACAACAATGACATCAATAACTACAACAATAAAACAAGAAGAGCAACAAAAGAAAATAAATAAATATTTTTTTAAAGAAAAGCCCCTAGGAGCAGTGGATTTGTAGTGCAGGCACCAAGCCCCAGTGATAACTCTGGAATTGATAACCAAATTGAAATTGATAACCAATCAATTAATAAATAATTATTAATTATTTTAATTAAAAATAAAATTAATTAAGGGATGAGATTAGAACTATGTTCTACAAATAGTTTCAACCACAAAAATCATTGCACAAGGGGGCCGGGCAGTAGTACAGCAGGCTAAGTGCACATCGAGTGAAGCACAAGGACCAGCACAAGCATTCCTGTTTGAGCCCCCCACCCCCCCAACTGCCGGGGGTCACTTCAGGAATTGTGAAGCAGGTCTGCAGGTGTCTATCTTTCTCTCCCCCTCTCTGTCTTCCTCTCCTCTCTCCATTTCTCTCTCTCCTATCCAACAACGAATGACATCAACAATAATAATAACCACAACAAGGTTACAACAACAAGGGCAACAAAAAAAGGGAAAAAAATGGCCTCCCGGGGCAGTGGATTCATGGTGCAGGCACTGAGCCCCTGCAATAACCCTGGAGGCCAAAAAAAAAAAAAAATCACTGCACAATAAAAATCTTCCTTGGGAAGATTTTTTAACACCTAAAAATGACAAATGCAGTGCTGCTTTTGCAAAAGGACTTTAAAGCTCCAGAACCCTGCTCTCTTTTCTTTCTCAGTAGTACCCTTTGTGACCTCTGCTCTAATATTGTAATGGGAAAGGGTTACACTTCCTCTGTCTCCAGATGGGCTGGCTTGACTTCATTAACTCAGAGAGGCATCATATACAAAGACCAATTCTTCTTTCGTTTTTTTTTTTAAAGATATTGATTTAAATTTTATTGATTTATTGGATAGAGACAGAGAAACCAAGAGAGAAGGGGAGACAGAGAGGGAAAGAGAAAAAGAGACACCTGCAGCACTGCTTCACTGTTTGTGAAACTTTCTCCCTGCAGGTGGGGACCAGGGGCTTGAATCTGTGTCTGAGCACTGTAACATGTGCACTCACCAGGGTGCACCCCCCCACCCCAAGACTTATTTCTTCTCTTGAAGAAATGTGTCAAGGGTGCTGGCCTTGACACACCCAGTTATGCATACATGTTACCATGCAGAAGGACCCAGGTTGGTCTGAGCCCCTACTCCCCACCTGCAGGGGGGAAGCTTTATGAGCAAGTAAGCAGGGATGCAGGTGTCTTTCTTTCTCTCCCTCGCAATCTCTGCCTCTCTCCTCTCAGTTTTTCTCTTCTATCTAGTAGGAAGAAAGGAAGGAAGAAGGGAAGGAGCAAGGGAGGGAGGAATGGAAGGAAAGAAAGAAGGAAATAAAGCAGGAATCCATTGGGAACTATGGATTTGTTGTGCAGGCACCAAGCCCCAGCAATAACCTTGGTGGCAATTTATGTTGGGCCTTAAAGCCAGGCCCCCTGCTCTGCTTACATAGTCATTGTTTTGCATGAAAGATCCCCACCATGTTATCCCCTCAGGGTATTGCTAATTCAGTTAAAACTATCGCAACAGTTGCTAAGGATGCTTTCACCTTCCCAGCATGCCTTTTGCGTCTCTCCACCCCCTTTCCTAGCCATTTCTGTTTCCAACTTGCCACTTCTGGTTTTTACCCTATAAAACCCACTGCTATTCCAGTTTTGCCCCTTTTTTCTCTTCTTCATCCTGACCTGGAGAAGACCTGGAGAAGGGCTGGTGGGCATAGTGGGAGGTAGCCATTTTGCTAGCTCCACGTGGCCTAAACTGGTGTGCTCACACCCAATTCTGGGGTGTCTGCTTGAATAAAGATTTGCATTCCCACCCCACCACAAGTTCCTGGTCTCTTCTCTCTCCCCCACAACGCAACCCGACATTATTTAAATAAAAGAAAAGTAAAAAAAAAAGAAAAGAAATGGGGAATCGGGTGGTAGCGCAGCGGGTTAAGCGCACGTGGCGCAAAACACAAGGACTTGCATAAGGATCTCGTTCAAGCCCCCAGCTCCCCACCTGCAGGGGAGTCGCTTCACAGGCGGTGAAGCAGGTCTGCAGGTGTCTATCTTTCCCTCCTCCTCTCTGTCTTCCCCTCCTTTCTCCATTTCTCTCTGTCCTATCTAACAACGACAACATCAATAACAACAATAATAACTACAACAACAGTAAAAAGACAATAAGGGCAACAAAAGAGAAAATAAATAAATAAAAAAAAAGAAATGGGCCAAGAAAAAGATTGTGAAATGTTTAAATACACACAATGTACCTAATATGTGGAAAACTAAACACTTGTCTCTCCCCTTGGCCTGTTGTACCAGGTCCTTTGCTAAGGATTTGCACATATGGCCTCAACTATTCTCAAACAAGTTTCTAGGAAGTTACCACTAACGATTTCTATTTTATAGCCGAGGACACTGAAACTCAGAGAGGCTTAGCAACCCACCCATGTTCATGACTCCAAAGATCATGTTCATTGCTGGAATCTTCAAAAACTTTTATCTTCCTGCTTGCGGAATACCTACCAGGAGAGACTACTTTCCTGTTTGTTTATTTATTTCAGATAGAGTGTGAGAAAAAGAGAGAGGGGAGAGAAAAGGCAGAAAGAGAAGGAGAAACACTACAGCTCAGCTCTATTGCTTGTGAAGTTTCTCCTTTGATTGGTGTTCCCATTTGGTGGCCTGTAGTTTCAACTTGGCTCATGTGTGATAAAGTGATTGCTCTACTGGGTTAGTTACCTCCTGACCTTCTGAATACGCCATTTTGTAATTGAGTGGTTTTTAGATAGTCAGATAAACCCATGGAGTCTTACTTTTTTTACCTCTGAAATGAAAGATTTGGATGGTACACTATAAATGTCCACTCTGAAATTCTAATTTTGGTGTGTGTGTGTGTGTGTGTGTGTGTGTGTGTGTGTGTGTGTGTGTGTGTGTGTGTGTTTAGGAGTGCTGGGGCCTGGCCCATGCATTATTCTACCACTTTGAGGCCAATTTTTTTCTCCTTTTGATTTCAGATAGAGATGGAGAGAAACAATGAGAGGAGGAGAGACACCATGCACAGTTCCACATCCACAGACCTTCCTCTGGTGCCGTGTTGATCCCCTATGGTGCTGGAGTTTTTTCCTGGGACTTGGAAGAATTTGAAAGCCATGCAATTCCAAATATTTCCAGTAGAGGTCAGAAGAAATCACTAAAAGGTCTATGATCTTCAGAATCCGTTTCCTGTGTAAATAGTTTTATGGTAGTACTTAGTCTCTGTGTCATTTATCTGATTTTCAAGGGTTGAACCAGACATAAAGCAGTTACTTTTCTTGAATGATTAAAACAGCAATATGTTGTCTGCTTGGGCTTCTCTGTCAAATGTAAGCCATTTTCCAACCATCTAGTGCTTCAGGAGTCAATCACCTGACAGAAGGTGGCTATGATTAATTCCCCAATAATAATAAAAAAAAAAAAATCAGAGAAAAAGAAAAACTTCAAAAAAAAAAAAAACCAAAAAACCAAAAGCAGAGCAGTCAGCATCATCCCATATTCTTCCATCTCAAGATAAGCATTGCTAATAATTTGAAAATCATTTTTACATTTATCCTAAAACGTATCTGTTTCAGCATAGGAATATATTCATATGTAGATTTATTATTATGAAAATCAGATATCACTTTATTTTATAATATTTTTTCATTTCTTAGACCATGATTAATTACATTAATAAATTTTTATATATTCTACACAAAAATTCTGTGGTGCAGATGGACCATAACTTACTTAAGTGAATCAGTGGATAGTCTTTGGTTTGCATATCACAGAAAATGTATGTCAAACTGATTTAAATACAGAGAGATATGCTTTGGTTAAAAAAAAGAAAAAGAAAGTGGCTATGTAAAGACATCTTAGGTGTCTGTATTTCTCTCCTCCTCTCTGTCTTCCCCTCCTCTCTCCATTTCTCTCTGTCCACTATCTAACAATGACATCAATAACTACAACAACAATAAAAAAACAAGGGCAACAAAAGGGGAAATAATTGCACCAAGGTAAAAGACTCTGGGGTAGGGATGGGGGTGGGCGGGTGGGGAGAATACAGGTCCAAGAAGGATGACAGAGGACCTAGTGGGGGTTGTTTTGTTATATGGGAAACCGGGGAATGTTATACATGTACAAACTATTGTATTTACTGTTGAAGGTAAAACATTAATTCCCCAATAAAGAAATTTTAAAAAGGGAAATAAATAAATAAATATAAAAAAATTTAAAAAGTTAAAAATTTAAAGTAGAAACCAGAAAAAAAATTTTTAAGTAAAAAAAAACAAACAAAACTCTTTGAACCAAAAAAATTCCTAAACCCTCTTGATATCCTACTTATTTTGAAAAAGGTTTACTTCAGCAAACTTCTATTATTTGGGGGTTTTACGGCTTATAACATTGTAAGAGTTTAAGATGTACCACATAGTAAATTGATATGGGTAATCTACTGTGAAATGAAAAAAATTTTTGAAAAAAGGTTTACCTACTGTGAAATGAAAAAAATTTTGAAAAAGGTTGAAAAATTTTGAAAAAGGTTTACTTCAGCAAACTTCTATTATTTGGGGGTTTTACGGCATATAACATTGTAAGAGTTTAAGATGTACCACATAGTAAATTGATATGGGTAATCTACTGTGAAATGATTACATAAATAAGATTAGTTAATACATCCATCTCCTCACATGATTACAATTTAAAAAATGTAGGTGCTGGGCCATAACGCAGTGGGTTAAGCGCATGGCGCTAAGTGCAATGACCGGTGTAAGGATCCCGGTTGGAACCCCGGCTCCCCACCTGCAGGGGGTCACATCACAGGCAGTGAAGCAGGACTGCAGATGTCTTTCTCTCCCCCTTCTGTCTGCCGCTCCCCCCTGCCCCCGCATTTCTCTCTGTCCTATCAGACAGCAGCAGCAGCAAGAGCAGCAATGACAATAACAATAGTAACAACAAGGGCAATAAAAATGGGGAAAAAATGGCCTCTGGAAGTAGTGGGTGCAGGCACTAAGCTCCAGCGATAACCCTAGAGGCAAAAATAAATAAGTAAATAAATAATGAAAAATAAATAAAAAAGGAGATGTAAAATACTAAATATTAGGGTGAGGGTAGATAGCATAATGGTTATGCAAACAGATTCTCATACCTAAGGCTCCAAAGTCCCAGGTTCAGTCTCCTGCACCACCAATAGCCAGAGCTGAGCAGTGCTCTGGTAAAATAATAATAACAACAACAATGATAATAATAATAATAAATGTGCATACATTGCAGTATAACAACCATAATAATATTTTTTAATTTTTAACCCTAATAATTATTGCTACTTATTTGTTTTTGAGCTATGATCTCACCTGTGGGCAATGTGACTACTTCTGGCTGCTTTTTCATCCAAAGAGAGAGAAAATACCACGGCACTTGGGCTTCATGCAGTGCCATGGCACATCCCATGTGGTACTGGCCTTCGGACATGTGCTGAGTGCTTGAAAAGGCAGGCCCCCTACCTGGTGAGCTATCTCTTCAGCCCAGCTGCTACTTATTTTAAGGAAGTATAGAGAACACTCTAAGTGCACTAACATTACCTTTCCTGTTTACAGACAAAAAGACTGAACCTTGAAGAGATTGAGCAAGTCCTTGAAATGTGAATTGCTAGTGAATAGTGGCTCCCAGGCACAACGACTGCACAATTGGTGCTCGTAAAATCTTCTGGGTTGGGAGTCGGATAGCGCAGCATATGCCATATAGTCCGGGAAGTGATGCAGTGGATAAAGCATTGGATTCTCAAGCATGAGGTCCTGAGTTCAATCCCTGGCAGAACATGTATCAGAATGATGTCTTGTTCTTTCTCACTCTCCTCTCATCTTTCTCATTAATAAATAAGTAAGTAAAATCTTAAAAAAAAAATGAGTATGCATATGCAGTGTCAGAGATGGAAGCCAGGCCTCAAGCATACAAATTGTGTGACAAAGCAGCACACTGTCCAAGTTTGTTACCTTGTGAGCCCAGCTCTATTTAATTTAATTTAATTTTATTATTTATTTATTTATCCCCTTTTGTTGCCCTTGTTTTAAATTTTAAAAATGCATTTATTAAGTTTAAAGGTTTATTTTATTTATCAACATGAGTGAGCAAAGAGACAGAAAACCAGAGCATCACTCTTGCACATGTGATTCTGGAAATCAAACTTGGGACCTCGTGTTTTCAAGTCCAATGTCTTATCCACTGTGCCACATCCCAGGCTGCTTTAGATTTATTGAGACAGAGAGGGAATTTATTGAGACAAAGAGGGGAGGGAGGGAGGGAGGGAGAGAGAGGGGAGAGAAAGAGAGAGAGAATCAGAGCACTATTCAGCTATTTGGCATAAAGCTCTCTTCTGTTTTAACTAGTTCTGAAATTGGCACCCCAAACTGGATTGGGACAGGTGAAGTGCACATTTTACCATGCTCAAGGATGGGGGTTTAAGGCCCCAGCACTACAAGGGAGCATATGCACAGCACCAAGGGAAAGCTTTATGAATGGTGAAGTTGTGCTGTAATGTCTCTCCTTCTCTCGCTGTCTTTTTCTCCCATTATCCTCCACCCATCTTTCTTCCCTTCTGCCTCAATTTGAAACTATGAATCCACTGTGCAGGCACAAGCCTTGAAGCTAAGGAAAAAAAAAAAAAAAGAGACTGGACTACCTGACATACATTCAGAAGGTCAGATGACTTCATGACCTTCATGACCTGAGGACTCACACCCACCCTTGTTCCTGGTTGCCTTTTGCCTTTAGGACAAACAGTAACTTAAGAAGTATTCAGGGTTAGCCTTGTTTATCCCCAGACGTGTCTCTTAGCCTGCCTCCTACTGTGCAAATACTCTCTAAAACAAAGAAGCAGAGATTGTTTGGAGTAATCATCAACCTCTTTTTAAAAAAAAATTTTATTTATTTATCTTTACCAGAGCATTGCTCAGTTTTTTTTTTTTAAACCAGAGCACTGATCAGCTCTGTTTTTTTTTTTAAGAGAAGAGTTTCCTGCTGTTATCCGGTTGCAGTGTTTTTTTATTTATTTTTATTTTTTTTACTGGGGAATTAATATTTTACATTCAACAGTAAATACAATAGTTTGTACATGCATAACATTCCCCAGTTTCCCATATAACAATACAACCCCACTAGGTCCTTGGTAGCTCTGGTTTATGGTGGTGCGGGGGGATTGAACCTGTGACTCCGGAGCCTCAGCCATGACAGTCTGTTTGCATAACCATTATGCTATCTACCCCTGCATCAACCTCTTCATACCTTAGAACAGTAATAAAGCAGATTCCCCTTTAAGGCAAAGCTGCTGCAACCAAGTTTTGGCTTTTGTGGCACAAGGAAGGAAGGGCCTACTTGTAGGCTACAATTCCCTTAGATTTCTTTATTCCTGAAATTGAAGTTTTGTTTAGACTAAACAACTGGAGTTGGCTTTTCAAAACTCAGATCTTAATTCATTGCCTCCTCCTTATCCTCAGGCTAATTCCGTATGGGTGCTGGGCTGCTAGGCTTCACTGAGGGTGGGGTGGGGCTGAGCAGTAGGGTGAGACCCTGGTAGCCTTCAGTTCCTAGGGCTTGTCTTTTTTTTTTTAATCTTTATCTGTTGGATAGAGACAGTCAGAAATTGAGAGGGAAGGGGGTGATAGAGAGGGAGACAGAGAGACACCTGCAGCGCTGCTTCATGACTGTGAAGCTTTCCCCCTGGGTCTTTGTGTACTGTAACATGTGTGCTCAACCAGGTGCACCACCACCTGGCCCCGATGGGCTTATCTTTTGTTATTGTTGTTTGCTTTTTTTTTTTTTAAGATTCCTTTTTTTTTTGGTGGGGAGAGTGTGGGGAGACAGTATAATAGTTGTGCAGAAGACTTTCATACCTTCCTTTTTTGATTCCTAGATCCCAAATTCCACCTTTCCATGCTCTACCCAGAGCTGTGTAGTGCTCTGGTTCTTCTTCTTCTAGCGTTTGCCCTTCTTCCGTAGCCAGTCAACAGCGTCAGGTTGAGCCTGATGTAAAGTTTCGAGACCTCCTTTGAATCTGGAGAGGTGGCAGTCGTTGACTATGTGGGTCATAGTCTGTCTGTAGCCGCAGGGGCAGTTCGGGTCATCTCTGGCTCCCCAGTGATGGAACATAGCCGCGCACCGGCCATGGCCTGTTCGATAGCGATTGAGGAGGGCCCAATCATTTAACAATTTTTTTTATTATTTTTATTTTATTTTATTTATTTATTCCTTTTTGTTGCCCTTGTTTTTTTTTATTGTTGTAATTATTATTGTTGTTGTCGTTGTTGGATAGGACAGAGAGAAATGGAGAGAGGAGGGGAAGACAGAGAGGAGGAGAGAAAGATAGACACCTGCAGACCTGCTCCACCGCCTGTGAAGCGACTCCCCTTCAGGTGGGGAGCCGGGGGAGGAGGGCCCAATCATAACGTGCTAGGTCAAAGCCGGGTTGACGCTTACAGGGGTCTGTGATGAGGTGTTTGTTCTTTACCTCAGCTGACTGCCAACTCTGTTTCCAAGAGTCTGGAACAGAGAAGTTCAGTGTAGGCATAGGGAACCAGATTGGGTGACGAGACGTCAAGCGTTGGACAGGGTGGGCGAAGATATCTGCGGATATTGGCAGGTCCGGTCGAGCATAGACGTGGGAAATGAACTTAGATGATGCCGCATCCCGACGAATATCTGGCGGGGCGATGTTGCTAAGAACTGGCAGCCATGGAACCGGGGTAGAACGGATGGTTCCAGAAATTATCCTCATGGAGGAATATAAAGTGCTCTGGTAAAGCAAACAAACAAAGCCCAATAGGGCAGGAGTCCATAGCATAATGGCAAAGACTCTCATGCTTGAGGCTCTGAAGTCCTGGGTTCAACTCACCACCACCACCACCACCGCCACCGCCACCGCCACCACCACCACCACCACCACCACCACCACCACCACCACCACCACCACCACCACCACCAGAGCTGAGCAGTGCTCTCCTAATAAAAATAATAAAACAAAATATATGATTTATATTAATTAAGGATATACAGCACGGCAGGGGTAGATGCATAATGGTTATGCAAAGAGACTCTTAGGCCTGATTCTCCAAAGTCCCAGGTTCAGTCCTCTGTACCACCACAAGCCTGAGAGCTGAGCAGTGCTCTGTTTTTTTGTTTGTTTGTTTGTTTGTTTTTTTTTTAAAAAAGACATACATATAGCACATGCAATTCTGGGGATCAAACTAAAGATCTCATGCTTGTAAGTCTAGCTTTCTAGCAACTGTATCACCTTCTGGGACACTCCAGGACCCAGCTTCCTGGAAAGATGGTTCCCTCTAGGGATGGTTTTTGAGAATGGACCAAAGACAGAGAAGGAGCAGCTCCAGTCACTCTGAGCAGGTACCTGGGTGACTCTGTTACTGATTTTATTTCTTTCTTTTTTTAAAACCATAGTACTGTTCAGCTCTGGCCTTTGGTGGTGTGGGAGGATTGAACCTGAGACTTTGGAGCCTCAGGCATGAGAGTCTCTTTTGCATAACCATATGCTATCTACCCTCCGCCCTGTTACTGATTTTCTAAGATTTGCCTCTATCACATTTTTGGAACTGATCTGCTTGCATTTCTAGCCCCACCAAACTGATAGGACATCACTTCATCACAGCTCCTCACTTACAAAACTTACATTCTGATCCTAAAGTCTGGGTGGAGTCCCTGTGGATGAGTTACCTAGCATCCACTTTGTGAGCCTCAAAGGTCATCAAGGACAGTAGCAGCAGTCTTTTTTAAGACTCAAGACTGGAGAGACAGCTCATCGGGTAGAGTACCTGCTTCATCATGTGTGAATCCCAGACTTGAGCCCAGGCAATACACAGGAGATGCCACGGCAATAGGGGGAGCTCCAGTGCTGTGCTTTCTGTTTCTCTCTCTGCATGTAAAACAAGAACAACCTGGGAGTGGTTGACATACATACACACACACACACACACACACACACACACACACGGCCCAGGTTCTTAAAAATAATAATAAATAAGGAAAGAAAAAGAAAAAAAAAAGTCTCCTTTTGGTCCAGAGGTGGCACAGAGGATAAAAGCACTGGATTCTCAACCATGAGGTCCTCAGTTCCATCCCTGGCAGCACATGTACTAGAGTGATCTCTGGTTCTTTCTCTCCTCCTGTTTTTCTCATGAATAAATAAATAAATTCTTTTTTTAAAAAAAGTCTCCTTTGAATAGTTAAGATATTATCTGTCCCACAAAGAGAGTAGTAAAAGTAGCATAACTTGATCGATGGGATCCCAAGACTACATCATTAGGTCTGGTTGGGCTGGCAAGAATGGGGGTAGGTGGGATGGCGGTGTGATGGTGGAGTGTCAGGTGAGAATCTGGCTACCTCATGGCAAATTAAGGGAAGCTACTCATTGTCTAGGAGCTGTGGATCTGTACTGAGCATCAGTATCGCTCACCTAATATCCTTTTGGTGGCTTCCATTATGCCTGGGACAAAGTCCAAGAATAAAGAAAGGTCTGGCGTCCTTCCCTGTCCTAGTCCTTTAGGCTTCCAGCAACTCTACTACCACCTTCCCTGTGCTCTCCCACTCTAATGCTGTTCCCTCTGCTTAAAATTTCTCTTCCCCACTTGACTAACTCTATCCATCTACCAGAAAAGTCAGTCCCCGAGGACCCTTTCTTCTCAGGTCACAACTCCTAAAAAAGTGAATTGCTGCTGAGCTTTCTTACTTGAACTGTAGTTGCAAGTTATTATAGGATAAAGTAAACAAGAATATTTCCATTAAACTGCAGCAGTGTAGTGAGATCCAGACTTGAGGAGCAGGAACTATGTTAAAATGTAACTTCTCCAACTAGACCTTTAATCATGTGAGGACATTTAGAGAATTTTAACAATATAAATGAGAATTTTAACAATATAAAGACTGAGGGAGAGATTTTTTTTAACAATATAAAGACTAAGGGAGGGTGAGGGTAGATTGAATAATGTTTATGTAAATAGACTCATGTCTGAGGCTCCAAAGTCCCAGGTTCAATCCCCCTGCACCACCATAGGTCAGAGCTGAGCAGTGTGCCCTGCTAGGAAAAAAAAAAAAAAAGGACTAAAGGACATGGTACTGCTTAGAGTTGAGTGCATTCCACAATACTGCCTTCCCCCACCACAACAGTGAGGAGGAGGAAGGAAGTCTGCAGAACAATATGAGGACATTAATATCCTTCCTGAAATGCAATTTGTATATTTGTGTCCCCTTCTTGTACTTCCAGTGAGAACTGATGAGTCAGCCTTGGAAGAACAGGTTAGGGACTTGATTACTGCATAGTTCCTGGCTACCACCTATAGAAACCAAAGGACTGAATTAAACAGAAAAAAAAAATATTCAAACCTTAATGGGAAGTGCCTGAGAACTAGCTAAACTCAGTGTTGCACCATCAGGGACATCACCCAATATGAAATCTTTGCGTGTGCCACAGCTAGCCCTGCTGCTCCTGCTGCCAAGCTTTAGGTATGCTGTGTTTCAGCCACCAAGGTTGCCTGCCACCACCAGCCCCCATCCAACTCTGTCACAGGCCTCTGTGGCCAGGCTGAACCACATGTTCAGACTCTTGCTGTGAAAGAGAGGACAGGAAAGGGAAAGTCTATGGGAGGTTAGTAAACATGTTGGAACACAGGACTTGCACGCCCAAGGGCCCAGAGGACCCAGGTTCCATTTCCATTCAGAGCTGAGTGGTGCTTTAGTGTCTCTGTCTCTCTTTTTCTTCCCTTTCCCTCACATAAAAATAAATATAACATCCCTTTATGATCAAAACACTACAAAAAAATGGGAATAGATGGAGAATTCCTGAAGATACACTATATATATATATATATATATATAGAGAGAGAGAGAGAGAGAGAGAGAGAGAGGGAGAGAGAGAGAGAGAGTCTCTATATAGCAAACCTACAGCCAACATCAGACTCAATGGTGAAAAACTGGAAGGATTTTTCCCTCAGATCAGGTACTAGACAGGGCTGCCCACTATCACTATAACTATTCAACATAGTGTTGGAAGTTCTTGTATAGCAATCAGGCAGGAGCAAGCAAGGAATTGAAGGCATACAGATTGGAAGAGAAGAAGTCAAACTCTCCCTATTTGCAGATGACATGATAGTATACATAGAAAAACCTAAGGAATCCAGCAAGAACCTTTTGGAAATCATCAGGCAATACAGTAAGGTGTCAGGCTACAAAATTAACATTCAAAAGTCAGTGGTATTCCTCTATGCAAATACTAAGTTAGAAGAAGTTGAAATCCAGAAATCAATTCCTTTTACTATATCAATAAAACCCATAAAATATCTTTGGTTAGGAATAAACTTAACCAAAGAAGTGAAAGACTTGTATACTGAAAATTATGAGTCTCTACTCAAGGATATTGAAAAAGACACAAAGAAGTGGAAAGATATTCCATATTCATGGGTTGGAAGAACTAACATCATCAAACTGAATATACTATCCAGAGCCATATACAAATTTAATATTATCCCCATCAAGATCCCAACCACATTTTTAGAATAGAACACATGCTACAAATGTTTATCTGGAACCAGAAAAGACCTAGAATTTCCAAAACAATCTTGAGAAGAAAAAACAGAATTGGAGGCAACACACTCCCAGATCTCAAATTGTATTATAGGGCCATTGTCATCAAAACTGCTTGGTACTAGAACATGAATAGACACACTGACCAGTGGAATAGAATTGAGAGCCCAGAAGTAAGCCCCCACACCTATGGACATCTCATCTTTGACAAAGGTGCCCAGACTATTCAATGGGGAAAGCAGAGTCTCTTCAACAAAAGGTATTGGAAAAAATGGGTTGAAACATGCAGAGGGTGGTCCGGGAGGTGGGGAGGTGGGGAGGTGGTAAAGCTTTGGACTCTCTCAAGCATGAGGTTCCAAGTTCGATCCCTGGCAGAGTGATGTCTGGTTCTTTCTCTCTCCTCCTGTCTTTCTCATAAATAAATAAAACCTTAAAAGAAAAAAAAAAAACATACAGAAGAATGAAACTGAACCACTATATTTCACCAAATACAAAAGTAAATTCCAAGTGGATCAAGGACTTGGATGTTAGACCAGAAACTATCAGAAACTTACAGAAAAAGATGGGCAGAACTCTTTTCCACATAAATCTTAAAGACATCTTCATTGAAACAAATCCAGTTACAAAGAAGACTAAGGCAAGCATAAACCTATGGGGCTACATCAAATTAAAAAGCTTCTGCACAGCAAAAGAAACCACTACCCAAACCAAGAGACCCCTCACAGAATGGGAGAAGATCTTTACATGCCATACATCAGACAAGAGACTAATAACCAAAATATATAAAGAACATGCCAAACTCAACAACAAGGCAACAAATAACCCATCCAAAAATGGGGCGAGAACATGGACAGAATATTCACCACAGAAGAGATCCAAAAGGCTGAGAAACACATGAAAAAATGCTCCAAGTCTTTGATTGTCAGAGAAAGGCAAATAAAGACAACAACCCTTCACTCCTGTGAGGGGGTTCAAAGGAACCCTCCTGCACTGCTGGTGGGAATGTAAATTGATCCAATCCCTGTGGAGAGCAATATGGGGAACTCTCAGAAGGCTAGAAATGATGGACCTACCCTATGATCCTACAATTCCTCTCCTGGGGATATATCCTAAGGAACTCAACACACCCATCCAAAAAAATCTGTGTACACATATGTTCTTGGCAGCACAATTTGTAATAGCCAAAACCTGGAAGCAACCCAGGTGTCCAACAACAGATGAGTGGCTGAGCAAGTTGTGGTATATATACAAAATGGAGTACTACTTAGCTATTAAAAATGATGGCTTCACTGTTTTCAGCCCATCTTGGATGGACCTTGAAGAAATGTTAAGTGAAATAAGTCAGAAACAGAAGGATGAATATGGGATGATCTCACTCTCAGGTAGAAGTTGAAAAACAAGATCAGAAGAGAAAACACAAGTAGAACCTGAACTGGAAATTGGTGTATTGCACCAAAGTAAAAGACTCTGGGGTGGATGGGTGGGGAGAATACAGGTCCTAAAATGATGATAGAGGACCTAGTGGGGGGTGTATTGTTATATGGGAAACTGAGATGTTATGCATGTACAAACTATTGTATTTACTGTTGGAACATTAATTCCCCAATAAAGAAATTAAAAAAAAACAAATAAATAGGGCAGAAGGTAGATAACAATGGTTATGCAAACAGACTCTCATGCCTGAGGCTCCAAAGTTGCAAGTTCAATCCCCCCCGCATCACCATAAGCCAGAGCTGAACAGTGTTCTGTTAAAAAAAAAGAAAAAAAAAAAGTCTGGTGGTCGGGGAGGTGGCGCAGTGTCTAAGGCAATAGACTCTCAAGCATGAGGTCCCGGAGTTTGATCCCCGGCAGCACATGTACCAGAGTGATGGTTGGTTCTTTCTCTCCTCCTATCTTTCTCATGAATAAATAAATAAATTCTTTTTAAAAAAAAAGGAAAGAAAGAAATTATTATTTTTATTTTATTTATTTATTTTTTTCCTCCAGGGTTATTGTTGGGCTCGGTGCCTGCACCATGAATCCACTGCTCCTGGAGGCCATTTTTCCCCCTTTTTTGTTGCCCTAGTTGTTGCAGCCTCCTTGCGGTTATTATTGCCATTGTTGACATTGCTTAGTTGTTGGATAGGACAGAGAGAAATGGAGAGAGATGGGGAAGACAGAGAGAGAGGGGAGAGAAAGATAGACACCTGCAGACCTGCTTCACTGCCTGTGAAGCGACTCCCCTGCAGGTGGGGAGCCGGGGGCTCGAACCGGGATCCTTACGCTGGTCCCTGCGCATTGTGCCACGTGCGCTTAACCCACTGCGCCACCGCCCGACCCCCTTATTTTTATTTTTTAAAATATTTATTTATTAATTTTCCCTTTTTGTTGCCCTTGTTGTTATTGATGTCTTCGTTGTTGGATAGAACAGAGAGAAATGGAGAGGGGAGGGGAAGACAAAGGGGGAGAGAAAGACAGACACCTGCAGACCTGCTTTACCACCTGTGAAGCGATTCCCCTGCGGGTGGGGAGCTGGGGGCTTGAACCAGAATCCTTAAGCCGGTCACTTGTGTTTCGCATCACCTGCGCTTAACCCCTGTGCTACCGCCCAACTTCCAGAAATGATTTTTTTTTTAAAGAATTTTAAAGGGAGTCGGGCAGTAGCGCAGCGGGTTAAGCACACATGGTGCAAAGCACAAGGACTGGCAGAAGGATCCCGGTTTCCTCCTACAGAGGAGTCACTTCACAGGCGGTGAAGCAGGTCTTCAGGTGTCTATCTTTCTCTCCCTCTCTCTGTCTTCCCCTCCTCTCTCTATTTCTCTCTGTCCTATACAACAACGATGACATCAATAACAATGACAATAATAACTACAAAAACAATAAAAAGACAACATGGGCAACAAAGGAGAAAATAAATAAAAATTTAAAAAAAAGAACTTTAAGCAGGAAAGGAGAACCCAAACATTTTATTTTTTCTTAATGTTTTTTACTTTTGTTGGGGGATTAACGGTTTATAGTAAATAATAGCTGTTGGAACAAAACCTAGCATTTTCAATTTCTCTATTAGGTGCCTCTTAAACATGGCAGAGTGTCCACTAAACATATGAGGTTCAAATGCTAGGTGGCAGAGAGAGAGAGAGAGATGGATCCATCAATTGGAACTAGGGCACAAAAAAGACGGGGTGGACCTAGGAAGAGGGGACCTCCTCAGTAGAGATGGGGCACAGGTAAGTTTAGTCAGTCAGTGCAATATGACTTTGTCGTGCAGGAAGGTGATGTGGTGGTCTGCGAGGTATAATTCCAACATTTCCTCTGCAACAGGGGAGGAGCTGCCAAATGAAAGTCACATGCTTGGGGAAATTGCAAACACAGGAAAGGAAATTGAGCAATCTCAAGGAGAAATGAAGTCTAACTGTGTTCAAGGAGGAAGGGAAAGAAGGATCATTATGTCTTCTTACCTTGTTTGAGAGATAATTAGAGTGGAGGGGAAGGAGGAGTAAACACAGCAAAGTCTTATGAAGCAGATGCTGTCTTTGCCAGGCAGGCACTGGGCTGTTACTAACATGATCTCCTCTAGCACCAAGATAGGAAGCAACCTGGGAGAAAAAGAAGGGAAAAATGGCACAATTTTGATAAATGAAGAGTTTAAGGGGAAAGACTCCTCTCCACTTGTTTCATCTATGCTGTCACACTGTCCCAGCTTCTCTTACCCTCTGCCAGCCTCTCTTGAGAGGAGATGGCTGAGTTGGGGCAATTTTCTGGGTTTGCATGCCCTAGAGTACAGACTAAGCCCTGCCTCCTGCTTTTCTCCCAGTAAGGGTGGGGTCGCACCACCAGAGGGCAACACTGGGAAAGGCGCTAGCCCAGCAGCAGAGCCCAGAGCTCCAACCTCTCTTAGAATCTGTTGGGTGAGTCTCATTCAGGCTAAGCAGTTAGGAAATTGACTGTCAGTTCACCCTTTCAATCTGACCTTCATCAGTGATGCTAAACTGAAGCAATCTACCTCTAATTTTATGTCCCAATAGTTAAGGACTTAAACTGAATAAATGAGAGTTTTGTTTGTTTGATTTACCAGAGCACTGTTGAACTCTGGTTTATGGTAGTGCTAGGGATTGAACATAGCACCTCAGAGCCTCAGGCAAAAAATCCTTTTGCATAGCCATTATGCAGTCTTCCCAGCTCAGCAAAGATTATCTTTTTATAGAGAAACAAAACAACACTAAACTAGAAAACCCTGGGGTTAAGAGAACAGGACTGAAGACTGATAACCAGTTTCGAGATGTTTTGAAGAAGGCAGAGGAGTGATAACTGAGCAGAGCAGAGCAAAGTAGAGTGAAAGCACTTGTAAAGGGGAATATGAGTGAGAATGTGGTGACTTTCCGGTCTGAATCCCTCAGGGTGTAAGGTTGCAGAGAATTGTCCAGAGAAGTGAAAATAGGGACATTTATGGAAAATCTGTAAATCTACCCCATCCTCAGATTTAAGACAAAATTAGGATCTTGGGGAGACCTCAAACAAATAAAAATAAAACAAATAAAACAAACCTCAAACAAATAAAAAGGAAAACCCTTACAGTCCTGTTGTCTAAGTTCAGGGGCTCCAGCTGGCCGGGCTAGCGTCGCGGTGGTAGACAGAGATGACCAGAGACTTGGGGACACATGGCTGGGCTGAGAAGCTGCAGTTTAATCTTTATTCACGAATGGGCAAATCACCACACCATGTGCTTCCCAATCATTCTCCCTCTGCTGCTGCTGTTGGGACTCTCGATGTCCTTAGCATAGGGGGCAGGGAGAAAGCAGGCCGAAACTAGCAAGGGCCAAACCTTTCTCTCAGAGGTAGGGGGAAGGGGACCAAACCAACACGAAGAATACCAACATATTCCCCCTTTTCTTTTTAACTAAATGACCACAGTATCAGGGGTGTGGGGTGAACAGAAACCTATGTCATACAGGCATTTTCAAAAAAAGAAACTGGCACAAATATGGAAAAACATGTAAGCGGGCAACAAGAACCAGTGTGCTGCCAAGGGAAGGCCTGAGGGGGCCATTTTTTTGCCTCTGTGGGCAAAACTTTATCAGCTTAAAAAAAACATTTCCTGCCTCTGGGGGGCATACTTGCCTCGACAGACATTTCCTAGCATGGGGGGAGGGTGAGGCCTAGAGTCCAAAGGCATGGCTGCAGTCAGTGTTTGAGAAACCCAGCAGCATAAAGGGAAGCCGCTAGTTTTGTGCAAAGTGTCTGAGGTGTACCAGTGAGTCCAATAGAAGTCCAAAGCAGATGTCCACCGAAGAATTGCCAAGGGGTGAATTGTTGTATGTCTGTCTCGATGGGGAATGTCAGCCATCGGAATTCTGCTTTTCTGTAGAGAACTTGACAGCTGCAATTCACTTACTTACGAAACAAAACTTGTAGCAGGTTAGAAGTTTACCACAATTGATAACTCTATCACAATTGGAAGTCTCTTCCAGCATGATTCCAAGGCTATTTAAAGTTCAAACAATAAAATGTGGAAAGGCAAACATGAACCATAGAAAGAAAAAGGCCTCAGGCATGAGAATTATTAGCATGACCATAGCGCAACCTAACGTTTCTAATTGAGAAGGAATTTGAGACTTTTACATATCAACAACGTCTTTTTAACCTTTTGTTACACCCATTCAAGATGGAGACACACCCTAGGTGTGCGCAGGTTTTTTTTTTTTTAGACCAACTTAATTAAAATATATTGATTGTTAACTAATTTTTACCTCAGACTTTAAATGTAAGTTAATTTTATCTTTATGAGAATTACGTTGGGAACCTTTTTCATTTAACTTTGGTAAGAATATAGCCTTAAAGTTACATTCTTAACCTTAAAGTTAATGCTACCAAACTTTAAACACACAGGTAAACATGGTCTTTAATACACAAGGAGAGAAACTTTTGTTACGAAGACATGTCATTTTAAACACGAATTCAGATCTGTACTGTCTTAGCCGTTTGGGGAGTGTGTTGTCCAGTGGTGGCCTCTTGGGCAACTTCACTTCTAGGAATTGTAGGTTGCGACCTCTGGATGAATCTCTGCATATTCTAGCTCGTCTGCCTTCAGACCCGAGCTGGAGATCTCGGCCAGGGGGCCCAGTTTCGGCAGGGAGCCCACGGGGTGGCAGCCAGGATAGGCTGCCGCGGCCCTGCCCCATGGCCCTGCCATGTCGGCCGAGCAGTGTGGAGGGAGCTGGCACCCAATGTCCTGCGCCACGCGATGGAAAGCCGGCTCATGCAGCCTGGCGTTGGGCTCCCATGAGCTGGCGTTGGGCAGAAACCACAGAGTGGTCCAGAGATAAATGTTCCAGAAACAGTGAAACAGTCTCATTAAGAAAGGGCAGAGGCCTTTGGAGATCTCTTCACAAGCAGAAGAGAAGGCCATAGTACATAGGTAGCCAAATTGTCTTCACTTATCTGAGAGATGCGCAGGTTAGGTCCACGTGGGCTCCATTTGTTGTTAATGTTCAGAGGCGCCAGCAGGCCAGGCTAGCTTCGCAGGGTAGACAGAGACGACCAGAGACTCGAGGACACATAGCTGGGCTGAGAAGCTGCAGTTTAATCTTTATTTATGAACGGGCAAATCATCACACCATGTGCTTCCCAATCATTCTCCCTCTGCGGCTGCTGCTGGGACTCTGGGCGTCCTTAGCATAGGGGGCGGGGAGAAAGCGGGGCGCTAAACTAGCAAGGGCCAAACCATTTCTCTCAGAGGTAGGGGGAAGGAGACCAAACCAACACGAAGAATACCAACACAGTCCAACAGTACCACCCCTAAGCATATATCCAAAGGACATGGAGCACTAATTCAAAAGGACATGTGCAACTCTATGTTCATAGATGCACTGCTCACAATAACCAAAAATATAGAAACAACATAAATGCCCAAGGACAGAAGGCATTTCCATGAAATTTTATTTTATTTTAAATATTTCATTTGTTTGTTTATGAGAAGCAGAGGGAGAAAGAGAACACCAAAGCATCATTCTGGCACATGTGATAACAGGAATCAAACTCAGGACCCTATGCTCAAAAGCCCAAAGACTTATTTACTTTGCTGCCTCCCACGCCTCATTTTTTTTTACTCTCTCTCTCTTTTTAATGAATCTTTTTTTTTTATCATTATCCTTATTGAATTGGATAGACACATCCAGCCCTGCTTTACCACTTGCAAAGCTTTCCCCATGCAGATGGGGACCAGAGGCTCAAACCCAGGTCCTTGCGCATAGTAACATGTGCACTCAACCAGGTGTGCCACTGCCTGGTCTCTCTAATTATTCTCTAAATTGAGTTCTAGGGGCTGGGTGTTGGCAAATCAAGATGTGTGTACACATTACAATGCACTAGGAACAAGGCTTGAGCCCCTGCTCCCCACCCTCACAGGGGCAGCTTTGCAGTGGTAAAGCAGGGCTGTCTCTCTGTCGCTCTCATTCTCTCTTCTTAAAAAATATTTATTTTAAGAGCCAGGTAGTAATGCACCTGGTTGAGTGCACATATTATAAGGCAGAAGGAACCAGGTTCAAGCCCTTGGTCCCCCCCACCTGCAGGGGAAGGCTTCATGAGTAGTGAAGCAGGGCTGCAAATGACACTCTGTCTTTCTTCCTATCTCCCCCTCCCCTCTCCATTCCTAACTGTCTCTAGCCAATAAATAAAGATAATACTTTTTAAATATTTATTTTAAAAAATTAATTAATTGATTAATTTTACCAGAGCACTGCTCAACCTCAGCTTATGGAGTTGCGTGAGACTGAATCTGGGACTTTGGAGCCTCAGGCATGAGAGTCTCTTTGCATAACCATTATGCTATCTGCCTCTGCCTTAAATATTTATTTTTTAATTATCTTTATTTATTGGATATAGACAGTCAAAAATTGAAAGGGAAGGGGTGGTAAGGAGGGATAGAGACAGAGAGACACCTGCAACACTGCTTCACTACTTGCAAAGCTTTCTCCCTGCGGAGACTGGGGGCTCGAACCCAAGTCCCTGTGCATTGTAGCATGTGCTCAACCAGGTGTGCCACCACCCAGCCTCTCTCTCATTCTCTATCCACCCCCCACAATTTCTCTGTCCTATCCAATAAAATAAGCAAAATATAAAAATAAGTTCTAGTATATTAGCTTCTGGATGAGCACTGAAAGTTAAATTCAATCTAGTTTAACACTTTCAGTTTACCTCCACACTCCCATCCCCCAGGGTCATGTCTGGCCACATGGTTCTTTTGGAGTCTTGGTTTCACTTTTGGCCCATATTTTCACCATGGCTTCCTAAAACTCCTAGAAACTTATTTCTTCTCCTTCTCCTTCTCTTTCCTCTTCCACCTCCTCCTCCTCTTCCTCCTCCTCCTCTTCCTCCTCCTCCTCTTCCTCCTCTTCTTCTTCTTCTCCTTCTCCTTCTCCTTTTTCTTCTTCTTCTTTTTTCTTACAAAATTATAAGATTTCAGGGGCATAATTTCATATGGACAGTGTAATGTCACCTTTTAAAAATAAAATAAAATAATAAAGTCACCCTCCACCAAAGATCTATGCTCCCACCCTCAGCCACCATAGATCTGACAAAATTCAAGAGGACTGTTTACCATTGCTTTAGCTAAGAGTGAACAAGGTAAAATTGACTGTGTCATATGCCTAATCTTTGAAAGTCACATACCCTCATTTCTGTGATGTCCTGCTGGTGTGTGACTAATACATCAGTCCAGCACCGCCTGCACATGATGTGACTCCCAGCAGGCTAGAATCTAGGGAGTCTTGGAGGCTGACAGCCACACCTTGCTCAAAAACAAACAAACCTTTCAGGGATACTTAACTCAGACACAAACAATTATAAAACGCATACTCTTTGCGCCACTCTGTTAGTCAGAGGGAAACATTACATGTACTGTTTTGCACCTCACCTTTTTCACTTAAAAATACATCTTGGCGATCATTCCACATCAATAGCTAGTGCAAGCCTAGTGCTTATTAGGGCTGACACAGTGCCCCTTTGTAAGGGTGAAGCATAATTAATCTGGTCTGTCTACTTTTCTAGACTGTGTAGGTTGTATGAATAAGTAAATATTTTTAATATATGTTAAAGTTTTTTTTTTTAAAGATTTATGAAAGAGAGAGAACACAGCATCACTGTGACACATGTGTTGTCAGGGATCAAACTCAGGAGCTCATGTTTGAGGGTTTAACACTTTAGGGAGCTGGGTGTTGGCTCACTTGGTAGAGTACACATGTTATCATGTGCTGCAACGTGGGTTCAAGCCCTTAGTCTCCACCTGGAGTGGGGGAGCTTCATGAGGTGTGGAGCAGTGTTGCATGTGTCTCTCTTTCTATCTCCCCTCTCAATTTCTTTCATCTCTATCAAGAAAAAAAAAACTTTAGTGCACATCTCTTGTGTTGCTTTCTTTTTTTCCCCTTTTTTCTTTCCTTTTTCTTTTTTAAAAGGTGGGTTTCTATTCTTATTTTATTTTATTTATTTGCTTTTTTATGTTTTATTATCTTTATTTGTTGGATAGAGACAGCCAGAAATCGAGAGGGAAGGGGTTGATAGAGTGGGAAAGAGACAGAGAGACACCTGCAGCCCTGCTTCACCACTCATTAAGTTTACCACCTACAGGTGGGGACTGGGGGCTTGAACCCAGATCCTTGCTCATTGTAACATGTGCTCTCAAACAGGTACACCACTGCCCAGCCCCCATCTTTTTAAATTTTTTTAGACAGAGACAGAGGATAGAGAGATATAAAAGACACCAAAGCACCAAAGCTTCCTTCAATGTGGTGGAGGCTGGGCTCAAACCTGGGTGGCATACATGCTATTTCTAACCTGCCTATAGGCCACTGAATATAGATTTTTAGACTATTTATTTATTTATTGGATAGAGACAGAAATCGAGATGAAGGGAGAGACAGAAAGGGAAAAAGACAGAAAGACACTTGCAACTCTGCTTCACCACTTGCAAAGCTTTCCCCCTGCAGGTGGGGACTGTGGGCTTAAACCCGGGTCCTTGCACACTGCAGCATGTGCACTCAACTAGGTGTGCCACTACCTGGCCTATGAATATAGATTTTAAAGAGTCAAATCTGGTTCAACCATACCAGTCATGCAGCTTTTGCCAACTTTTTCTAATCTCCTTGAACTTGCAGAGTCTTCACAGGGCAGTGCTTGGTCAGTGCTCTCTTCACTCATTCTAATTCTGATGACTATCTAGAGTCTGTCCCTGCTTTACACAAGTGTTTTCTCATTTCCAGTCTCACACGTTAGTATCTGGCTTCAACTACTGGCTCAGCAATAGAGGATTTCAGCTATAAGAAAGGACTCTGGAGTCTTATCTAGGGGAGCCTTGTGGTGGGTTGTCTTGAACTGCTTTTTCACACTTTGAATTAGCCTAAAGGATCAGCCTGAGCTGTTTGCCTTCCCTGACACTGCCCTAGTTGGCAAAGACTGAGAAGAAATGTCAGTTTCAGAGCACAGACAACCACGGATGTTACCACTGAGCAAACATGAGCTTGCTGGCTGGCTGGAGTCTAATCAACAGGAAGATAAATGGATTAAAGGCAGACAGGAGAGAAAACCTGACTGTGGAAACAGGAAGAAGGCTGGCTGCTGGCTCAATTTGAGGCTTTATTTTTACTAGTTTTATGTACATAAACCAACTTTATTGATATATAATTCATATTCCATGCAATTCTCTCATATTAAATGTATATAATCCAATGGCTTTAACTTCACACAGCAGTTGTGCAACCATCATCACAACAGTTTTTAGAATATTATAATCATCCAAAAAGAAATTCTGGGAGTCGGGCGGTAACACAGCTGGTTAAGTGCAGGTGACACAAAGTGAAAGGACCGACATAAGGATCCTGGTTTGAGCCCCAGGCTCCCTACCTGCAGGGGAGTCACTTCACAAGCGGTGAAGCAGGTCTGCAGGTGTCTCTCTTTTTCTCCCCCCCTCTGTCTTCCCTTCCTCTCTGCATTTCTCTCTGTCCTATCTAACAATTATGACATCAATAACTACAACAATAAAACAACGAAGGCAACAAAAAGGGATAAATAAATAAATATTTAAAAAAAAGAAAGAAAAGAAATTCCACGCCCATTAGCAGTCATTCTTCCAGTTCCAACTCCACCTTGTCAACTCAGTGAAATATTCAAGAGTGACTTGTGTCTTATGCCCAACTTTTGAAGGTCACATGCCATCATTTCTGTGTTGGTGTATAACTAATAAATCAGTCCAATATGGCCTGCACAGGGTGTTACTACCAGGAGGCTAAAATCTAGGGAGACTTGGAGGCTGATACTTGCTCAGACTCAGAAGCAGATGAAACTAGACTACCACTAGTCTATGTCCTCTCAACAAGTCTTCCTACACTGGACACTTCATATAAATGGAAGCTTCTAATGGAGGAGATGGGACATGGACCTCTGGTAGTGGTTGGGAACTGTATGGAACTGTACCCCTGTTAGCCTACATTCTTGCACACATGATTAAATCACTGATACAATTAAAAAAAATGTTCAGTGGAGAAGCAATTACAGAAGCCAGACCTTCTACCCTCTGTACCTCATAATGATCATGGGTCCATCCTCCCAAAGGGATAAACAATACCAAGAACCATATACAAATTTAATGCTATCCCCATCAAGATCCCAAGCACATTTTTTAGGAGGATAGAACAAATGCTACAAATGTTTATCTGGAACCAGAAAAGACCTAGAACTGTCAAAACAATCTTGAGAAGAAAGAACAGAACTGGAGACAACACACTCCCAGATCTCAAATTACATTATAGGGCCATTGTAATCAAAACTGCTTGGAGGGTGGAGGGTAGATACCATAATGGTTATGCAAACAGGCTCTCATGCCTGAGGCTCCAAAGTCCCAGGTTCAATCCCCTATACCACCATAAACCAGAGCTGAACAGTGCTCTGGTTAAAAAAAAGAAAATTTAAAAAAAAAAACTGCTTGGTACTGGAACATGAACAGACACACTGACCAGTGGAATAGAATTGAGAGCCCAGAAGTAAGCCCCCACACCTATGGACATCTAATCTTTGACAAAGGGGCTCAGACTATTAAATGGGGAAAGCAGAGTCTCTTCAACAAATGGTGTTGGAAACAATGGGTTGAAA
The DNA here is from genome assembly GCF_950295315.1 of Erinaceus europaeus. NCBI lineage: Eukaryota > Metazoa > Chordata > Mammalia > Eulipotyphla > Erinaceidae > Erinaceus > Erinaceus europaeus. The sequence goes on from NC_080173.1 coordinate 74,954,582, forward strand.
CATGCAGTAGAATGAAACTGAACCACTACATTTCACTAATCACAAAAGTAAATTCCAAGTGGATCAAGGACTTGGATGTTAGACCACAAACTATCAAATACTTAGAGGAAAAGATTGGCAGAACTCTTTTCCACATAAATCTTAAAGACATCTTCATTGAAACAAATCCAATTACAAAGAAGACTAAGGCAAGTATAAACCCATGGGACTACACTAAATTAAAAAGCTTCTTCACAGCAAAAGAAACCACTACCCAGGAGTCTATATATAGCAAACTTACAGCCAACATCATACTCAGTGGTGAAAAACTGGAAGCATTTCCACTCAGATCAGGTACTAGACAGGGATGCCCACTATAACCATTACTATTCAACATAGTGTTGGAAATTCTTGCCATAGCAATCAGGCAGGAGCAAGGAATTAAAGGCATACAGATTGGAAGAGAAGAAGTCAAACTCTCCTTATTTGCAGATGACATGATAGTATACATGGAAAAACCTAAGGAATCCAGCAAGAAGCTTTTGGAAATCATCAGGCAATACAGTAAGGTGTCAGGCTATAAAGTTAACATTCAAAAGTCAGTGGCATTCCTCTATGCAAACACTAAGTTAGAAGAAATTGAAATCCAGAAATCAATTCCATATACTATAGCAACAAAAATAATAAAATATCTAGGAGTAAACCTAGCCAAAGAAGTGAAAGACTTGTATACTGAAAATTATGAGTCACTACTCAAAGAAATTGAAAAAGACACAAAGAAGTGGAAAGATATTCCATGTTCATGGGTTGGAAGAATTAACATCATCAAAATCAATATATTACCCACAGCCATCTATAAATTTAATGCTATCCCCATCAAGATCCCAAGCACATTTTTTAGGAGAATAGAACAAATGCTACAAATGTTTATCTGGAACCAGAAAAGACCTAGAATTGCCAAAACAATCTTGAGAAAAAAGAACAGATCCAGAGGCATCACACTCCCAGATCTCAAACTGTATTATAGGGCCATTGTCATCAAAACTGCTTGGTACTGGAACATGAACAGACACACTGACCAGTGGAATAGAATTGAGAGCCCAGAAATGAGGCCCCACACCTATGGACATCTAATCTTTGACAAAGATGCCCAGACTATTACATGGGGAAAGCAGAGTCTCTTCAACAAATGGTGTTGGAAACAATGGGTTGAAACATGCAGAAGAATGAAACTGAATCACTGTATTTCACTAAATACAAAAGTAAATTCCAAGTGGATCAAGGACTTGGATGTTAGACCACAAACTATCAAATACTTAGAGGAAAAGATTGGCATAACTCTTTTCCTTATAAATTTTAAAGACATTTTCAATGAAACGAATCCAATTACAAAGAAGACTAAGGCAAGTATAAACCTATGGGACTACATCAAATTAAAAAGCTTCTTCACAGCAAAAGAAACCACTACCCAAACCAAGAGACCCCTCACAGAATGGGAGAAGATCTTTACATGCCATACATCAGATAAGAGTTTAATAACCAACATATATAAAGAGTTTGCCAAACTCAACAACAAGACAATAAATGACCCCATCCAAAAATGGGGGGAGGACTTGGACAGAATATTCACCACAGAAGAGATCCAAAAGGCCAAGAAACACATGAAAAATGCTCCAAGTCTCTGAATGTCAGAGAAATGCAAATCAAGACAACAATGAGATATCACTTTACTCCTGTGAGAATGTCATACATCAGAAAAGGTAACAGTAGCAAATGCTGGAGAGGGTGTAGGGTCAAAGGAACCCACCTACACTGCTGATGGGAATTTCAGTTGGTCCAACCTCTGTGGAGAACAGTCTGGAGAACTCTCAGAAGGCTAGAAATGGACCTATCCTATGACCCTGCAATTCCTCTCCTGGGGATATATCCTAAGGAACCCAACACATCCATCCAAAAAGATCTGTGTATACATATGTTCTTGGCATCACAATTTGTAATAGCCAAAACCTGGAAGCAACCCAGGTGTCCAACAACAGATGAGTGGCTGAGCAAGTTGTGGTATATATACACAATGGAATACTACTCAGCTGTAAAAAATGGTGACTTCACTGTTTTCAGCCGATCTTGGATGGACCTTGAAAAAATCATGTTGAGTGAAATAAGTCAGAAACAGAAGGATGAATATGGGATGATCTCACTCTCAGGCAGAAGCTGAAAAACAAGATCAGAAAAGAAAACACAAGTAGAACCTGAAATGGAATTGGCATATTGCACCCAAGTAAAAGACTCTGGGGTGGGTGGGTGGGGAGAATACAGGTCCATGAAGGATGATAAATGAGATAGTGGGGGTTGTATTGTTAAATGGGAATCTGGGGAATGTTATGGATGTACAAACTGTTGTATTTACTGTTGAATGTAAAACATTAATTCCCCAATAAAGAAATAAATTAAAAAAAAAAAAAAACCACTACCCAAACCAAGAGACCCCTCACAGAATGGGAGAAGATCTTTACATGCCATACATCAGACAAGAGTTTAATAACCAACATATATAAAGAGCTTGCCAAACTCAACAACAAGAAAACAAATAACCCCATCCAAAAATGGGGAGAGGACATGGACAGAATATTCACCACAGAAGAGATACAAAAGGCCAAGAAACACATGAATAAAAGCTCCAAATCTTTGATTATCAGAGAAAGGCAAATAAAGGCAACAATGAGATACCACTTCACTCCTGTGAGAATGTCATACATTAGAAAAGGTAACAGCAGCAAATGCTGGAGAGGTATGGGGTCAAAGGAACCCAGGAGGCACTACTGTTGGGAATGTCAATTGGTCCAACCTCTGTGGAGAACAGTCTGGAGAACTCTCAGAAGGCTAGAAATGGACCTACCCTATGACCCTGCAGTTCTTCTCCTGGGGATATATTCTAAGGAACCCAACACACTCATTCAAAAAGATTTGTGTATACCTATGTTCATAGCAGTACAATTTGTAATAGCCAAAACCTGGAAGCATCCCAGGTGTCCAACAACAGATGAGTGGCTGAGCAAGTTGTGGTATATATATATATATATATATATATATATATATATATATATATATATATATATATATATATATATACAATGGAATATTAATCAGCTATTAAAAATGATTACTTCACTGTTTTCAGCTGATCTTGAAAAAATCATGTTAAGTGAAATAAGTCAGAAACAGAAAGATGAATATCGGTTGATCTCACTCTTAGGCAGAAATTGAAAAACTAGATCAGAATAGAAAACACAAGTAGAACCTTAACTGGAGTTGGTGTATTGCACCAAAGTAAAAGACTAGAGTGGGTGGGAGGGGAGAGTACAGGTCCTGGAAAAGGATGGCAGAGGACTTAGTGGGGGTTGTATTGTTATGTGGAAAACTGAGAAATGTTATGCATGTACAAACTATTGTATTTACTGTTGACTGTAAAACATTAATTCCCCAATAAAGAATTAAAAAAAAAAGTATTCTGAAAAGAGCTTAAGGTATAGAAACAGCCATTTTCTTTTCTTTCTTTCCTTTTCTTTTTTTTTTTTTTTTTTTTTTACCAGAGCTTATGATTGTGGGAGGGGGTCATTGAACCTGGGGCTTTGGAGCCTCAGGCATAAGGGTCTCTTTGCATAACCATTATGCTATCTACCCTCTACTCCAAAACAGCCCTTTTCTAACTCCAGTCATTGTAGTCTATCAGGTGAAAACACTGGTGCTGCAGCAGTCACAGGTAGGAGGAAGCTGTCTATATTCTTCCTCCTTCTCTTTCTCTTCTCATTCCTCCTCCTCTCCTCCCTCCTCTCCTTTTTCTTTTCTTTTCTTTTTGCCACCAGGGTTATTGCTGGGGCTCAGAGTGCCTGTACAACTTCACTATTACTGGTGACAATTTTTAAATTTTTTTTATGTAGAGGGAGAGAAACAGAGCTACCTGAGAGGACAAGGCAGTAAGTACACTGAAGATGAGAGAGTAATGTTGAATCTTTAGTGATTCAATTTTGCTGGTGAATTAACTAATTCTGAAGTTTTGTGATCTCTAGAATTCTTGTGATATAGATACCTTTCATTATTGATTAAGCTGTTTTGAGTAGGCATTTCAGTAACTTACATCAGGAAGTTTATTGTCATTTAAAATTACTTTAAAACTTAAAAAGTTTAATCTATTTTATGTTTTATTATGATATAGATAAAGAAATCGGGTGAGGGTTGCAGGGGTGTAGATAACATTATTATGTAAGGAGACACTCCTGCCTGAAGCTCCAAAATACCAGGTTCAAGTCCTTTGCACCACCAAATGCCAGACCTGAGCAGTGTTCTGGTAAAAATAAATAAATAAATAAATAAATAAATAAATAAATAAATAAATAAAAGACAGAAATTGGGTGAGAGTGGGGGAGAGGAAAAATAAGCACCTGCAGCTTGCTCCACTGCTCATAAAGTTTCTCCCCCTGCAAGTGGGAAACAAAGACTCAAACTCTGGTCTTCACAGACGGTGGTAGCTTGTGTACTTTAAAGGTTGCACCACTGCAGGACCCAAGTTTATTATTTTTTGTTGGTATGCATGAGACCCCTTCTGTTTCATTTGGTTTAAATCCCCCCTGCTTAACACTATTCTATTTACATAACCACTGTTAACAAGCACCACCCTCCCTCCAGGGCATTGGTGGTTCAGTGATAGGTTTCTCGCCTGCTCCGCCCCCTCCTTGTCACACTCTAATTTTCACCAGTCATTTTTCTCTCCACCCTCTCTATGTCACATCCTGTTTCCACCCTACTTGGCAAATATATATAAAGACAGCATTGTGAGTTTGAGGGTACCTTGAGTTTAGCTTAGCTCGGCTTAGATTGTGCTGTGTCCTGCATGAATAAAGAGATACTGCCTACAGCTCAACCATGAGTCCCTGGTCGTCTGTTACCCACCCGTGAAGCTAACCCGTCGAAAACAACATAGCCCGGCGAAAACAACAATTTTTAATGAGTGAGAGAGACCCAAGCACTACTCCACTATTTACGGTATTTTATCTTTGTCTTTGCTTTCTTTCTTTCGCTCTCTCCCTTTCTTCCTTCCTTCCTTCCTTCCTTCCTTCCTTTCGCTCTCGCTTTCTTTCTCTCTCTTTCGTTCTTTCCTTTTTTTCTTTTAATGTGCTGAGGGACAAACCCAAGAATTCATGTATACATAACACTTCTTTTTTTGTAATTTTTTTTATCTTTACTTATTAGATAGAGACAGTCAGAAATCAAGAGGGGATAGGTGATAGAGAGGAGGGGAGACAGAAAGACACCTGCAGTCATACTTCATCACTTGCAAAGCATTCCCCTTTGCAGGTGGAGACCAAGGGTTTGAACCTGGGTCCTTGTGCATTGTAACATGCACTTAACCAGGTGCACCATCACCTGGCCCCTACATAACACTTCTGAGCTACCTCCCCAGCCTACTTTTTAGTCTATATTTTTGAGAGAGTGAGACTAAGGGAGAGAAACTGTTCCAACATCCACTTACCTTGATGCTATCAATGGCGCTTCCATGTGATGCTAGGGATTGAACTCAGGGCCTCAATTATGCAAGGCATGCACTCTACTACTGAATAAAATTCCACACTCCAGTATTAGGAAAAATTTACTGACATACTGTGCTCTCTTACTGTAACACACATTTGTTTATCTAGTCAAACCTGGAAGAATTAAATTCACAACCAGTTGGCAACTAGCCTAGGATTTCTAGGAAAACTGTGATTGGTCTACCGGCTTCCAGAGGACAAAGGTCCAGGGGCAATGGGATGTGTTTTGGCACTTAGCGGCTGAAAAAAAAGCACCTGTTTTACACCAAGGTTCAGTTTTTGACGTCATTCACTTAGTTACTCATTAAAAGTATATGGACACTAAGTAAGGTGTAGGAACAAACAAAGACATGAAAATAGAGTGCATCTTCTGGATCTCCTCCCTCCCATTCTCACCAATCCCTTTTTTGGTGACATATCCACCCCTCTTTGCAGGTACAAGTCCTTCTCACCGAGGCTTCTTCACCATTATGCAAATGGTAACCACCTGAGAGGTTGTCTATGGGCTACATGAGGATCCATGTAGACCCTGAGAACTAAGGAATCGGACTGAATGAACTCTTTACTTTGGGATTAACTGTTTCCTGACTCTTCCTACTCTGGCAAATAAGTCAGAAAGAGAGAGACAGGCACACAAATAACAAATAAGGATGAAATGTGCTAATAAACATTTTAACCTTAGTCAATGTGATAGATTAAACCCAGGGCCTCACCTGGGTAAACAGGGCCAGCAAGACAGCTCACTTGGATAGTACACTTTCTTTCTTTCTTTTTGGACAGGACAGAAACTGAGAGGGAGGGGAAAACAGAGTGGGGGAGAGACAGAGAGACACTTGCAGACCTGCTTCACATTTTCTTCAGCCTCCTCATTTCTATGGCACTCGCACCAAGTAGCAGAGGCTCATAGCTTGGTCCTCAAATATACAATGTCTCAGTGTTACTTCATGGCCCCTCCAAGTCACTTAGAAAAGAAAAATCCTGGGGCTGGGTGGTGCACCTGATTGAGTGCAATACCCAGGTTTGAGCCCTTGGTTCCCACCTGTGGGGGGAAGAGAGTGGAGAAGCAGTGTTGCAGGTGTCTCTCCCTCTCTTTTTTTGTATTTTATTTATTTATTTGTTATTATTTTTTGAGAGAGAGAATGACACAGAGAGAAATACCAGAGCACTGCTCAGCTCTGGCTTATGGTGGTACGGGGGATTGAACCTCAATGGACTTAAATGAGCCTCAGGCATGAGAATCTCTTTGCATAACCATTATGCTATCTACCTCCGCCCTGTATCCCTCCCTTTCTATCTCCCCCTTCCCTCCCCATTTCTGGTTGTCTCTACCCAATAAATAAAGATAATAAAAATAATTAAAAAAGAAAAAATTCCCTAGGAGGTGATGCAGTAGGTAAATTACTAGATTCTCAAGTATAAAGTCCTGAGTTCAATCCCTAGCACCTCAGATCTCTCTCTCTCTCCAATAAATAATTTTTTAAAAAGTTTTAGGTGCTGGGGGATATCATAGCAGTAGAATACAGCAGTTGCATGCAAAAGGTCCCAGGTTCAACTCCAGGGCAATCTTCACTGTAGAGCGTGTGGAATTACAATGATGACAAAGACTTTCTATGATCACCTTTAGCTTGTTCCAGTTTCCTATTCCTACTCAGCAAGAGCTCACTTACTTCTTTTTGTATTATGCTCCCCCCCCTTCTTTGCTCAGAGCCTACACTTCTCTTCAAGATAGTTGACTTCTAGCTCCTCTCCTTAGACTATCCTTACATAATACTCCTTCTAATACAACTTCTCTTTTAAAAATATTTAAGTTATTTTATTCTAATGAGAGAGACTAGAGCACTGCTCAGCTTTGGCTTTTGGTAGTGCTGAGGATTGAACCTAGGATATTTCATGCTTCAGGCATGACAGTCTTTTTGCATAACCATTATGTTATTTCCCCAGCCCCCAAGACAACTTCTGATTCTGGTTTATTACTTATTTCTTGATCTTTTTGTTCACCAGATTATCTTGGCTATGCCTAGAAGACTACATTTCCAAAGCTCTGCAAGATAGGTTCTTTAAAATAAAAATAAAAAAATAAAAAAATAAAAACATTTCAATTTCTCATCAATTGTGTATTCAGCTCATAAAATAATTTTTCCGGGAGTCGGGCAGTAACACAGCTGGTTAAGCCCAAGTGGCACAAAGTGCAAGGACCGGCATAAGGATCCCGGTTCGAGCCCCTGGCTTCCCAACTGCACTGAAGTCACTTCACAGGTGGTGAAGCAGGTCTGCAGGTGTCTTTCCCCCTCTCTATCTTCCCCTCCTCTCTCCATTTTTCTCTGTCCTATCTAACAACGATGACAGCAATGATAACTACAACAATAAAACAACAAGGGCAACAAAAGGGAATAAATAAATAAAATAATAAAACACTGGGGAGGTGACTGTACTTTAAAATAATAATAATAATAATAATGATAATAATTTTCCCGGTGGCTGGGCAGTAGTGCAGCAGACCAGGCGGTGCAGCAGGTTAAGCGCACTGGTGCAAAGCTCCAGGACTCACAGTTTAGGATCTTGGCTTGAGCCCCTGGCTCCCCACCCGAAAGGGGGTCGACTTGCAAGAGGTGAAGCAGGTCTGCGGGTGTGTATCTTTCTCTCCTTCTCTCTGTCTTTCTCTCCTCTCTCGATTTTTCTCTGTCTTATCCAACAAGAGCAATGACAACAATAATAACAGGGCAACAAAAATGGAAAAAAATGGCCTCCAGGAGCAGTGGATTCATAGTGCAGGCACTGAGCCCCAGAGATAATCCTGGAAGGAAAAAAAAATTCCTTCCCCAGCACCACACTTTACCTTATTCAGCAGTGTGATTTTCCTTTTGAGTGTCATAGTTTATCCCCTTCATGACACTGAATACTTGCAAGTTCTCATGTTGCTGTTTCTCTTTCCCTGCCTCTTAAAATTAATTAATTTATGTATTTATTCTTTTTTTTTTTTTGCCTCCAGGGTTATCGCTAGCGCTCGGTGCCTGCATTACCAATCCACTGCTCCTGGAGGCCATTTTTCCCGCCATTTTGTTGCCCTTGTTGTTTATCATCGTTGTTGGATAGGATAGAAAGAAATCGAGAGAGGAAGGGGAGACGGAGAGGGGAAGAGAAAGGCACCTGCAGACCTGATTCACCACTTGTGAAGCAACCCCCTGCAGGTGGGGAGCCTGGGCTCGAACAGGGATTCTTGCGCTCGTCCTTGCGCTTCATGCCATGTGTGGTTAAGCCGCTGCGCTACCTCCCGCCCCCCTATTTATTTATTCTTTTTTTTTTTTCCTAGAGCACTAATCAGCTCTGGTTTATGGTGGTACAGGGGATTGAACCTGGGACTTTGAAGCCTCAGGGATGACAGTCTTGTTTGCATAACCATTATGCTATCTACCGGCTCCCCTATTTATTCTTAGCAGAGCACTACTCAACTCTGGTTTATGGTGGTACAGGTTATTGAACCTAGGATTTTAGAGTTTCATGCATGAGAGTCTTTCTGCATAAAAATTGTGTTATCTCCCTGCTCATGCCTTTTTTACCTACAAAAACTTAAAATTTGTCTAAACTTTTATAAGGCCATAAAACAATGTGAAATGATTCTTTAAAAAAATATATATTTCCTTTTAATTATTTATTGTTGGATAGAGACAGAGAAATTGAGAAGGGAGAAGGAGATAGAGTAAGAGAGAAACACCTGCAGCCCTGCTTCACCACTTGTGAAACTTTCCCCCTACAAGTGGGGACCAGGGCCTTGAACTTGCGTCTGTGCACTGTAATGTGAAGCTTAACCAAGTGTACCACTACCTGGCCCCAGATGACTCTCTAGGGATGTCTTTACTGTCTTCCCTTTGCCTTGCAGATTCTGGTCTGATGCTTTCTCCTCTGATCCTCGTTTGAAGATCTGAATCTTCCCTGGATTGAAGACCCCACCAATGTGTCCTGGAGCTCAGCTTCCCCAGAGACCCACCCTACTAGGGAAAGAGAGAGGCAGACTGGGAGTATGGACCGACCAGTCAACGCCCATGTTCAGTGGGGAAGCAATTACAGAAGCCAGACCTTCTACCTTCTGCAACCCTCAACGACCCTGGGTCCATGCTCCCAGAGGGATAGAGAATGGGAAAGCTATCGGGGGAGGGGGTGGGATATGGAGATTGGGTGGTGGGAATTGTGTGGAGTTGTACCCCTCCTACCCTATGGTTTTGTTCATTAATCCTTTCTTAAATAAAAAAATAAAAAAAAATTTAAAAAAAAAGAAGATCTGAATCTTAGCCTGAGAAAAGGAGGAAGGGTTCCAGGGCTCTAAGCTGTAAGCAGGTGTTTGATAATGCACCGAGGTCAATATTCTCAACAGTTAGTTGACTGACCTGGGTCTCAGATCACAGGTAACCAAGTTCATTCTTTTCTTTTTTTACTAGAGCACTGCTCACTGTTCAGCTCTGGCTTATGATGGTGTAGGGGATTGAACCTAGGACTTTGGAGCCTCAGGCATGAGAGTCTCTTTGCATAACCATTATGCTCTCTACCCTCCTCCGGTGACCAAGTTTATTCTATCAACTCAGGAAAGAACTGCCCACCCCAAGGTTGTCACCTGTAATCTTGAGTCTTCTGCACAAGGTTTTTTTTTTTTTTCTTCCAATTTTAAAATATTTTTATTAATTTAGAGAAAAAAGCTACCTGAATCGTTCTTAGCCTGCTGTATCCCATATTTGTAACTTTACATATTTACCACCATTTATCATCTTCAAGCCAAATTCTACTCCTATTGTATGATTTGAATCATATTTGAATTTTTTTTTTTTCAATAAACTGATGAAGTAAGCAAGATTTGCCAGTTCCTGTATTTCCAATTACTAGGAACTTAAATAAAAATCATAGGTTTCAGACATGGCCACCTGCTACATCTTGGAAGTGGCACCTCCTCCCGCCAGGTCTCGGGCTACAGCTCAGGCCTAGCCTGGCCCACTCGAGCCAACAAGTTGTTTTAAAAATGAAAATTATTGAAAGTAGAACACAGCCTGGGAAGTGGTGCAGTGGATGAGGTACTAGATTTTCCAGCATGAGGTCTCAAATTCAGTCCTTGACATCACATGTGCTAGATTAATATTCTGGTTCTTTTCTTTCACTTTCATTAAGTCTTTCTATTCTTTCTTTCTTTATTTATTTTTTCAATCAGAGCACTGCTCAACTCTAGTTTGTGGTGGTGGTGGGGGGGGGGGATTGAACCTGGGACCTTGGAGCCTCAGGCCTGAAAGTCTCTTTGCATAACCATTATGCTATCTACCCTTACCCTCTCTCATTAAGACTTTAAGGGGGGAAAAAAGTGAACTGAAAATAAAACTAACCCGGAACCTATTTTTACTTTTAATTTCCTTTTTTTCTTTTTATTTGGTGGAGTCAGGGGCCTAGTGATTTCACTGGAAGTTCATTCAGAGAAAGAGAGAGCAACCACAGCACTGGAGTTTCTGCTAGTGTCATAGTACTTCCCAGGTGCTGTCAGGGTTATAAGCTTGGTAAGATAGATACCCTATCAGGAAAGTTATCTCTCTAGTCCCTCTTTTAATTTTTATTCTTCCTAATGAGGAGATTTTAGTCAAATTCAGGATTTCTAATTATTCTATGATTCTGCTTTTTGGGATTGGGGGTGGGGGAAGAAGGGTCAGAACATTTCCAAAATCTTCCTTCAGTGTAGACTACCTGCTGCAGCTCAGTAGAAATTGCTTAGCATTTCTGAAATGTAAATTATTTCCTTTTCTAGTTGTAGTATTGATGTTCCTTTACTGTGTTTTATTCCTCTCTTTCAATAATGGGGCTAAGAAGTGAGATGGAATTAGATATAAGCATTCAAAGTCACCATCTTACCCAAAAGTACTGGTAACGCCTTACTTTATTTATTTTTTTTCTCTCTCTTTTATTTTAACCAGAGCATTGCTCAGCTCTGGTTTATGGTGGTACAGCAGATTGAATTTTTTTTTATTTATTATTATTATTTTTTATTTAAGAAAGGATTAATTAACAAAACCATAGGGTAGGAGGGGTACAACTCCACACAATTCCCACCACCCAATCTCCATATCCCACCCCCTCCCCCGATAGCTTTCCCATTCTCTATCCCTCTGGGAGCATGGACCCAGGGTCATTGTGGGTTGCAGAAAGTAGAAGGTCTGGCTTCTGTAATTGCTTCCCCGCTGAACATGGGCGTTGACTGGTTGGTCCATACTCCCAGCCTGTCTCTCTCTCTCCCTAGTAGGATGGGTCTCTGGGGAAGCTGAGCTCCAGGACACATTGGTGGGGTCTTCAATCCAGGGAAGTCTGGCCGACATCCTGATGACACCTGGAACCTGGTGACTGAAAAGAGAGTTAACATACAAAGCCAAACAAATTGTTGAGCAATCATGGACCCAAAGCTTGGAAAAGTGGAGAGGAAGTATTAGGGAGGTACTCACTGCAAACTCTAGTGTACTTCTGCTTTCTTACTTTGGTGCCATACTCCAAACTCAGTCAATTTCTGCTTTGCGTTTCTACTTCTTTTTTTTTTTTTTTTTACATGCATAACATTCCCCAGATTCCCATTTAACAATACAACCCCCACTATTTCATTCATCATTTTTCATGGATCTGTATTCTCCCCACCCACCCACCCACCCACCCCAGAGTCTTTTACTTTGGTGTAATACTCCAATTCCATTTCAGGTTCGACTTGTGTTTTCTTTTCTAATCTTGTTTTTCAACTTCGGCCTGAGAGTGAGATCATCCCGTATTCATCTTTCTGTTTCTGACTTATTTCACTCAACATGATTTTTTCAAGGTCCATCCAAGATCGGCTGAAAACGGTGAAGTCACCATTTTTTACAGCTGAGTAGTATTCCATTGTGTATATATACCACAACTTGCTCAGCCACTCAAGCAGATTGAATTTGGGACTATAGAATCTCAGGCATGAAAGTCTCTTTGCATACCCATTATATTATCTTCCCCTGCCCTTCTCTTTTTCGTTTTTGCCTTCAGTATTATTGCTGGGGCTTAGTGCCAGCACTATGAATCCACTTCTCTTGTTGGCCATTTTTTCCATTTTATTTATTATTATTATTCAAAAGGGCAGAGAGATTTCAGAGAGGAAGGAGAGACAGAGAGGGAGAAATATAGACACCTGCAGACCTGCTTCGCCACTGCCTTTTGTGAAGCTTCCCCCCTGCAGGTGGGGAGCCAGGGGCTCAAACATAGATCCTTGAGCAGGTCCTCACACTTAGTATTATGTGCTCTTAACTGGGTGCAACACTGCCCGGCTCCCCTTAATTTTTATTTTATAATTTATAGGAAAGCTCTTTAGGTTTAAATCATATATTCATAACCTTTTGAGTTTTGAACAAGTCTAGATAAAGAGCCTACTCCAATATACCACCTTAACCTAACTGCTTTTGCACATAGGGGAGCAAAGTACTATTGCCTCTATTATAAAAATATTTATTTCTCGGGGCCAGGTGGTGGTAGACCTGGTTGAGTGAAGATGTTCCAGTGTGCAAGGACCCAGGTTCGGGCCCTGGTCCCTACCTACAGGGGGAGAGCTTCACGAGTGGTGAAGCAGCGCTGCAGATGTCTCTGTCCCTCTCTCCCTCTCTATCATCCCCTTGCCTCTCAATTTCTGGCTGTCTCTATCCAATAAATAAAGATAATTAAAAAAAATATATATTTCTCATGCCTGAGGCTCTGAAGTCCCAGGTACAATTCCCCGAACCACCATATGCCAGAGCTGAGTAGTGTTCTGGTAAAAATAAATAAATATTTACTTATTTATTTATTTGTTTGTTCATTTATGAGAGAAAGAGCAAGAGAGCACATTCCTCAATGTCAGGGACCAGACTTGGGATTTCATGTTTAAGAGTTCAATACTTTATTCACTGTGTCACCTCCCAGGCCACTGCTTCTATTTTTGTTAGGATGACCTTTGGATTTCCTTACTCCTGTTAGGGGAAAAAAATCAACTTAGACAAATCTGAACACTTCCCAAAAATAATACCCTGTTAAAAATTCCTTCTGCTATAGTTTTCTCAGGAAACAAAGCAAGACCTTTCCATTTCCTAGCACGTTCCTCAAAGGTCAAAAGGACAGGGAATTTTTGTAAAGGCATCTTGTTTGTTTTTGTTCTTGTCAGCCATCAGATGCTTTGAGAACACCAGGCTCTAATAAGCAAAATAATCAAAAGAGGGGAAGAGACAGCAGGCACCTTTTAGAGAGGAGGCTCTGCAGCCAGAACATTAACCTGGGGTCTGCTCTGTACCAAGTTACTGTTTTGATAAGTAACCAAAATCCAGAAGAAAAAACAAAGAGCTAATAAACTGAAACATCAGTAGTAGAAATAAAGGTCTTATGATATCCCATTTAGTAAGCAAGGTATCACACATCAGCATTGATGGCAAAGTCCATCATGGAGCGGCTGCATATTTGGGCTAGACAAGTGGAGACTCGTAGTTGATGCAGTTCAGTACAGTTTTTGAATGTATGAGGATTTTCATAGAGCCCGGGCACTAAATATATCAAAGTGGAGAGGCACATTGCTCTCTCTCTCTTTAAATAAAGACATCTTCAAAAAACCAAAGAAACAACAAAATAAAGCAAGTAAGCAAGCAGAGTTTCAGAATTCCACACTGCTACAGACATCAGAGTTCATTTGGGGCTTCTCTATTTTTTTTTAAATTTTTTAAATTATCTTTATTTATTTTTTGGATAGAGACAGCCAGAAATCAATAGGGAAGGGGGAGATAGAGAGGGAAAGAGGCATAGAGATACCTGCAGCATTGCTTTACCACTCGCAAAGCTTCCCCCTTGCAGGTGGGGACCAGGGGCTCAAACCCAGATCCTTGAGCATTGTAACATGCATGCTAAACCAGCTGTGCCACCACCTGGGCCCCATGGGGTTTCTCTAAAGAAGCTTTCTTAGTATTTCCCTTGTAAGTCTCCTTCAGTGTTGCTTAACCTTTATGAGCCTTAATTTCCTCACTAGTCCTAACTGTTCTAACAACATTATTATTTTTATTTTATTTTATTTTTACCAGAGCACTGTACAACTCTGGTTTATAGTGGTGTGGGGGATTAAGCCTGAGATTTCGGAGCCTCAGGCATGAAAGTCTCTTTGCATAACCATTATGCTATCTACCCCCACCTATAACTGTATTATTTGTAAAATATAATTTCATCTTCTTTATATGATTTAGTTAAGCAAATTTGGGAAGTAATTTCTACTTCCCTTGATTGCTTAATTTGCAGAACTGAAGCTACAGTGTGTGTGTCCTAATTAGAGATCTTACCCACCTTTAACCTAAAAGATCATCAAAAGAAAAGAGGGACACTTTAGGATTAATGACATAATTTATCAAAATAAGTCCAATGTAAAGTCTCTGAGAGGTTTTTGTATGCCTCCTCAACATGTTGCATAAGCAAGAGTACTTTGCTTTGTGACCTGTAAGGTGGCCCAGTAGATTACATGTTGGACACTCAAGCCTGAGGTTCCAAGTTTGATCCCCAGCATTGTATGTATTAGAGTGATGTTCTGGTCCTCTCGCTTTCCTCCACCCTCTAAAATAAAATTGCTGGGAGCCAGCCCTGGCAGGTTATTAGGGTGTTTCCTGAAGGAAAAGGGGAGTCGGCGAGAATGGAGTGAGAGACATATCTGCAAGTTCAAATGCAGGAGAGAAGCGTCTACAGTTGACATCATGATCATGCAAGATTATTTTTATTAACATCAAAGATACAGTTGATATTATGCATGATTGTTTTCATTAATCATCAAAACTAACCTTAAACATTATTATTATTATTATTATTATTATTATTAGTAGTAGTAGTAGTATTAGTAGTAGTAGTAGTAGTAGTAGTAGTATGTTTTCCTTAGAAAGTTCCCTTGGTCTGGAACATCCTAATCTTCCCTTGAAAGTTCCCTTGAATTGACCATCTGTGTTTTGACCATCTTCCTGTTCTGACCATCTGTGTAAATCAACACTCCTTCCTGGAACTCAATCTAATAACTTTTCTTCTTAACCCATTCTTGGATGGGTTTAACTAAATCATAGACCAAGCTTTTTATAATATCTAGTAAACTGTCTACCTAGAGAAATCTTCTGTTGAATAAAGTAAGCACACATCATGGAGCTCTTGCGCTGTGGGAAGAACCCATGGTTCTGGTTTTTGGTCTGAGTCCAATTAATTGAGGAACTGCAGTGGTGACAAATAACTCTCTGTAAGCCTTTTAATGAGTGCAGCAGCTTCTGCTTCTAGGCCATTTTTTAGTCTTGTTACATGGCTATGATTGTTGTTACTATGAACTTCCACTGGGGATCTCTTTTTATTGTCCCCAAGTAATATTTGTGTATGTCCAATATAGCCAATAAGTCCTCAAACTATCAATATAATGGAAAACAAAAGGATGAATAGCTTAAGTTTGGTCCAGGACTTCCTGCTCTGCAAGCAGTCCCAGACTGCCCAGACCTTGTCAGACAGCAGACTTGACTTCACCTCCACCATAAAATTAAGTAAAATTATTTTTGCAAAGGAATACTTTAACATATTCTAGAATATCACTTAAATATAATTAAACAGAGGCTGGGTGATGTTGTACCTGGTTGAGTGCACACATTGCAGTGCTCAAGGACCCAGGTTCAATTCCCTGGTCCCACTTGTTGGGGGGGGGAGTTTCATGAGTGGTGAAACAATGCTGCAGGTATTTCTTTTTCTCTCAATTTCTTTATCTCTATCCAAAATGAATAAATCATGGTTAGGTCTTCTCTTCAAAGGAACATGAATAGAACAAATTGTTCAGTACAAAAAAAGTTTTTTTTTTTTTTCTTTTTTTCCTCCAGTGTTATTGCTGGGCTCGGTGCCTGCATCATGAATCCACTGCTCCTGGAGGGCATTTTTTCCCTTTTTGTTGCCCTTGTTGTTGTAGCCTTGTTGTGGTTATTATTATTGCCATTGTTGGCACTACTCGTTGTTGGATAGGACAGAGAGAAATGGAGAGAGGAGGGGAAGACAGAGAGGGGGAGAGAAAGATAGACACCTGCAGACCTGCTTCACTGCTTGTGAAGTGACTCCCCTGCAGGTGGGGAACCGGGGCTCAAACCGGGATCCTTAAGCCAGCACCATGTGCGCTTAACTTGTTGCGCTACCGCCTAACTCCCTAATAGTCTTCATCATAATTTATTTTCTCCTTCTTTTTTTTTTTTAGAAAGTAATCTTTTTAAATATTTTATTTAGCTCTCCTCTCCTCTCCCGGATCAACTAGGAATACCAAAGGAGACCACCCGGGACTGAAGCAAGACAGGACTAGAATGACCACAGAAACCCACTAAATCACCGGTGAGTACAAACATGTGTGACTGGTGACAGAGAGGAGAGAGGAGCCTAGGGAGAGATTAAGTGACCGCTAACAGTTCAGCAGTTTATCAGTTGAGAGAGACACCACCTCCAGTCTGCTCCACCAACAAGGGGACAGCTTAAGGGAGGAGAGGACTCCCCAGAGATTCACCAAGTGCAACTCTGAGTCTCCATTGCTACTACCCTCAGAATCTGGAGCAGTGACAGGGAGGGATACCAGGGGACAGAGATCTAACCAGGAAACTCAGGAGAAGACCTATACCTCGGTGGCATATCTGAGGGGCTGTGAAAGTCTCTTTGCATAACCACTGGATTATCTCTGCCACACCCTGCTTTATCTCTTGGTCAGGAGTCAGTGATTAAGCTAAAAAGCCTATTGATAGTTTAAAAGCCTTCAGGCTCCCATAGCCTACAGGGAAGAAAATAAAAGAGGCTTTTAAACCACTGAGCTCCAACTCAGGGATTGAAACAACTGTTAACTTCCACCACTGTGAACACTTTAATTAACTTACTTAGACACAAGTCAATCCAGGCAATAGTGATCAATAATTTGAAAAGTACTGATAAAGGGAACTCATAACAAAATATATAAAATGGTTAAAACAACAAGAAGAAATATTGGAGAATCAAACCAGGGCAAGAGTCCAGCTAAAAGTCCTCCAGAGGGTGAAGCACAAAATAACGAGTTCAACATCCAAACATTAGCTAAGGAAATAATAAGAGGAGTGAGTAAAGAATTTGAAAAAATTGTAATCAGAAATACAGGAACAACAAATGAGAATATGGAAGAAAATACTAATTATCTCATAGTTATTAGAGAGCTGAAAGCTGAAATCGCTGAATTAAGAATGCAACTAGCTGAACAAGCTAAAACAGTATCAGAGCAGGGCAACAAAATAGATGAACTCCAGAAAACAGTAGAGGGCAGAGAGAATAGAATCTATGAGGCTGAAGACAGAATTAGCAAGATTGAGGATGAATTAGAGACAGCTAAAAAAGAAGTAAGAGATCTCAAAAAGAGATTAAGAGATGCTGAAAACAACAACAGAGTCCTATGGGATGACTTCAAAAGAAACAATATACGCATTATTGGCATACCAGAGGAAGAAAGAGAAGGAGAGGAAGAAAGCATTTTCCATGCCATAATAGCTGAAAACTTCTCTAGTCTAGACAACATCAAAGACATAAAGATTCAAGAAGCCCAGAGGGTCCCAAACAGAATTAACCCAGACCTAAAGACACCAAGACATGTCATACTTAGATTGGAAAGGAATAAGGATAAAGAAAGGATCCTCAAGGCTGCAAGAGAAAAACAAAAAAGAGTCACCTACAAAGGAAAACCCATAAGATTAGCAGCAGACTTCTCCATACAAACACTACAGGCCAGAAGAGAATGGCAAGATATCTATCGAGTGCTCAATGAGAAAGGCTTTCAGCCAAGAATACTATATCCTGCTAGACTGTCATTCAGACTAGATGGAAGCATCAAAACCTTCTCAGACAAGCAACAGTTGAAGGAATCAACTATCACCAAGCCTTCCCTGTAAGAAGTTCTGAAAGGTCTCCTATAAACAACCAGATCACCACAAATAGGACATATATCAAAACACACTAAAACTGTATAAGAATGGCATTAAAATATCTTCAATCTTTGATATCAATAAATGTCAATGGCCTGAATTTACCTATTAAAAAACACAGAGTACGAAGATGGATCAGAAAACACAACCCAACAATATGCTGTCTACAGGAAACCCACCTAACTCAACAAGACAAACACAGACTTCAAGTGAAAGGGTGGAAAACTATCATACAAGCCAATGGCCCACAAAAAAGGGCAGGAACAGCTATTCTCATATCTGACATGATAGACTTTAAAATAGATAAAATTAAAAAAGATAGGAATGGACACTACTTAATGCTCAGAGGATCAGTCAATCAAGAGGACTTAACAATTATTAATATCTATGCACCCAATGAGAAGCCATCTAAATACATCAAACTTCTACTGAAAGAGCTACAGCAATATATTAACAGTAACACAATCATAGTAGGGGACTTCAACATCCTACTCTCTCAACTTGACAGATCATCCAGGCAGAAAATCAATAAAGACATAAGGGAGCTAAATGAAGAGATAGATAAACTAGAACTATTGGACATTTTCAGAGTCATTCATCCCAAGAAACTGGAATATACATTTTACTCAAATCCACATGGGTCATTCTCAAGGATACACCAGATGTTAGGCCACAAAGACAGCATCAGCCAATTCAAGAGCATTGAAATCATCCCAAGCATCTTCTCAGACCACAGTGGAATTAAACTAACACTTAACAATCAACAAAAGATTAGTAACAGTCCCAAAATGTGGAAGCTCAACAGTACACTTCTTAACAACTTCTGGGTCAAAGAGGAAATCAAGGAAGAAATCAAAATGTTTCGAGAGTTCAATGAAAATGAAGACACAAGCTATCAAAATATTTGGGACACAGCTAAAGCAGTCCTAAGAGGGAAGTTCATAGCTATACAAGCACACATTAGGAAACAAGAAAAAGCACAAATAAACAGCCTGATTGCACATCTTAAAGACCTAGAAGAAGAACAACAAAGGAATCCTAAAGCAACCAGAAGGACAGAAATCACTAAAGTTAGGGCAGAAATAAATAACATTGAGAATAGGAAAACCATACAAAAGATCAATGAAAGTAAATGTTGGTTCTTCGAAAGAGTAAACAAAATCGACAAACCTTTAGCCAGACTCACAAAACAAAAAAGGGAGAAGACCCAAATAAATCGGATAGTCAATGAAAGAGGAGATATCACAACAGACACTGCAGAAATTCAACATATCATGAGAGGCTTCTATGAACAACTATATGCCACCAAGCTAGAGAACCTGGAAGAAATGGACGATTTCCTAGATACCTACCAACTTCCAAAAGTAAGTCAAGAGGAAGTGGATAACATGAACAGGCCCATCACAGCTAATGAAATTGAAACAGTTATCAAAAATCTTCCCAAAAATAAAAGTCCTGGACCAGATGGTTTTACAAATGAATTCTACAAAACCTTCAAAGAAGAACTAATACCTCTACTTTTAAAAGTCTTCCAGAAGACTGAAGACACTGGAAGTCCTGCCAGCTTCTATGAAGCCAACATCACCCTGATACCAAAAGCAGACAGGGACACAACCAAAAAAGAAAACTACAGACCAATATCTCTGATGAACATAGATGTGAAAATATTGAACAAAATTCTAGCCAACCTGGGGAAAGCAGAGTCTCTTCAACAAATGGTGTTGGAAACAATGGGTTGAAACATGCAGAAGAATGAAACTGAATCACTGTATCTCACCAAATACAAAAGTAAATTCCAAGTGGATCAAGGACTTGGATGTTAGACCAGAAACTATCAAATACTTAGAGGAAAAGATTGGCATAACTCTTTTCCTTATAAATTTTAAAGACATTTTCAATGAAACGAATCCAATTACAAAGAAGAGTAAGGCAAGTATAAACCTATGGGACTACATCAAATTAAAAAGCTTCTTCACAGCAAAAGAAACCACTACCCAAACCAAGAGACCCCTCACAGAATGGGAGAAGATCTTTACATGCCATACATCAGATAAGAGTTTAATAACCAACATATATAAAGAGCTTGCCAGACTCAACAACAAGACAACAAATAACCCCATCCAAAAATGGGGGGAGGACTTGGACAGAATATTCACCACAGAAGAGATCCAAAAGGCCGAGAAACACAGGAAAAAATGCTCCAAGTCTCTGATTGTCAGAGAAATGCAAATCAAGACAACAATGAGATATTACTTCACTCCTGTGAGAATGTCATACATCAGAAAAGGTTACAGCAGCAAATGCTGGAGAGGGTGTGGGGTCAAAGGAACCCTCCTGCACTGCTGGTGGGAATGTAAATTGGTCCAACCTCTGTGGAGAACAGTTTGGAGAACTCTCAGAAGGCTAGAAATGGACCTACCCTATGACCCTGCAATTCCTCTCCTGGGGATATATCCTAAGGAACCCAACACATCCATCCAAAAAGATCTGTGTACACATATGTTCTTGGCAGCACAATTTGTAATAGCCAAAACCTGGAAGCAACCCAGGTGTCCAACAACAGATGAGTGGCTGAGCAAGTTGTGGTATGTTGTTTTTGACAGGTTATGTTGTTTTTGCAGGGCTGGCTTCTCGGGTGGGTAACAGATGACCAGGGACTCATGGTTGAGCTGTAGGCAGTATCTCTTTATTCATGCAGGACACAGCACAATCTAAGATGAGCTAAGTTAAACTCAAAGTACAGTACTGTAAAACTCACAATGCTGTCTTTATATATACTTCCCAAGTAGGGTGGAAACAGGATGTGACATAGAGAGGGTGGAGAGAAAAGTGACTGGTGAAAATCAGGGTGTGATAAAGAAGGGATCAGGGTGCGACAAGGAGGGGGGTGGAGCAAAAACATATCATGAAACTGGGGATTGAACCAATGCCCTGGAGGGAGGTGCTTGTTAACAGCGGTTATGTAAATAGAATGAAGTGGTTATGTAAATAGAATAGTGTTAAGCAGGGGGGATTTAAACCAAATGAAACAGAAGGGGTCTCATGCATACCAACAGTGGTATATATACACAATGGAATAATACTTAGTTGTAAAAAATGGTGACTTTACCGTTTTCAGCCGATCTTGGATGGACCTTGAAAAAATCATGTTGAGTGAAATAAGTCAGAAACAGAAGGATGAATATGGGATGATCTCACTCTCAGGCAGAAGTTGAAAAACAAGATCAGAAATGAAAACACAAGTAGAACCTGAAATGGAATTGGTGTATTTCACCAAAGTAAAAGACTCTTGGGTGGGTGGGTGGGGAGAATACAGGTCCATGAAGGATGATAAATGACATAGTGGGGGTTGTATTGTTAAATGGGAAACTGGGGAATGTTATCCATGTACAAACTATTGCATTTCCTGTTGAATGTAAAACATTAATTCCCCAATAAAGAAATAAATTTAAAAAAATCAATAAATAATATTTTATTTTATTGTTTATATATTGTTATAGGGAGAGAGAGATCAGAGCACTGCTCAACTCTTCTGGTGGTACTGGGGATTGAATCTAGAATGCAAAGCTTCAGGCATGAAAATCTTGTGTATAACCATTATGCTGGCTTCCCATAATTCATTAAAAATTAATAATATGGGGGCTGGGTGGTGGTTCACCTGGTTAAGCACACACGTTACAGCACACAAGGACCCAAGTTCAAGCCCTCAGTCCCCACCTGCTGGGGAAAACTTCAGAGAGGTGAAGCAGGGCTGTAGGTGTCTCTCTGTCTCTCTTCCTATCTCTCCCTCCTCTCCATATCTGGCTGTCTCTATCCAATAAATAAAAATTTTTAAAAAATTAAAAAATGAATAATATATATGAAATAGAATGAGAGACAGTCTGACTGTCCACTGTGCCACCTAAGTAGCAAATTGTTTAACTTGTTTTTTATGAGCGCATTGCTCAATTTGGGCTTATGGTGATGCTAATGCTTAACCTCCAGTCTTTGGAGTCTCAGGGATGAAAGTCTTCTGCATAATCATTATGCTATCAGTATTTCCCTGACCTTCACCATGATTTCTTTAGTAAAGTTACAATATTATTTTACAACTTTCAATTGTTTGGGATACTATATTGAAAACACTCTTCAATATTAATGTCTTCCAGATAGCTAAATTCTTTTTTTTTAATTTCTTTATTGAGGAATTAATGTTTTACATTCCATGGTAAATACAATAGTTTGTACATGCATAACATTCCCCAGTTTCCCATACACCAGATAGCTAAATTCTTGTAAGGTTAGTTGTTAAAGGCAAAAGTTCAACTGTGGAGGTTGGGCAGTAGTGCAACAGATTAAGCGCACCTGGTGTAAAGCTCAAGGAATGGCTCAAGGATCCTGGTTGGAGCCCTTGCTCCCCACCTGCAGGGGGGTCGCTTTGCAAGTGGTGAAGCAGGCCTGCAGGTATCTATCTTTCTCTCCTCCTCTCTGTCTTCCCTTCTTCTATCCACTGCCAGGGGCTGTGGACTCATTGTACAGGCACCGAGCCCTATCGATAACCCTAGAGGCAAAAAAAAAAAAAAAAAAGTTCAAGTGTTTCCCTACCTGACTATGGGAAATACAAGATTTATTTATTTATTTATTTATTTATTTATTTATTTGCTTATTTATTTTACCGGAGCATTGCTCAGCTCTGGTTTATGGTGGTGATGGGGGCTGAACCTGGGACTTTGGAGCTTCAGGCATAAGAGACTTTTTGCATAACCATTATGCTATCTACCCCTACCCAATACAAGATGTTTTTTTTTTTTTTCTCCTCCAGGGTTATTGCTGGGCTCGGTGCCTGCACTATGAATCCACCGCTCCTGGAGGCCATTTTCCCCCCTTTTGTTGCCCTTGTTGTGATTATTATTATTACCATTGTTGATGTTGTTCGTTGTTGGATAGGACAGAGAGAAATGGAGAGAGGAAGGGAAGACAGAGAGGAGGAGACAAGGATAGACACCTGCAGACCTGCTTCACCACCTGTGAAGCGACTCCCCTGCAGGTGGGGAGCCGGGGGCTCGAACCGGGATCCTTACGCTGGTCCTTGCGCTTTGCGCTACGTGAGCTTAACCCACTCTGCCACCGCCCAACCGCCCCCCATACAAAATTTTTTAAATGGAATAATTTGTATTGAGGGAAAATGATTTGTCAAATATTGAACAGGACTGTCTAAGCCTGGAGATTCTACTATCATGCATTGGGTTTGAAAAGTAAAAATAAAAACAATACAGACAAAAACCATTACTCTGCCTCCCCTTTTTTTTTAGTCCTTTTCCCCAGAACTCCCTGATGATACAAATCACCTGAAGAATGGTGCCTCTTATTCTCAGAATCTGATACTAACAACTTTTAATTCTAAACACCTACCAACACTATTTGAGCATCAGTGTTGTCAATTCAAAAGTCAACTAAGAATGAATACTTTGAAGTATGAGTTGGACAGCAACTGACATTACAGACATGCTTCCTAGAGTTCAGGGAAAATTCTAGGTAAGAAAAACATGCAACTGATTGGTCAGATCCTTCCTCTCTGAGACCACTGATGCAACAAATGAAATGATGTAGCTCTCAGCAGTGCTGAGTTCCAGAGTTTCCTTGCCTCTCTTTGTGTTCTAATTTGGGGTCCCAGAAGTACTTAGAGATTAGCAAATTAGCACAGAATTGAAAACAAATTGTTCCTGCTGGGCAGTACAGATGGAGCCAGTCAGGGAACTGAAGCATGCAGAGGTTCAGCATAGACACTGGAGAGGACTAGGCAGGGACATACTAGGAAAGTTTCTTAGAATAACCCAGAACCCACTCTGATGTCTGCAGCAGTGTGGAATTCTGTTATTCTGTAGCTTACTCCATATGTGCAGTCACATGTGCTCTTCCATCAGGGAGTTTGCCGTGAACTTTGATGTGTGGAACTTACTAAATGGAACATCATCATATATACCTTTATTTCTATCAAATGACACTAAATTTGAGTTTACTGGGAGCAGTGTTTATTTTTCCCCCCTCCTGGAGTCTGCTTAGCAAACAGATGGAACTTTTCCTAATTCAAATCAGCAACATAGTACCGAGCCACATGGCAGCATTTCACAATATTAAACAATACACTCTGCTGGGGGCCAGCCCCAACAGGTTATTAGGGTCAGCCTGAAGGAGGAGGGGCGTCAGCGAAGGATGAAGGATGAGAGATGAGTGAGTTGATGCTGAAACAAGCTCAAGCAGACATCTCTGTCTTACTTAAGCAGAACTTTATTTTTATAGTCTCATAAGGCTTAGATCATTCAAACAAAAATCACCAAGGTATTGATTATTAAAACAAAAATCACCAAGTAAGAACAGCACAGGTAGGGAACACCTCCTGCTTTGTGGAACATTTACATTCCAAGGGCACTTTCTACCCTAGAGATCACATCATCGTTTCTATGTCTTTTGTTTTTCCTGTACCTGTGTGCTAGGCAAATGTCCTATTGATTAAGATTAATATTCTACCTTTTATGCCATTCTCTTGGGCCTGTGCATCAGAAGACAACGGTTTATAGAAAGTTCAAGCTTGTTATGTTTCTAGGGGCCTTAAACAAATTGAGCAGCCCATTTTTCACAAAATCTGTTCCATTGTTTGATCAAGGAGTTTTGTTTTGTTTTGTTCCAAGTTAAACTCTCTAGCTAGAATCCATCTTCTGTGTATGCTCACTATGTGACCTAGGTTCTTGTGTACTATTCCTGCATAAGGAGGTGGGAGCATAGTGGTGGATGGTAGATTAAAAGGCCCATTGTATCTAGGCAGGTACCATAACTTTCCACTAATTATTTATGTAAGGTGGCCCCTCCACTGTGGGAACCACCAATCTTTTTCTGTATTTTAGGGGGAATACTAAAGGAAGTGGTGTAGATAAAGGGGAAAACATTTTTTCCTATTGGGGCCTCCTGAAAAATTCTGCATTACTGATATTGCTTGTTCCATTATGTTCAATCTTATAGAGTGCAGTGCAGGTTTTGTCATTATTTTTGTCATTTGGTAAGGCTCTGAGCCTGGCCATAGGTAAATATTATTAAGACCACATAGAGCTTAATCATGGCAAAAGGCGAGATGGTTTCAGTTTGGCCTGGAGAGTCCAACTGTGCTGAACTTCCTGCAAAGCTGGTACCATGTCAAGCAGCTCGCATGGTGGCGCCTGCGCCAACACTCTACAATTGCAGCTAAATACATAGCATGTGTGCTGTAATACTGCTTCTTTGCAAAGGCCGCTACACAAGAGCTACTCTAGAAGTATGAAAACAGTTAAAAAGATGAAGTTAAATCTTCAAAAATGTTGATAAACATTTCAAATTTAAGTCATTTCCACTTAAAAAACTCTATTTAGAGAGCCCCCGTGAGATGAAGTCCTGGGTTTGATTCCTAGCATTGCATGTGCCAAACTGTTTCTCTGGTTCTCTTTCTTTCTCGTATAAATAAGTCTTTAAAAAGGCGTTCGTATATAGGACTGACATGATAGCTCACCTGAATAGGGTGCCTGCTTTTAAAAAATAAATAAATATTTATTTATTCCCTTTTGTTGCCCTGGGTGCCTGCTTTATCACGTGCATCCAGGTTCAAGGACAGCCCCTACCACAATAGAGAAGGCTTTGGTGCCACACTGTCTTTCTCTCGGTCTCTGTTTCTTATTATTTGCTTACTTTTCACCAGAGCACTTCGCTGCTGTGACTTGCAGTGCGAACCCCAGAAATCTCTGAATTGCACGCAAGCAGCTCTTTTGCATAACCACTGTGCCGGCTTCTTACCCTCTGCCTGTCTCTTTCTATCTGAAAAAAAGTCAGTTCAGAACAGTGAAACCTGGTAACAACAAGAACAAAACACTTTTATATTCATTAATTATCACTAACCTTTTTTTTAAAGATTTTGAAAGTCAGCCTTTATTTATTTTCCCTTTTTGTTGCCCTTGTTGTATCACTAACCTTTTAACGGTAATAGGTAATGTTTAATATTTTAGAAGTAAAACAACTGTCTGGAAGTCATAAAAATTAATTTTCATTTTATTTTTGATAAACTATTCAAAATGTTTATACTGATTATAATTATAGATTTTAATTTTATTAATATTTATTTATTTACTTATTGAATAGAGACAGAAATTAAGAGGGAAGGAGGAGTAAAGAGGAAGAAAGAGGGCAGGGGTAGACAGCATAATGGTTATGCAAAGAGACTCTCATGCCTGAGGCTCCAAAGTCCCAGGTTCAATCCTCTGAACCACCATAAACCAGAGATGAGCAGTGCTCTGGTAAAAAGAGAGAGAGAAAGAGAGAGAAAGAATGGAGACAGAGAGAGGCCGGGTGGTGGTGCACCTGGTAGAGCGCACATTACAGTGCACAAGGTCCCCACCTGCAGGGTGGAAGCTTCACAAGTGGTGAAATCAAAGTGAAGTAGGAATTCTGACAATTTATAGTGAGTCACAGTTAGGTGGCCCTAATGGGCCTTGTGCATGTCTAAGGTATGAAGGAACAGACTTCATGAATAAGCAGAGGAAGACAGCCAACAATAAGCATGAGAGTAATGGAGATGCCACACACATATCAAAACAGTGGGTTTGAGAAAGAATTAAGAGACAAGAAATAGCCTCAGATTCTGCTCAATTTTTTTTTTTCTTCTGGGCATAGGGCTTTGATTTTAGCAACCAAAAGGTCTTTGACTAGAAGAGTAGTTAAATTAACTCCTAATACTCTAATCCTAAATAATCTAAAACTATTAGTGTAAATCCTTCAGAAACTGGGAAGATTGGGAACAGTGAAAATATCTCTTAGACTGACATAGTCATATCTAACCTAGAGATTGTAACTATCTTTTTTTTTTCCTCTCTCACTATTTGGTTTATCTGACTGTTTTGTTCTAATTGTAGGAAAATATTTAAAGGTCAATAGGAAACTCAGGGATATTGCTACTATCATTTCAAGCTTAAATGATCCAAGTCAATTCTGCTGATAGGATCTTAGCTTCTAAACATGTTAGGAAACATAGGGAGTATGTTTGTAGCAGTCTTTGCTTGAATCTGTGTCTACCACTGTACTACTTAGACATTATGGCCATGGAGAGGGGCTAGACAGAAAGGGCCTCTAAAGGTATCCATTCCTTAAATATTCTTTTTAAAAAAATATTTATTTATTTATTTATTCCCTTTTGTTGCCCTTGTTTTATTGTAGTTATTCTTGTCATCGTTGTTGGATAGGACAGAGAGAAATGGAGGGGGGAGACAGAGAGGGAGAGAGAGAGAGAGACCTGCAGACCTGCTTCGCAACTCTCCTCCAGGTGGGGAACTGGGGGCTTGAACCAGGATCCTTATGGTCCTTGCACTTTGCGCCACGTGCGCTTAACCCGCTGCGCTACCGTCTGACTTCCTAGGTATCCATTCTTGAGGGACTGGGTGGTGGTGCACCTGGTTGAGCGCATGTATTACAATTAGAAAGGAACTGGGTTCGAGCCCCAGTCCACACCTGCAGGGGGAAAGCTTTGCAAGTGGTAAAGCAGTGCTACAGGTCTCTCTCTCTCTCACCCCTTCCCTCTTGATTTCTGGCTGTCTATCCAATAAATAAAGATTTTTTTAAAAAGTATCCAATTTCTCTCAGTGTCTGTCTCTCTGCATCTCTCTCAAAAATAAAAATAAACAAACAGTAAAAAAAAAAGAAAACTATTGTATTTACTGTTGAATGTAAAGCATTAATTCCCCAATAAAGAAATAAATTATTAAAAAAAAAAAAAGAAAACAAAAGTATCCATTCTTGAGACTCCATTTACACAAAAGCTTTTGCAAAGAAGCAAACATATTCCCATATCAAAGACAGAGTCTTGAGAAGGTAATGTTGACCTGAGTTAGGAAGAGGGCTTTCCAAACATGCTGAATCAAAAGTGACTCAAAATGAAAGAAAGCACCCCCACCCTCCCAACACACACACACACACACACACACACACACACACACACACACACACACACACACACTGCTTCTAGTAGAACCTCACTTAGTCTTTGGGCACTGTGGGTAGCAGCAATCTTGGACACTCACTCGCTCAGGCTGGGCTAGATTTTGTTTCAAGCTGGTTTACTAGTAGTTTCTGTGTGGATGGCCTCCCTTATTCTTAGTCCTGCATTTAAATTTTGCTTTTTTCACCCCATCCAAAAATGGGGGGAGGACTTGGACAGAATATTCACCACAGAAGAGATCCAAAAGGCCGAGAAACACAGGAAAAAATGCTCCAAGTCTCTGATTGTCAGAGAAATGCAAATCAAGACAACAATGAGATACCACTTCACTCCTGTGAGAATGTCATACATCAGAAAAGGTAACAGTAGCAAATGCTGGAGAGGATGTAGGGTCAAAGGAACCCACCTACACTGCTGATGGGAATGTTAATTGGTCCAACCTCTGTGGAGAACAGTCTGGAGAACTCTCAGAAGGCTAGAAATGGACCTACCCTGTGATCCTGCAATTCCTCTCCTGGGGATATATCCTTAGGAACCCAATACACCCTTCCAAAAAGATCTGTGTACACATATGTTCTTGGCAGCACAATTTGTAATAGCCAAAACCTGGAAGCAACCCAGGTGTCCAACAACAGATGAGTGGCTTAGCAAGTTGTGGTGTATATATACAATGGAATACTACTCATCTATTAAAAATGATGTCTTTACTGTTTTCAGCCGATCTTGGATGGACCTTGAAAAATTCATGTTAAGTGAAATAAGTTAGAAACAGAAGGATGAATATGGGATGATCTCACTCTCAGGCAGAAGTTGAAAAACAAGATCAGAAAAGAAAACACAAGTAGAACCTGAAATGAAATTGGTGTATTTCACCAAAGTAAGAGACTCTGGGGTGGGTGGGTGGGGAGAATACAGGTCCATGAAGGATGATAGAGGACCTAGTGGGGGTTGTATTGTTATATGGGAAACTGGGGAATGTTATGCATGTACAAACTATTGTATTTACTGTTGAATGTAAACACTAATTCCCCCCCCCAAAAAAAAATAATAAAGTTTGCTTTTTTCTTTTTCTTTTTTTTTGGTGCATGTGAAATATATACTCTGCCACTGAGTTACATCCCCAGCCCCTACATTTATCTTATTTTGCACTAGGACCCCCAGCATGTGTGAGTCTGCTACTCCAGCAAACTTTTTTTTTTCTTTTAATTTCAAATATAAGACTGGTGAAATAGTTCACTTGGATAGTGTAATGCTTTGCCACAACATGACTCAAGTTTGAGTCCCCACTGCACTGCTTTGGTGCTATGATCTCATTTTACGCGTTCTCTCTCTCCCTCTCTCTCTCTTTCTCTCTCTCAATTTTTTTTTTTTTTTTTGCCTCCAGGGTTATTGCTGGGGCTTTGTGCCTGCACTATAAATCCACTGCTTCTTCTTCTTTTTTTTTTTTTAACCAGAGCACTGTTCAGCTCTGGCTTATAGTGGTGCGGGGGGATTGAACCTGGGACTTTGGAGCCTCAAGCATGAGAGTCTGTTTGCATAACCATTATGCTATCTAACCTCCACCCTACTGCTTCTGGAGGCTATTTTTTCCCTTTTTTTTTTTTTGTTGCCCTTGTTGAGTATCATTGCTGTTATTATTATTGTTGTTGTTGTCACTGCTGTCATTGTTGTTGGATAGGACAGAGAGAAACCTAGAGAAGAGGGGAAGACAGAGGAGAGAAGAGAAGAGAAGAGAAGAGAAGAGAAGAGAAGAGACACCTGCAGACCTGCTTTGCTGCTTGTGAACCAACCCCCCTGCAGGTGGGGAGCCTGGGGCTCAAACCCGATCTTTATGCCAGTCCTTGCATTTCTCACCACGTGAGCTTAACCCACTGCACTACCACCCGCCCCCCAATTTTTTTATCTTTAGTTATTATTTTTTTTTTATAGAAATAGCCAGAAATTGAGAAGGGGAGATAGAGAGGGAGAGAGACAGAGAGACACCTCCTGCCCTGCTTCACCATTCATGAAGCTTTCCCCTGCAGGTGGGGACCGGCCCTTGCTCACTGTAACATGTGTGCTCAACCAGGTGCACCACCACCTGGCCCTTCTGCCTCTATCAAAAAAAAAAAATTGGGTCCAGGTGGTGGAGCACCTGGTTAAGCGCACACGTTACAATGCAAAGGGTCCCAAGCCCTTGGTCCACACCATCAGGGGGAAAGCTTCACGGGTGGTGAAGCAGGACTGCAGGTGTCTCTTTGTTCTCCCCCTCTTTATTTCCCTCCCCTCTCAATTTCTCTGCATCAAATAAATAAATTTTAAAAATAATTTTAAAAAACTCAGATAGGAGGATTGGGCAATAGCACAGTGGGTTAAGCACACATGCTACAAAGTGCAAGGACCAGCACAAGGATCCCGGTTCTAGCCTCAGGCTCCCTGTCTGCAGGGGGGGTCGCTTCACAGGCAGTGAAGCAGGTCTGCAGGTACCTATCTTTCTCTCCCCCCTCTGTCATCCCCTCCTCTCTCCATTTCTCTCAGTCCTAACAACAAAGACATCAATAACAACAATAGTAATAACCACAACAATGATAAAACAATAAGGGCAACAAAAAAGGGGGTGGGAATAGTCTCCAGGAGCAGTGGATTTGTGGTGCAGGCACCAAGCCCCAGCAATAACCCTGGAGGTAAAAAATAAATAAATAAATAAATAAATAAATAAATAAATAAATAAATAAATTCAGATAGTATGATAGGGAGAGACAGAGAAAGAAAGAGAAACATCAAGCATAACCTCACCATTTCTGGAGCTTTCCCTTATGCATTGTACTTCCACCTAGTGCCAGGGGGGCTCACACCTGAGCCCTCATACAGGGTGGAAGTGAGTATTCTACCCAGTGAGCTATTTCTTGTCCCCAACTCCTACATTTAAACTCTTGTCCAACACAACTACTTTTTATTTGTTTTTAAGCTACTGATATCATGCATATCCCAAATCTTTACTAATCTACCTGTCTCCAACAGGACTTGCTGCTGTGATATCTGGTCTCTCTGCTGCCATTCATGTCTTCCCCCACTCTGTACCTAGCATAATAGCTAGTGGGGATTTAAAAATAAAAAAAGGAAACCTCTTAATATTCCAGTGTCTTCTATTCCCCTTAGCACAAAGCAAACCCCTCAACCTAGTTTACAAACCCTGAATAAACTAGCTCCTGGACCTCTCTGACATAACCTAAGATCTCCTTGTTGGTTTTATTCCATTCACATGAACTTTCTTTGTATTTGTGAAACATCCAAGCTCCTAGGTCCCTCTTCCTTGATTCAAATGCTATCTCTATTGTTGAGCCTTTCTTGACCTCTTGGTCTAAATGCCTTACTTTCTGATGAAGTTACTTTTCATCTCACATGCTCATGTTTCATTTTTTCATTAAGTATGTTACTCTTCAGAATAGCTCACATTTTTCTTTGTTTATTGCTAGTCTCCTTCCAGCACAATCAAAGCTGTACAATAAATGGGTTGAAACATGCAGAAGAATGAAACTGAACCACTGTATTTCACCAAGTACAAAAGTAAATTCCAAGTGGATCAAGGACTTGGATGTTAGACCACAAACTATCAGATACTTAGAAGAAAATATTGGCAGAACTCTTTTCCTTATAAATTTTAAAGACATCTTCAATGAAATGAATCCAATTACAAAGAAGACTAAGGCAAGTATAAACCCATGGGACTATATCAAATTAAAAAGCTTCTTCACAGCAAAAGAAACCACTACCCAAATCAAGAGACCCCTCACAGAATGGGAGAAGATCTTTACATGCCATACATCAGACAAGAGTTTAATAACTAACATATATAAAGAGCTCGCCAAACTCAACAAAAAGACAACAAATAACCCCATCCAAAAATGGGGGGAGGACATGGATAGAATATTTACCACAGAAGAGATCTGAAAGGCCTAGAAGCTTCACCACTGTGCCACCTCTTGGACCATGTGCAGTATAATTTGTAATAGCCAAAACCTGGAAGCAACCCAAGTGTCTAACACAGATGAGTGGCTAAGTAAGTTATGATATATATACACAATAGTATATTACTGTGCTATTAAAAATGATGAATTCACCTTCACCTTATCTTGGATGTAACTTGAAGGAATTATGTTAATTGAGATAAGCAAGGAAAGGAAGGATGAATGTGGGAGGATCTCAGTCATAGAATTTGAAAAACAAGATCAGAAGGGAAAAGATAAAGCAGAACTTACACCAAAGTAATGGACTCTAGGGTGGTGGGGAGTGTTCAGGTCCTGGAAAATGATGATGGAGGACCACCTAGGTGGAGGGTTATGCAGAAAACTGAGAAATGTTACACATGTATATTTTACTGTGAACTGTAAACCATTAATCCCATAATAAAGGAAAAAAAGTTATGGAGGCTGGGTGGTGACACACTGGGTTTGAGCCCCTGGTTCCTCACCTGCAAAGGGATCACTTCACAAGTCCTGAAATAGGCCTGCAGGTGTCTTATCCACCCCACCCCCCCAACCCCCCACCCCGTCTTCCTCTCCTTTCTTGATTTCTCTCTGTCCTATCCAACAACTACAGCAACAGCAATAACAACAACAACAATAAACAACAAGGACAACAAAAGGGGAAAAATTAGCCTCCAGGAGCAGTGGATTCGTAGTGCAGGCACTGAGTCCCAGCAATAGTCCTGGAGGCAAAAAAAAAAAAAAAGAAAGAAAGAAAGAAAGAAAGAAAAGAAAACAGTGTATTAACAGAAGAGGGAAAGGATCCCTTCTTAAAACTACTTAAAACTAAATAATTTACTTACAATTGATATTTAAATATGCCCTACTTTGTGGCTGCTCCCTGATCTACACATTGACACCACCTTTGCATATCATAAAAAGGGAACAGGAGTGAGAACAATAGTGATTTTGGCTTGATTTTTCAAGTCTCCCTCAATAAAATCCCAAATGACAAAGGTGCCAGTATAAATATTTAAACATATTTACACAGCATGTTCTCCTGGAGAAGCACATCTTGTATTTGAGAGAAAAGTCACTTATTAAGTCTATAAAGCTCCAGAGCAAAGATGTCACTTGTAGCACCATAAAAAATAGCAGGCCTCGAACAACAAAATAGATCCCTTTGTGGGCCCCCATAGGACCTTGCCTTCAACTTGGATCAACAATGGTAGAGAATGTTCCATCCTCCTATGGGAGGCTGGACAACATACTCTATGCTACACCTGAGGAAGATAGGTCGATATTGGGGCAGCTTGGAATGTTCCTATTCATGACCACAGAATGTGAGCTCAGATCTACAGGGATGCAGAGGTCGGTCACACAGGCTCCTAAGCTAATTATGGGCCCCAGACCAAATCAAATCGATGATGGGGTTTACAGTCAACAATATTTATACCCCTTTCCCATATTAGGGAACTACTCTCTTCCCTGATCCAGCTTTCTGGTCCTTCTCCCAACCATGACATCATCTCCCCAGACAACAACTTGGATCCACCTGCATATCAGATTTCAGGCTCAGGAAAAAAAACAAACAAACACTAGTATAGCTACAGGCCCTTTGAAATATATCTAAAATACTAGCTATGTACAAAATGGAGGACCCTCCCAACACTTCATTTACACTATTCTCTGTTCCAGTCTCTTGGAAACAGAGTTGGCAGTCAGCTGAGGTAAAGAACAAACACCTCATCACAGTCCCCTGTAAGCGTCAACCCGGCTTTGACCTAGCACGTTATGATTGGGCCCTCCTCAATCACTATCGAACAGGCCATGGCCGGTGCGCTGCTATGTCCCACCGCTGGGGAGCCAGAGACGACCAGAACTGCCCCTGCTGCTACAGACTATGACCCACATAGTCAACGACTGCCACCTCTCCAGATTCAAAGAAGGTCTCGAAACTTTACATCAACCTGACGCTGTTGACTGGCTACGGAAGAAGGGCAAACGCTAGAAGAAGAAGAAACTATTCTAGCCTTTAGGTTCATGATTGTTCAACAATTTGTTTGGCTTTGTATGTTAACTCTCTTTTCAGCCACCAGGTTCCAGATGCTAGCAGGATGCAACCAGACTTCCTCGGACAGACAACCCCACCAATGTGCCTTGGAGCTCTGCTTCCCCAGAGCCCTTCCCCACTAGGTAAAGAGAGATACAGGCTGGGAGTATGGATCAACGTGAGAACGCCCACATTCAGTGGGGAAGCAATTACAGAAGCCAGACCTTCAACATTCTGCATCCCACAATGACCTTGGGTCCATACTCTGAGAGGGGTAAAGAATAGGAAAGCTATCAGGGGAGGGGATGGGATAAAGAGGTCTGGTGGTGGGGATTGTGCGAAGTTGTACCCCTCTTATCCTATGGTTTTGTCAATGTTTCCTTTTTATAAATAAAAAAATTAAATAAAAATAAATAAAATAAAGTAAAAAGAAATGTAGCAGACCTCTAAGATAGTGCCAATGTTAAAATAACTAAGTGTCACAAATTAAAAAGAAAACAATTAGCTAGTAGATCATCTTGAATACAATATTCAACAGTTAGTTCTTGTGAGCACAATGAAACAACTGGAGAAACATAGAGAAAATGTTTGCTACTCTTTTTTTTTTTTCAGTTGGAGATAAGTGGAAACATGGCAATGGCAGAATGTCAGGTTCTTCCTGTTTGCTTGCCTACTTTACCCCTCTCTCTCTCTCTCTCTCTCCAGACTATTATCCTTTTGACTGTTATTTGACTAAACTTTAGTCAAAGACCAGGCTAGCAAGGAAACTATCAAGGAAATAAGATTTGGGTTCCCACACACCCCTTAACCCCAAATGATTTTCCTATATAGATCCCTCCACAAATACACAAACTAGCTTGACCTTTCAGGGAGGGAGACAGACTTGGTCTCTTTCTTTCTTTCTTTCTTTCTTTCTCTCTCTTTCTCTTTCTTCCTTTTTCTTTTTAAGATTTTTCTATTATTATCTTTGTTTATTTATTGGATAGAGGCAGCCAGAAATTGAGCGGGAAGGGAGAGAAAGAGAGAGAGAGAGAGAGAGAGAGACCTACAGTCCTACTTGTGAAGATTTCCCCTGCTGGTGGGGCCTGGGGGCTTGTGTACTGTAATGTGTGCGCAACCAGATGCGCCACTGCCTGGCCCCCCATACTGAGCTTCTTTAGAATATTCTTAGGAGTATACATTAATATTTGTGGGATATTCAGAAATCTCATCCTCAATATGCTTTTTATTCACCAGAGCACTATTCAGCTCTGATTTATAGTGGTGTAGGGGACTGAACCTGGGACTTTGGAGCCTCAGGCATAAAAGTCTCTTTGCATAACCATTATGCTATCTACCACTGCTTGGCAATATGCTTTCTAGTTCACAGTGAAATTATAAATACCGTTGCTATTTCATAACACAACAAATTTGCTTATTAAATTTGACTATCCGGGAGTCAGGAGGTAGTGCAGCGGGTTAAGCGCAAGTGGCGCAAAGCACAAGGACACGCGTAAGGATCCAGGTTCAAGCCCCTGGCTCCCCATCTGCAGGGGAGTCGCTTCACAGGTTGTGAAGCAGGTCTGCAGGTGTCTCTCTCCCCACCTTCCCCTCCTCTCTCCATTTGTCTCTGTCCAATCCAATAACAACGACGTCAATAACTACAACAATAAAATAAGGAGAATAAATAAATAAATATTTAAAAAGTTAAAAAATTCTTTTAAAAATTTGACTATCCATATATATTCTTTCAGGCATTGTAAGTTGTAAAAACAAACTACAAAACACCTCATTTTCAACTACTTTCCACATAAACAGGGACAAATTAAGTGTCTTTGGAAAATAACTCATTTATGAATCTGAAATAATTTTTTGTCGTTAATACTCTTCATACACCATTCTTCAGGAGTGCAGTACATAGATAGATGAAAACATTGATTCTCATAGAAAATATTGATGAAGCTAGAAAATTTATGCAGTAAAGAAATTTTGAGGGGGACTTTCAGGTTCACCGTGTGGAGGTGGAGGTAAGGGTGGGGAAACAGTTCTTTTTTTTTTAATTTTTTTTTATTTTAATTTTTTTATTTAAGAAAGGATTAATTAACAAAACCATAGGGTAGGAGGGGTACAACTCCACACAATTCCCACCGCCCAATCTCCATATCCCACCCCCTCCCCTGATAGCTTTCCTATTCTCTATCCCTCTGGGAGCATGGACCCAGGGTCATTGAGGGTTGCAGAAGGTGGAAGGTCTGGCTTCTGTAATTGCTTCCCCGCTGAACATGGGCGTTGACTGGTCGGTCCATACTCCCAGTCTGCCTCTCTCTTTCCCTAGTAGGGTGTGTCTCTGGGGAAGCTGAGCTCCAGGACACATTGGTGGGGTCTTCAATCCAGGGAAGTCTGGTCGGCATCCTGATGGCATCTGGAACCTGGTGACTGAAAAGAGAGTTAACATACAAAGCCAAACAAATTGTTGAGCAATCCTGGACCCAAAGCTTGGAAAAGTGGAGAGGAAGTATTAGGGAGGTACTCACTGCAAACTCTAGTGTACTTCTGCTTTCTTACTTTGGTGCCATACTCCAAACTCAGTCAATTTCTGCTTTGCGTTTCTACTTCTTTTTTTTTTTTTTTTTTACATGCATAACATTCCCCAGATTCCCATTTAACAATACAACCCCCACTATTTCATTCATCATTTTTCATGGACCTGTATTCTCCCCACCCACCCACCCACCCACCCCAGAGTCTTTTACTTTGGTGTAATACTGCAATTCCATTTCTGGTTCAACTTGTGTTTTCTTTTCTAATCTTGTTTTTCAACTTCGGCCTGAGAGTGAGATCATCCCGTATTCATCCTTCTGTTTCTGACTTATTTCACTCAACATGATTTTTTCAAGGTCCATCCAAGATCGGCTGAAAACGTTGAAGTCACCATTTTTTACAGCCGAGTAGTATTCCATTGTGTATATATACCACAACTTGCTCAGCCACTCATCTGTTGTTGGACACCTGGGTTGCTTCCAGGTTTTGGCTATTACAAATTGTGCTTCCAAGAACATATGTGTACACAGATCTTTTTGGATGGATGTGTTGGGTTCCTTAGGATATATCCCCAGGAGGGGAATTGCAGGGTCATAGGGTAGGTCCATTTCTAGCCTTCTGAGAGTTCTCCAAACTGTTCTCCACAGAGGTTGGACCAATTGATATTCCCACCAGCAGTGCAGGAGGGTTCCTTTGACCCCACACCCTCTCCAGCATTTGCTGTTGTTACCTTTTCTGAATTATGACATTCTCACAGGAGTGAAGTGGTATCTCATTGTTGTCTTGATTTGCATTTCTCTGACAATCAGAGACTTGGAGCATTTTTTCCTGTGTTTCTCGGCCTTTTGGATCTCTTCTGTGGTGAATATTCTGTCCAAGTCCTCCCCCCATTTTTGGATGGGGTTATTTGTTGTCT
Source organism: Erinaceus europaeus (assembly GCF_950295315.1). Lineage (NCBI taxonomy): Eukaryota > Metazoa > Chordata > Mammalia > Eulipotyphla > Erinaceidae > Erinaceus > Erinaceus europaeus. The sequence continues at coordinate 74,992,529 of NC_080173.1, forward strand.
TGTTGTTGAGTCTGGCAAGCTCTTTATATATGTTGGTTATTAAACTCTTATCTGATGTATGGCATGTAAAGATCTTCTCCCATTCTGTGAGGGGTCTCTTGATTTGGGTAGTGGTTTCTTTTGCTGTGAAGAAGCTTTTTAATTTGATGTAGTCCCATAGGTTTATACTTGCCTTAGTCTTCCTTGTAATTGGATTCGTTTCATTGAAAATGTCTTTAAAATTTATGCGGAAAAAAGTTCTGCCAATATTTTCCTCTAAGTATCTGACAGTTTCTGGTCTAACATCCAAGTCCTTGATCCACTTGGAATTTACTTTTGTATTTGGTGAAATACAGTGATTCAGTTTCATTCTTCTGCATGTTTCAACCCATTGTTTCCAACACCATTTGTTGAAGAGACTCTGCTTTCCCCATGTAATAGTCTGAGCCCCTTTGTCAAAGATTAGATGTCCATACGTGTGGGGCCTCATTTCTGGGCTCTCAATTCTATTCCACTGGTCAGTGTGTCTGTTCATGTTCCAGTACCAAGCAGTTTTGATGACAATGGCCCTATAATACAGTTTGAGATCTGGGAGTGTGATGCCTCCGGTTCTGTTCTTTTTTCTCAAGATTGTTTTGGCAATTCTAGGTCTTTTCTGGTTCCAGATAAACATTTGTAGCATTTGTTCTATTCTCCTAAAAAATGTGCTTGGGATCTTGATGGGGATAGCATCAAATTTGTAGATGGCTCTGGGTAATATATTCATTTTGATGATGTTAATTCTTCCAACCCATGAACATGGAATATCTTTCCACTTCTTTGTGTCTTTTTCAATTTCTTTGAGTAGTGACTCATAATTTTCAGTATACAAGTCTTTCACTTCTTTGGCTAGGTTTACTCCCAGATATTTTATAGTTTTTGTTGCTATAGAAAAAGGAACTGATTTCTGAATTTCAATTTCTTCTAACTTAGTGTTTGCATAGAGGAATGCCACTGACTTTTGAATGTTAATTTTATAGCCTGACACATTACTGTATTGCCTGATGATTTCCAAAAGCTTCTTGCTGGATTCCTTAGGTTTTTCCATGTATACTATCATGTCATCTGCAAATAAGGAGAGTTTGACTTCTTCTCTTCCAATCTGTATGCCTTTAATTCCTTGCTCCTGCCTGATTGCTATGGCAAGAACTTCCAACACTATGTTGAATAGTAATGGTGATAGTGGGCAGCCCTGTCTAGTACCTGATCTGAGGGGAAATGCTTCCAGTTTTTCACCATTGAGTATGATGTTGGCTATAGGTTTGCTATATATAGACTCCACTATCTTCAGGAATTTTCCATCTATTCCTATTTTTTGTAGTGTTTTGATCATAAAGGGATGTTGTATTTTGTCAAAGGCTTTCTCTGCATCTATTGATATGACCGTGTGGTTTTTGGTCTTGCTTTTGTTGATGTGGTGGATCACACTGATTGATTTACGTATATTAAACCAACCTTGCATGCCTGGGATAAACCCCACTTGGTCATGATGAACAATTTTTTTGATATACTGCTGTATCCGGTGGCTAGAATTTTGTTCAATATTTTCGCATCTATGTTCATCAGAGATATTGGTCTGTAGTTTTCTTTTTTGGTTGTGTCCCTGTCTGCTTTTGGTATCAGGGTGATGTTGGCTTCATAGAAGCTGGCAGGGAGTATTCCAGTGTCTTCAATCTTCTGGAAGACTTTTAAAAGTAGAGGTATTAGTTCTTCTTTGAAAGTTTTGTAGAATTCATTTGTAAAACCATCTGGTCCAGGACTTTTATTTTTGGGAAGATTTTTGATAACTGTTTCAATTTCATTAGCTGTGATGGGCCTGTTCATGTTATCCACTTCCTCTTTACTTAGTTTTGGAAGTTGGTAGGTATCTAGGAAATCATTCATTTCTTCCATTTTCTCTAGCTTGGTGGCATATAGTTGTTCATAGAAGCCTCGCATGATATGTTGAATTTCTGCAGTGTCTGTTGTGATTTCTCCTCTTTCATTTACTATCCGATTTATTTGGGTCTTCTCCCTTTTTTGTTTCGTGAGTCTGGCTAAAGGTTTGTCGATTTTATTTACTCTTTCGAAGAACCAACATTTACTTTCATTGATCTTTTGTATGGTTTTCCTATTCTCAATGTTATTTATTTCTGCCCTAACTTTAGTAATTTTTGTCCTTCTGGTTGCTTTAGGATTCCTTTGTTGTTCTTCTTCTAGGTCTTTAAGATGTGCAATCAGGCTGTTTATTTGTGCCTTTTCTTGTTTCCTAATGTGTGCTTGTATAGCTATGAACTTCCCTCTTAGGACTGCTTTAGCTGTGTCCCAAATATTTTGATAGCTTGTGTCTTCATTTTCATTGAACTCTCGAAACATTTTGATTTCTTCCTTGATTTCCTCTTTGACCCAGAAGTTGTTAAGAAGTGTACTGTTGAGCTTCCACATTTTGGGACTGTTACTAATCTTTTGTTGATTGTTAAGTGTTAGTTTAATTCCACTGTGGTCTGAGAAGATGCTTGGGATGATTTCAGTGCTCTTGAATAGGCTGATGCTGTCTTTGTGGCCTAATATATGGTCTATCCTTGAGAATGATCCATGTGGATTTGAGTAAAATGTGTATTCCAGTTTTTTGGGATGAATGACTCTGAAAATGTCCAATAGTTCTAGTTTATCTATCTCTTCATTTAGCTCCCTTATGTCTTTACTGATTTTCTTCCTGGATGATCTGTCAAGTTGAGATAGTGGTGTGTTGAAGTCCCCCACTATGATTGTGTTACTGTTAATATATTGCTGTAGCTCTTTCAGTAGAAGTTTGATGTATTTAGATGGCTTCTCATTGGGTGCATAGATTTTAATAATTGTTAAGTCCTCTTGATTGACTGATCCTCTGAGCATTAAGTAGTGTCCATTCCTATCTTTTTTAATCTTATCTATTTTAAAGTCTATCATGTCAGATATGAGAATAGCTGTTCCTGCCCTTTTTTGTGGGCCATTGGCTTGAATGATAGTTTTCCATCCTTTCACTTTAAGTCTGTGTTTGTCTTGTTGCGTTAGGTGAGTTTCCTGTAGACAACATATTGTTGGGTTGTGTTTTCTGATCCATCTTCCTACTCTGTGTCTTTTAATAGGTGAATTCAGGCCATTGACATTTATTGATATCAAAGATTGAAGATATTTTAACGCCATTCTTGTAGATTTTTAGAGTGTTTTGATATATGTCCTATTTGTGGTGGTCTGGTTGTTTATAGGAGACCTTTCAGAACTTCTTTCAGGGCAGGCTTGGTGATGGTTGCTTCCTTCAACTTTTGCTTGTCTGAGAAGGTTTTGATGCTTCCATCTAGTCTGAATGACAATCTAGCAGGATATAGTATTCTTGGCTGAAAGCCTTTCTCATTGAGCACTCGATAGATATCTTGCCATTCTCTTCTGGCCTAGTGTTTGTATGGAGAAGTCTGCTGCTAATCTTATGGGTTTTCCTTTGTAGGTGACTCTTTGTTTTTCTCTTGCAGCCTTGAGGATCCTTTCTTTATCCTTATTCCTTTCCAATCTAAGTATGACATGTCTTGGTGTCTTTAGGTCTGGGTTAATTCTGTTTGGGACCCTCTGGGCTTCTTGAATCTTTATGTCTTTGGTGTTGTCTAGACTAGAGAAGTTTTCAGCTATTATGGCCTGGAGAACGCTTTCTTCCTCCCCTTCTCTTTCTTCCTCTGGTAAGCCAATAATGCGTATATTGTTTCTTTTGAAGTCATCCCATAGGACTCTGTTGTTGTTTTCAGCATCTCTTAATCTCTTTTTGAGATCTCTTACTTCTTTTTTAGTTGTCTCTAATTCATCCTCAATCTTGCTAATTCTGTCTTCAGCCTCATTGATTCTATTCTCTCTGCCCTCTACTGCTTTCTGGAGTTCATCTATTTTGTTGCCCTGCTCTGATACTGTTTTATCTTGTTCAGCTAGTTGCCTTCTTAGCTCAGCGATTTCAGCTTTCAGCTCTCTAATAACCATGAGATTATTAGAATTTTCTTCCATATTCTCATTTGTTGTTCCTGCATTTCTGATTACAATTTTTTCAAATTCTTTACTCACTCCTGTTATTATTTCCTTGGCTAATGTTTGGATGTTGAACTCGTTGTTTTGTGCTTCACCCTCTGGAGGACTTTTAGCTGGACTCTTGTCCTGGTTCGAGTCTCCAATATTTTTTCTTGTTGTTTTAACCATTTTATATAAGTTAACAGTTTTTTCAATCCCTGAGTTGGAGTTCAGTGGTGTAAAAGCCTTTTTTTTTTTCCCCTGTAGGCTATGGGAGCCTTAGGGCTTTTAAACTATCAATAGGCTTCTTAGCTTAATCACTGACTCCTGACCAAGAGATAAAGCAGGGTGTGGCAGAGATAATCCAGTGGTTATGCAAAGAGACTTTCACAGCCCCTCAGCTATGCCACCGAGGTATAGGTCTTCTCCTGAGTTTCCCGGTTAGATCTCTGTACCCTGGTGTCCCTCCCTGTTGCTGCTCCAGATTCTGAGGGTAGTAGCAATGGAGACTCAGAGTTGTACTTGGTGAGTCTCTGGGGAGTCCTTTCCTCCCTTCAGCTGTCCCCTTGTTGGTGTAGCAGACTGGAGGTGGTGTCTCCACTGACAAACTGTTGAACTGTTAGCAGTCACTTAATCTCTCCTTAGGCTCCTCTCTCCTCTCTGTCACCAGCCACGCGTGTTTGTACTCACGGGTGATTTACTGGGTTTCTGTGGTCATTCTAGTCCTGTCTTGTTTCGGTCCGGGTGGTCTCCTTTGGTATTCCTAGTTGATCCGGGAGAGGAGAGGAGAGGAGAGAAAGCGATCTGCTGCTCGTAGCTCTGCCTCCGGAAGTCCTCGGGGAAACAGTTCTTTGGTGGTGAGAGTAGTATAAAACTATAATCCTATTAATTTATGATCTTATAAATCACTGTTAATTCAATATGTCAGGAAAATAAAATATTTCAAGTTCTAGAACTGCCTATATTTTAGTTTGAGTGTATATTTCTTTTTTTTTATTTCTTTATTGGGGAATTAATGTTTTACATTCAACAGTAAATACATGCATAATATTTTTGTACATGCATAATATTTCCCAGTTTTCCATATAACAATACAACCCCCACTAGGTCCTCTGTTATCCTTCTTGGACCTGTATTCCCCCCCCCCCCACCCATCCCAGAGTATTTTACTTTGGTGCAATACGCCAATTCCAGTTCAGGTTCTACTTGTATTTTCTTTTCTGATTTTGTTTTTCAACTTCTGCCTGTGAGTGAGATCATCCCATATTCATCCTTCTATTTCTGACTTATTTCACTTAACCTGCATTTTTCAAGGTCCATCCAAGATTGGCTGAAAATGGTGAAGTCACCTTTTTTTTTTTTTTTTTACTGCTGAGTAGTATTCCATTGTGTATATATACCACAACTTGCTCATCCACTCATCTGTTGTTGGACACCTGGGTTGCTTCCAGGTTTTGGCTACTACAAATTGTGCTTCCAAGAACATATGTGTACAAAGATATTTTTGGAAGGGTGTGTTGGGTTCCTAAGGATATATCCCCAGGAGAGGAATTGCAGGATCATAGGGTAGGTCCATTGAGTGTATATTTCTTTAGTCTAAGCATTTAATGTCTCAAATTTGTAAACTGATTGAATTCTACTTTGAGCTTAAATTGTTTAAAAAGTTCTAAATAGAGAATCGGGTGGTAGCGCAGTGGGTTAAGCACATGTGGCATGAAGCGTAAGGACCAGTGTAAGGATCCTGGTTCGAACCCCCGGCTCCCCACCTGCAGGGGAGTCCCTTCACAGGCGGTGAGGCAGGTCTGCAGGTGTCTATCTTTCTCTCCCCCTGTCTTCCCCTCCTCTCTCCATTTCTCTCTGTCCTATACAACAATGATGACATCAGTTAACAACAATAATAATAACTACAACAATTTAAAAAAGTACAACAAAAGGGAAATATATATATATATATAGTTCTAAATGGTGATCTTGGAGGTAGATAAAGCATTAGATTCTCAAGCATGAGGTTCTGAGTTTGATTCTCTGGACATGTATCAGAGTGATGTCTGGTTCTATCTCTCCTTCTACCCTTCTAATAAGTAAGTAAATAAATAGATAAATAAATAAATAAAAATTTTTTTTAAAAAGCGGGGGCCCTGTGGGGGCGCACCATAAGCCAGAGCTGAGCAGTGCTCTGGTAAAATAATAATAATAATAGTAATGATAATAATAATATTTTAGTATCTTTATTTGATAGAGACAGCCAGATATTGAGAGGAAGGGGTCGATAGAGAGAAAAAGAAGGGTCAGGCAGTGGCACACCTGATTAAGTACACACACTACACTCCTGGTTAAGTACACACGCTACTGTGTACAAGGACCTGGGTTCAAGCCCCTGGTCCCCATCTGCAGGGGGAAAGCTTCATGAGTGGTAAAGCATGGGCTGCAGGTGTCTCTCTGTCTCTTTCCCTCTCTATCTCCCCTCCCCTCTCAATTTCTGTCTCTATCAATAAATACAATTTTAAAAAGAGAGCAAGAATAAAAGAGAGACACCTCAGCACTGCTTCACCACTTATGAAGCTTTCTCCCTGCAGGTGGGGACTGGAGACTTGAACTTAGGTCCTTGTGCACTGTAATGTGTGCACTCTGCCAGGTGCACCACCACCTGGCCCCTAATATGATAATTTCTTATAAACTTCTAGGAACATTCTAACTCAGAGATATAAAGACATCTAGACTTGTGTATCCATTTTTCTCACTTGTGAGGTACAGTTGCTAGCTGAGAGCATTGTTAAAACTTTAAAAATCTAATGCTAGTATTCTGCTCATACCACACTAATGTCCTAGGGGGGAAAAGTAGAATCAGGAAGGAAGATGAATAAGATATAGCTGTATAAAATTAGGGACACTATTAGACATTTCTGCCCTACCAAAATATTAAAACCAAAAGGAGCTACCTAGAGAATTTTTAAAAAATTATTTATTTATTTATTTATTCAATATCAGAGCACTGCTCAGTTCTGGCTTATGGTGATGCAGGGAACTGAACCTGGTACTTTGTAGCCTCAGGCATGAGAGTCTCTTTACATAACCATTGTTATGTACCCCTGCCCCAGAATTTTTTCTATTACAAGTATGTTATACTAGTATGAAAGTTATTGGCAAAGATTGACTGGGGGTACTTGGAGATTCAGTGTGATTGTAGTGTTTCTTCCCTCCAAATAAATGACTTTAGTCTCTTCTCCAAATAAAAAAAAAAAAGAAAGAAAGTTATTGGCTGCTGTTTTTGTTTTTTTTTTTTCCTCCAGGGTTATGGCTAGGGCTTGGTGCACTACAAATCCACTGCTCCTGGTGACAGAGTAAAATTGAGAGAGGAGGGGATATAGGGTGAGAAAACGACAGTCACCTGCAGGCCTGCTTCACCACTTGCAGGTGGGGAGCCTTCAGCTCGAACCTTGATCCTGAAGCAGGTCTTTGTGCTTAGCACTATGTGTTTAGCTGGGTGTGCCACCACGCCACCCCTTAATTGCTGTTTATTAATGCATATGTTTATATGTGTAAACTATGCTTGTCCAGCTGAACCCTGAGAACATTCTACACTCTTCCACCTAAAATCCCAGCCCACACTGCTGTGTAAGTCCCATGATCTGAAGCTTCTGTTGAAGCATCCAAGCACGAATTCTCAGTCACCTGAAGGCTTGGCCTGGGGTGGGGGTGGGGAGGGTTCTGTAGTAAAAATAGCAAAATAGCAGAGAGGTCCCTCTCCCCCCCAAAAAAAAAAAAGTCAAATGAGGAAAAAAAAAAAAGCTACCTTATAACAGGTTTTCCAAGCTATAATTGACCATCTTGTTATTAGATTTTGGTCAATGAAGAAAAGATAAAAGACAAAGAAATAACGATGGTGATCTTAACTACTCTATGGAACAATAAAGTATTTAACGTCTTTTTCTGGTGGTGGTAGTGAGTTTTGGACATTAATATAATTTACTTTTTCTTTTTTTTAATATTTATTCCCTTTTGTTGCCCTTGTTGTTTTATTGTTACTGATGTCGTTGTTGGATAGGACAGAGAGAAATGGAAAGAGAGATAATGAAGATAGAGATGGGGAGAGAAAGACACCTGCAGACCTGCTTCACCGCCTGTGAAGCAACTCCCCTGCAGGTGGGGAGCCGGGGTCTCGAACTGGGATCATTATGCTGGTCCTTGCACTTTGTGCCATTTGCGCTTAACCTGCTGAGCTACTGCCTCACTCCCTACTTTTTCTTTTTATATTGTGTTCATGCTTAGTTGTGGTTTAATTCGCCCCCCCGTTCTTTATTTATAGGAAAGAGTCATTTTCTTTCTATTCTCATCAAGATAAAGGCTCAGAAATAATGTGGTTGAAGAAGTGGCTCAGCAGGTTGAGTGAAAGCTTTGTGTGTTTTGCATGTGTGAGGTTCTTGTTTCAAACCTAGCATCACATATAACCAAGCAGTGCTCTGGTGTCTCATTAAATGAGTTCTCCCCTCTCCTTCCGTCTTTCTTCTTTTCCTTCCTTCCTTCCTTCCTCTCTTCCTCCTTCTCTCCCTTCCTTTCTTTTTTTTTTATAAATATTTTTAAAATATTTATTTATTTATTCCCTTTTGTTGCCCTTGTTTTATTGTTGTAGTTATTATCGTTGTCATTGTTGTTGGATAGGACAGAGAGAAATGGAGAAGGGAGGGGGAAGACAGAGAGAGAGAGAGATAGACAGACACCTGCAGACCTGCTTCACCGCCTGTGAAGCGACACCCCTGCAGGTGGGGAGCCAGGGCTTGAACCAGGATCCTTATGCGGGTCCTTGTGCTTAGCGCCACCTGCGCTTAACCCGCTGCGCTACAGCCCGACTCCCTCTCCCTTCCTTTCTTCCTTCTCTCTCTCTCAATATTTTATTTATTTATTTAATTTAAAAGATAGGAAGAGAAAGGAGAAAGAACCAGGCGTCACTCTAGTGTATGTGCTGCTGGAAATTAAACTCAGGACCTCATGCTTGAGAGTCCAGTGCTTTATCCACTGTGTCACCTCCTGGACCACTTTCCTTCCTTTTCTCTCCTTCCCTCCCTTTTCTTTATTTTTATAGTTTTTAAAATCATTTAAAAAGTATTTATTTATTCTCTTTTGTTGCCCTTTTCTTTTCTATTCTTTTCGTTATTCTTCCCCTATTTCTGCATTATCCCCATCCCAGCAATCTCGATCATTTCCATCCCTGTCTTCTGCATCTTCCCCACCCCCGCCGTCTCCACCATCTCCATCCCCTCCTTCTGCATCTTCCCCATCCCTGCCATCTCCATTATCTCCATCGCCTCCTTCTGCATCTTCCCCAGCCCCGCCATTTCCATCATCTCCATCCCCGTTTTCTGCATCATCCCCATCCCTGCCATCTCCATCATCTCCATCGCCTCCTTCTGCATCTTCCCCAGCCCCGCCATTTCCATCATCTCCATCCCCTCCTTCTACATCATCCCCATCCCTGCCATCTCCATCATCTACATCCCCTCCTTCTGCATCTTCCCCATCCCTGCCATCTCCATCATCGCCTTCCCCTCCTTCTGCATCATCCCCATCCCCGCCATCTCCATCCCAGTCTTCTGCATCATCCACATCCCCGCCATCTCCATAAACTCCTTCCCCTCCTTCTGCATCTTTCCCATCCCCACCATCTCCATCCCCGTCTTCTGCATCATCCCCATCCCCACCATCTCCATCCTCATCTTCTGCATCATCCCAATCCCTGCCATCTCCATCATCTCCTTCCCCTCCTTCTGCATCATCCCAATCCCTGCCATCTCCATCATCTCCTTCCCCTCCTTCTGCATCATCCCCATTCCCACCATCTCCATCATCAACATGCTCCATCTACCTCAACATACTTCAGCTCAGAATGTGACCAGAGACTTCAGGTGTGGAATAACAACCCTTCAGCTTCATCACTCCGGTGAGACCTTTCCTTTCATAGTATTCTTTAATTCCATCCCAGGTGGTTCACTTTCAAACAAAGTCCCAAAACCTAGATATAGACCAGGTTCTGTTAGAGAGAACATATGTTCAAATGTATCCATAAACTACGGCAAATTATATACCTGAAAGCAGAAGTACACTAGAGTTTGCAGTGAGTACCCCCCAAACACTTCCTCTCCACTATTCCAACTTTTGGGTCCATGATTGCTCAACAATTTGTTTGGTTTTGTATGTTAACTCTCTTTTCAGCCACCAGGTTCCAGATGCCATCAGGATGCCGGCCAGGCTTCCCTGGACTGAAGACCCCACCAATGTGTCCTGGAGCTCCGCTTCCCCAGAGACCCACCCTACTAGGGAAAGAGAGAGGCAGACTGGGAGTATGGACTGACCATTCAATGTCCATGTTCAGCGAGGAAGCAATTACAGAAGCCAGACCTTCCACCTTCTGCAACCCACAATGACCCTGGGTCCATCCTCCCAGATGGATAGAGAATGGGAAAGCTATCAGGGAAGGGGCTGGGATATGGAGATTGGATGGCAGGAATTGTGTGGAGTTGTACCCCTCCTATCCTATGGCTTTGTTAATGTCTCCTTTCTTAAATAAAAAATAAATTAAAAAAAAGAGTTCTGCCAATATTTTCCTCTAACTATCTGATATTTCCTCTAAGTATCTGTGGTCTAACATCCAAGTCCTTGATCCACTTGGAATTTACTTTTGTATTTGGTGAAATACAGTGGTTCAATTTCATTCTTCTGCATGTTTCAACCCATTGTTTCCAACACCATTTGTTGAAGAGATTATGCTTTCCCCATTTAATAGTCTGGGCCCCTTTGTCAAAGATTAGACATCCATAGGTGTTGGGGATCCATCGACTCCTTCTGCATCTTCCCCATCACAGCCATCTCCATCATCTTCATCCACATCTTCTGCATCACCCCCATCACCACCATCTCCATCATATCCATCCCCGACTTCTGCATCATCCCCATCCCTACCATCTCCATCATCGCCATCACCTCTTTCTGCATCTTCCCCATCCCCACCATCTCCATCATCTCCATAGCCTCCTTCTGCATCATGCCCATCCCCACCATCTCCATAATCTCCATCCCTGCCTTCTCCACATCTCCTTCCCCTCCTTCTGCATCTTCCCCATCCCTGCCATCTCTGTCGTATGCTTTACATTGGTTTGTTCTAGCCCTCCCCCGCCAAGAGAATTGGATGAGTCCTGTTAATTTCCCGGGCCTGCTTGGCCCCGCCCCAAGAAACCCCGAGAGAGGGTTCCTGAGTCCAAGAGTTCTTGAGTTCCTGAGTTTGAGAGTGCGAGAGTGCGAGAGTTTCTGAGTTCGAGAGTAAGGGAGAGGGTTCCTGAGTTCCAGAGAAAAAGAAAGAGTGCTTGCGCCAACGCAAAGAGACAGCAGAGTTCTGTTTGGTGATTAGTTTGTCTTAGTTTATGAATCGTGGTTCCTGAATAAAGAAATACAGCTTCCCTGCTCAGCCGTTGTCTCCGCGTCTCTGTTACCTGCCCGTGAAGCTAGCCGGCCCGGCAAGAGCCTACAAATTTTAACAACACATCTCCATCATTTCCATCGCCTCCTTCTGCATCTTTCCCATCCACACCATCTTCATCATCTCCAACACCTTCTTTTTTTAGGTTTTGTTTTTTGTTTAATTTCTTTATTGGGGAATTAATGTTTTACATTCAACAGTAAATACAATAGTTTGTACATGCATAACACCCCCCAGTTTCCCATTTAACAATACAACCCCCACTAGGTCCTCTGTGATACTTCTTGGACCTGTATTCTCCCCACCCACCCAACCCACCCCAGAGTCTTTTACTTTGGTGCGATACACCAATTACATTTCAGGTTCTACTTGTTTTGTGTGTGTGTGTGTGTGTGTGTGTGTGATCTTGTGTTTTGACTTCTGCCTGAGAGTGAGATCATCCCATATTCATCCTTCTGTTTCTGACTTATTTCACTCAACATGATTTTTTTCAAGGTCCATCCAAGATTGGCTGAAAACAGTGACGTCGCCATTTTTTACAGCTGAGTAGTATTCCATTGTGTATATATACCACAACTTGCTCAGCCACTCATCTGTCGTTGGACACCTGGGTTGTTTCCAGGTTTTGGCTATTACAAACAAATTGTGCTTCCAAGAACATATGTGTACACAAATCTTTTTGGATGGATATGTAGGGTTCCTTAGGATATATTCCAGTACTATGCTTCAGGTAATCAATTTGCATGGCTAGATGCTGAATGCTTGGGGTATATAAGAAGGGATACCTGCACATTAAGGAAAATGTGTCATCTTAAGGGTCGTCTCTTTTATTTACTCTGTAACTTGAATGTGTTTTAAAAGACTTTTATTTACATTCTACTTCAGCTACAGTGACATTCCAACTATAGTAGATGACAAAACACCTCTATCACTAGGCACTTTTTTTTTTAAATAAAAATGAAACACTGACAGAACCATAGGATAGGAGGGGTACAACTCCACACAATTCCCACCATCAGAACTGCATATCCCATCCTCTCCCTTGATAGCTTTCCTATTCTTTATCCCTCTGGGATTATGGACCTAGGGTCCTTATGGGATGCAGAAGGTGGGAGGTCTGGCTTCAGTAATTGCTTCCCTGCTGAACATGGGCATTGACAGGTCAATCCATAATCCCAGCCTGTCTCTCTCTTTCCCTAGTGGGGCGGGGATCTGGGGAATCATTTAAGACTAATAAACAGCTTAACATGTCATGTTTGAGAGAGGAGAAAAAAATGAATTTACTCAAAAGTAATTAAATAATTTAAGTTTGACCTGTATTTTATATATTACTGAGACACAAATAAAGGCCATTTTCTTTTAAAATTTCATTCACATAGTGGAAAATATCTTGTTTATTTAAAATATCATGCTTGAGACTAGAAACAGTAAAGTGCATGAGAAGTTTAAAATATAAATTTCAGAAAACTCTTATAGCAGCAAAAAAGCAGAGTAAAGAAAAACTTAACACAGACACAACCTTTTCCTGTTACTGTGCCAAAACTGTCATCAAGGAGCCAACCAATTTTTGCCCCAGAAATTGATATGCCTCAAGTTAAAGATTTTTAAGTGGTCCCTCTCCTGGGCAAAAAAAGAATTCTAACATATTTAAAAAGTATCATCAGTTGCGAATAAACCAGTAGCTTCTTAAATCAACTCTGACAGACAACTGAAAGGTTAAAAGCATAGAATGGCCATTTGGTAACTAGAATCAGGAAAAGTTATCCAAGGCTGTCAACTAATCTTTTTCTCCCTTCCCCCCCAAACCCTTTACATTGTCTCCTCAAAAAACCAAACCCCAAAACCACCTGACATACTTTGGAAATAAATGAAAATTAGTATAGTTTAGTATAGTATAGTTTCCCACCCGCACCCCCAAAACTTTGATTAGGGCCTTTTCATTCACTATTTAACTAACATTTGACAATAATAGCAAAATTCATGGGTTTTTTTTGTTTTTTGTTTTTTAATCAGAAGTTAGGTCTTAAGGGACTCCTTCCCAGCTTGGTTTATTTAAAGATTGGTCTGTAGTTTTGGAGTCCTGTACAGATGAATAATCTTAGTGGCAATCACTTGTTTTTGTTTTGTTTTTGCCAGAGCACTTCTCAGCTCTGGCTTATAGGGTGGGTGGCTAGGGGGGTGGCAAAGGCGGGGTATGGGATGTGTGTGTGTTTTGGTGGGGAGACCTTGGGGACCTTGAAGCCTCAGCTATGAGAGTCTCTTTGTATAACCACTGTGCTACCTGCAACACTATCTCCCCTGCGCAGTGAGAAAGACTCAGAGAAGGGAAATTTCTTCTTATCCTTCTTAATTCTTTCAGGCTGCTGAAGTAATCAAATTAACATCAGACAGATTTATCAGAAAAAGAAAAATTAACATACATGTGAAACATGTGGATTCCAAAGTCAGTAAGGGAGGTAGACAGAATAATGGCTATGCAAACAGACTCTCATGACTGAAGCTCCAAAGTCCCAGGATCAATCCTCCCTCCACCCAACACACACACCATCATAAACCAGTGCTCTAGACTAAATATATATATATATATATATATATATATATATATATACATATATATATGTATATATATATATATATATATATACATATAAAAGATCTGAAATTCCAAAGTCAGTAAGGCAAAAAGGGGGTGGAGAAAATGTATATCTAATGTTAAGAAATGGAACAGGGCCTGGGACTTCATGGAGAGAGGAAGAGGATTCATGACTAGGAAGAGAGTAAGTGTTGGGAAATTGTGCAGATGTGGTCGAACATGGGCAGGGCCCACAAACCATTATATTTCCATGCAAGTATCATTTACAGATCTCCACCACGTTATCCCTTCAGGGTATTGCTAATTCAGCTAAAACCATCGCAATAGTTGCTAAGGATGCTTCCACCTTTACAACATGCCTTTTGCCTCTCTCCACCCCCTTTCCTAGCCAATCCCATCCTGACTTGTCACTTCTGGAATTCTCCCATAAAAGTCTCTCCTGTTTCTGCTTTCACTTTTTTCACTTTTTTTTCACTCTTTTCTCTTTTCTCTTCCACGACCCGACCCAGAGAAGGGCTGGTGGCCATAGTGGGAGGTGGCCATTTTGCTAGCTCCAAGTGGCCTGAACACCTGTGCTCACACCCAATTCTGGGGTGTCCACGTGAATAAAGATTTGCATTCCCGCTCCGCCATGAGTTCCTGGTCTCTTCTCTCTCCCCCGCGATGCAACCTGACAGTGAGTCATGAAGAAGATCAGATTAGATGTATGCTGATATAGATTGTCTTCTCTGACAGAAAAGTTATTTCTGGGCAGGGAGGAGGGGGCTAGTTAGCATAATGATTATACAAAGAGACTCCAAATGAAGCTCCAAAGTCCCAAGTTCAGTACCCTGTACTACCATAAGCCAGAACTGAGCAGTGCTCTGGTAAAAAATAATAATAACTTCAGTGAAGGGCACTAAGTAGTATAAATGCTACAATATATAATCTGTATAGTAATTGGTATCTTGGCAAGGGAAAACAAAAATTATACTTAAAATAAAAGCAACTTTTTAAAGGCAACAATGCTAACCTCTTGACATATAATAGCAATTCTATCAGTAGTGTGATTGAACTTGATTATGTTTATAATTTTTTCAACATTGAAAACAAATTTAGTTCTGCCCTTTTTTCTTAAACTATTTGTGAAAATTTTTGTCTATTCCTTAAAATATGAATACATGATCACAGTAAGTAGAGTTTAATCACAAGATGGAATCATGTAGTATTTAACTATTGACAACCCGAACATATGGAATAAATGTTTGTGCTACTACCTAGATTTGTGTTGAACAGAAACATATTGTGTAATTGGAAAGGTGCATTAGCAGGTGACATTTTAGGATTGATATTTAAAAAAGCTTTATACGTTCCTACTCATGACCACAGAATGCAAACTTAGGTCTACAGGTCACATAGGCTCCTCAGCTGACTATAGTACCCAGATGAGATAAAATTGATGGGGTTTACAGTCAACAATATTCATACATCTTTCCCATATTTGGAAGCTACTTTCTTCCCTGATCCAGCTTTCTGGTCCTTTTTCCAGCCATGACATCATCTCCCCAGACAATAACTTGGATCCATCTGCATATCAGATGTCAGGCTCAGGGAAAAAAAAAAAAAACTAATATAGGCACTGGCCCTTTGGAATATAACTAAAATATGCCTACTAGCTAGCTACAAAACAAAGACCCCCCAATTCTTCATCTGAACTATTCCAGTCTTTAGGTTCATGATTAGTTAACAATTTGTTTGGCACTATATGATAACTCTTTTTCAGCCACCAGATTCCAGATGCTAGCATGATGCCAACCAGACTTCCCTGGACAGACAACCCCACCAATGTGTCCTGGAGCTCTGATTCCCCAGAACCCCGCCCCACTAGGGAAAGAGAAAGACAGGCTGGATTATGGATTGACCTACCAATGTCCATGTTCAGCAGGGAAGCAATTACAGAAGCCAGACCTCCCACCTTCTGCAGCCCATAACGACCCTAGGTCCATATTTCCAGAGGGATAAAGAATAGGAAAGCTATCAAGGGATGGGATGGGATATGGAGTTCTGGTGGTGGGAATTGTGTGGAGTTGTACCCCTCTTATTCTATGGTTTTTGTCAGTGTTTCCTTTCTATAAATAAAAAAATTTTTTTAAAAGCTTTATACCTGTTTATAAATTAGGGGTGAAAAAGCAGGCTTCATTTTTTTCTTACATTTGACCAAAATTGGCTTAAAGTGTTTGTAAATAGATCAAGGGCAGAAGTTCAGAAACTTGCACATTGAAAAATGCAACAGATTAGTAATAGTCCCAAAATGTGGAAGCTCAACAGTACACTTCTTAGCAACCTCTGGGTCAAAGAGTAAATAAAGCAAGAAATCAAAATGTTTCAAGAGTTCAATGAAAATGAAGACAATCTTTGACAAAGGTGCCCAGACTATTAAATGGGGCAAGCAGAGTCTCTTCAACAAATGGTGTTGGAAACAATGGGTTGAACCATGCAGAAGAATGAAACTGAACCACTGTATTTCACCAAATACAAAAGTAAATTCCAAGTGGATCAAGGACTTGGATGTTAGACCAGAAACTATCAGATACTTAGAAGAAAAGATTGGCAGAACTCTTTTCCGCATAAATTTTAAAGACATTTTCAATGAAACGAATCCAATTCCAAAGAAGACTGAGGCAAGTATAAACCTATGGGACTACATCAAATTAAAAAGCTTCTTCACAGCAAAAGAAACCACTACCCAAACCAAGAGACCCCTCACAGAATGGGAGAAGGTCTTTACATGCCATACATCAGATAAGAGTTTAATAACCAACATATATAAAGAGCTTGCCAAGCTCAACAACAAGACAACAAATAACCCCATCCAAAAATGGGGGGAGGACCTGGACAGAATATTCACCACAGAAGAGATCCAAAAAGCCGAGAAACACATGAAAAAATGCTCCAAGTCTCTGATTGTCAGAGAAATGCAAATCAAGACAACAATGAGATATCACCTCACTCCTGTGAGAATGTCATACATCAGAAAAGGTAACAGCAGCAAATGCAGGAGAGGGTGTGGGGTCAAAGGAACCCTCCTACACTGCTGGTGGGAATGTCAATTGGTCCAGCCTCTGTGGAGAACAGTCTGGAGAACTCTCAGAAGGCTAGAAATGGACCTACCCTATGACCCTGCAATTCCTCTCCTGGGGATATATCCTAAGGAACCCAACACATCCATCCAAAAAGATCTGTGTACACATATGTTCTTGGCAGCACAATTTGTAACAGCCAAAACCTGGAAGCAACCCAGGTGTCCAACAACACTCAGATGAGTGGCTGAGCAAGTTGTGGTATATATACACGATGGAATACTACTCAGCTATTAAAAATTGTGACTTCACCGTTTTCAGCCGATCTTGGATGGACCTTGAAAAAATCATGTTGAGTGAAATAAGTCAGAAACAGAAGGATGAATATGGGATGATCTCACTCTCAGGCAGAAGTTGAAAAACAAGATCAGAAAAGAAAACACAAGTAGAACCTGAAATGGAATTGGCGTATTGCACCCAAGTAAAAGACTCTGGGGTGGGTGGGGAGAATACAGGTCCATGAAGGATGATAAATGACATAGTGGGGGTTGTATTGTTAAATGGGAAACTGGGGAATGTTATGCATGTACAAACTATTGTATTTACTGTTGAATGTAAAACATTAATTCCCCAATAAAGAAATAAATTTAAAAAAAAAAAAGAAAAATTCATGTTAAGTGAAATAAGTCAGAAACAGAAGGATGAATATGGGATGATCTCACTCTCAGGCAGAAGTTGAAAAACAAGATCAGAAATGAAAACACAAGTAGAACCTGAAATGTAATTGGCATATCACACCAAAGTAAGACTCTGGGGTGAGTGGGTGGGGAGAATACAGGTCCATGAAGGATGATAGATGACATAGTGGGGGTTGTATTGTTAAATGGGAAACTGAGGAATGTTATGCATGTACAAACTATTGTATTTACTGTTGATTGTAAAACATTAATTCCCCCCCAAAAAAAAAAAAAACAATGATTACCTACACACACACACACAAAAAGAATAGAAAGCTATCAGGGGAGGGGATGGGATAGGAAGATCAGGTGATGGGAATCATGTGGAGTTTTACCTTATGGTTTTGTCAATGTTTCCTTTTTATAAATAAAAAAATTTTTAAAAATGCAACAAATTACTTTGTAGTAGAAAAATGTACTATTCTACACAATGAAATTGAAAACAGCCTATCAGATGAATTTTTAAGTGAACCAGATATTGAAATTATATATATACCTGAAAGTAAAAGCACACAATAGTCTGCAGTGAGTACCCCCCAACACTTCATCTGCACTATTCCAGACTTTAGGTCCATGACTGTTCAACAATTTGTTTGGCTTTGTATGTTAACTCTCTTTTCAGCCACCAGGTTCCAGATGCCAGCATGATGCCAACCAGACTTCCCTGGACAGACTACCTCACCAATGTGTCCTAGAGCTCTCTTTCCCCAGAGCCCCACCCTACTAGGGAAAGAGAGAGGCAGGCTGGGAGTATGGATCAACACGTCAATACCCATGTTCAGCAAGGAAGCAATTACAGAAGCCAGACCTTCCACCTTCTGCATCCCACAATGACCTTGGGTCCATACTCCCAGAGGGTTAAAGAATAGGAAAGCTATCAAGGGAGTGGATGGGATACAGAGATCTGGTAGTGGGAACTGTGTGGAGTTATACCCCTCTTATCCTATGGCTTTGTTAATGTTGCCTTTTTTTAAATAAATAAAAAAATTAATATTAATAAAAGTTATTTCTATTAGTAATCCTACTTTTGGGTACTCCTCCCCTCTCATTTTGATTCCTTTAGGGCAATGTTTAAAAAAAAATTAAAAAGGTGGTCCGGGAGGTAGCTCAGTGGCTAAGGAACTAGACTCTCAAGCATAAGGTCCTGAGTTCGGTCCCTGGCAGCAAATGTACCAGAGTGATGCCTGGCTCTCCCTCTCTGTTGGTATGTTTCATATTGGTTTGCTCCCCTTACCCCTGACCTCTGAGAGAGTTGGTTTGGCCCTTGCTAGTTTCACAGCCCGCTTTCTCCCTGCTTTCTCCCCGCCCCCTATGCTAAGGACATCCAGAGTCCCAGCAGGCTCCGATGGGGAAGCACATGGTGTGGTGATTTCCCCGTTGGTGAATAAAGATTAAACTGCAGCTTCTCAGCCCAGCCGTGTGTCTCCGAGTCTCTGTCTCTGTCTACCGCCACAAAGCTAGCCTGGCCTGCTGGAGCCCCGAACTTAAACAACACCTCTCTACTCCTGTCTTTCTCGTTAATAAATAAATAAAATCTTTAACAAGAAAAAATTAAAAAGGTGGGAGTCGGGAGGTAGCACAGTGGGTTAAGCACAAGTGGCAAAAAGCGCAAGGACAGGCTTAAGGATCCTGGTTCAAGCCTCCAGCTCCCCACCTGCAGGGTAGTCACCTAACAAGCAGTTAAGCAGGATTGCAGGTGTCTCTCTTTCTCTCCCCCTCTGTCTTCCTTTCCTGTCTCCATTTTTCTCTGTCCTATCCAACAACAACAACATCAATAACAACAACAATAACTACAACGATAAAACAAGTGCAACAAAAGGGAATATTAAAAAAAAAATTAAAAGTTGTGTATGTGTCAAAATAGCTCTCTTGAATAATGTATTCATTTACCATGTGTCTCCACTACAGTGGAGGAAGTGTTGATGCTTTGACAGATATATGTGTGTGTGTGTGTGTGTGTGTGTGTGTGTGTGTGTGTGTGTATTTACCAGAGCACTAGAGCACTGTACAGCTCTGGCTTATGGTGGCATGGAGGCTTGAACCTAGGACTTTGGAGCTTCAGGCATGAGAATCTGTTTGCATAACCATTATGCTATGTACCCTCTGCTCAATATATATTTATTTTTTTATTTCAAATGACTTATTTATTCATGAACAAGAGAAGAGAAAGAAAGAGCCAGAGCATCTTTGCACAGATGATATGGGAGACTGAACTTGGGACCTCATATCCACTGTTCTGCTCCCTGTATCACAATTTTTTTTTTTAATTTATAAATGAAGAGAGAGAACCACAGCATCACTCTGGCACATGTACTGCTGGGGACTGAACTCAAGACTTCATACTTGAGGGTCCAACACTTTATTCAATGTACCACAATACATCTTTTTATCTGGAAAACTCAACTTAGAGCAATGAAGCCCCAGTAAGGACAACCACAACAAAAGAAGTAGAAAGGAAAAAAGGGAGGAAGGAAGGAAGGAAGGAATGTTAAAAAGAAAAGGGGGAATTGTCGTATGCTTTACATTGGTTTGTTCTAGCCCTCCCCCGCCAAGAGAATTGGATGAGTCCTGTTAATTTCTCGGGCCTGCTTGGCCCCGCCCCAAGGAACCCCGGGAGAGGGTTCCTGAGTTCGAGAGTGCCAGAGTTCCTGAGTTCCTGAGTTCGAGAGTTTCAGGGTTTCAGAGTAAGAGAGAGTGCCAGAGAGAGAGAGTTCCTGGGTTCCTGAGTTCGGAGAGTTCTAGAGTTGGAGAGTTCCTGAGTTCAAGAGTAAGAGGGAGTGCTTGTGCCGCCGCAAAGAGACAGCAGAGTTCTGTTTGGTGATTAGTTTGTCTTAGTTTATGAATCGTTGTTCCTGAATAAAGAAATACAGCTTCCCTGCCCAGCCGTTGTCTCCGCGTCTCTGTTACCCGCCCGTGAAGCTAGCTGGCCCGGCAAGAGCCTTCCGAAATTTTAACAACAAAGGAAGGAAAGAAGGAAGGAAAGAAGGAAAGAAAGAGGGAAGAAGGCAGAACAGTGGCACACTTGGTTAAGCACACATAATACTAAATGCGAGGACTAAATAAGGATACTAAATAATTAATACTAAATAAGGATCCCAGTTCAAGCCCTGGGCTCCCTACCTGCAAGGTGTCTGCTTCCCAATTGGTGAATCAGGTCTGCAGGTATATATCTTTTTCTCTCCCTCTCTTTTTTTTTTTCCCAAGAATTATTTTTTAAAATTATCTTTATTTATTGGATAGAAACAGCCAGAAATTGAGAAGAAGGGGGAGACAGAGAGAGAGTCAGAGAGACACCTGCAGCCCTGCTTCACCACTTCTTTCCCCCTGCAGGTGGGGACTGGGGGCTTGAACCTGAATCTTTGAGCATTGTAATATGTGCTCTCAAGCAGGTGCACCACCACCTGGCACAAGGATCCCAGTTGGAGCCCCCTGCTCACCAGCCAGCAATTGCTTCCCAAGCAGTGTACCAGGTCTGTGGGTGTCTTTCTTTCTCTCCTTCTATCTTCTCCTCCTCTCTCAATTTCTCTGTTAGCAAAGACAAAGTCAAGTTTACTGTCTGACAAAGTCTGTGTAGACTGAGGCTGTCTGCAAAGTGGGAAGTCTTGGACAAAACCGAAGATACTCATCCTTTTGCTTATGATCACATTGATAATTTGGGGACATATTGGCTAATTTAATCATAAGAACCTTACAGGGGAAGTACATAAAAATAACGATTACAGTATAATAGGACCAAAGATGGCCTAGAAGCAGAATCTACTGCACTCATTAAAAAGCTCACAGAGGAAGAGCTGCTTGCCACCCCAGCAAGTGACTACTATACAACCAAACTGGCTAAATAGATACACGAGAACAAGAACCTTGGGTTCTTCCCACGGCATAAGCTGCCTTGGGTAGCTTATAGAATAGGTGGTAGATTACACTCTCCCCCCAATTGTAAGGGCCCATACCAATTATCCCCACCTACTAAACCCCCCTTCCATTTACAGGCATCTATGATGAATACCTTGGTCATGTGGTGTACTCTAAAGGCAAGCAGGTTGAGGTTAATAAGTTACCATCTATAAAGAAACTAGCAAGGCCCCATTACCCACAAGGTATGTGTTTACCAGGAAATAAAGACAAGCTAAACAAGATAATTTGCTTCACAGAAACTGACCTTTTAGAAACAATAGATGCTTTACAGAAAACTCATGATATTCCAAGAAACTTGCTCAAGAAAAATAGGTTGGGAGTCGGGCAGTAGCAGTAGTGCAGCGGTTAAGCGCAGTGACAAGGAGTGACATAAAGATCCCGGTTCGAGCCCCCAGCTCCCCACCTGCAGGGGAGTCCCTTCACAAATGGTGAAGCAGGTCTGCAGGTGTCTATCTGTCTTCCCCTCCTGTCTCCATTTTTCTCTGTCCTATCCAGCAACAACGACATCAATAACAACAATAATAACTACAACAATAAAACAGCAAGGGCAACAAAAGGGAATAAATAAATAAATATTAAAAAAGAAAAATAGGTTATAAAGGTTATAATAAGAGTTATATTATTAACTGCTAAAATAAGAGATGAATTTTATGATAAACAGTTGTGCAAAGAATTCTGCAAAAATAATGAATTGACACGTATCCAGGTGAAAAAAACGTATAAATAATAAAGCCCTGCAGAAGAGAAAGCAGAGATGGCTCTCTCCTGCTCTTGAAGCAGTTGATGTGTATCTCACCTCATTCTGCATCAATGCCCCTCCTCCTTTCAGGGACCCTAATAACATGCCAGGGTTGGCCCCTGGCACTCTGTCCTATCCAATGACAAAAGTAGTAGTAGTAGCAGCAGCAGTAGCAGCAACAGCAACAACAACAAAATGGATGGGATGGCCTCTAGGAGCAGGGGGTTCATGGTGTAGGTATTGAGCCCCAGCAATAACCCTGGTGGCAAAATAAATATATAGATAGATAGATAGATAGATAGGTAGGATGGTGTCGGGAAATTGTGAGGATGTGGTAGAGCCTGGTGGGGCTTGACCTGAGGAGTGCGTCTGTCTTGTCAGTCTCTCTCTCTAACAAGAGGTTGAGCAAGGAGGGACAGGAGTAACCCCAAAGGTGTGCCCCATCTTATCAGACTCCCTGCCTCACAAAGCACCCTGCATTCCTGATACTATGGCCATTAGATAAAAAGAAAGGGGGAGATGTTGGGAAATTGTGAGGATGTGGTTGGGTTCAGCAGGGCTCACAAAGCACCCTGCATTCCTGATACTATGGCCTATTTACATAATCATTGTTTTGCCTGAAAGATCCTCACCCATTCCATTCCTTTCATCTAGTCTTCTTTCTACCTTCAAGAACCTCTCTGCCTATAGGGTAATATTAATCCTACCAGTTAAAAGCCTCACAACAGTTGCTAAGGAAGTTTCTACCTTCCCAGCCCCCTTTTGCTTTTCTCTGCCCCTTTCCTAGCCATTTCCGTTTTTGACTTGCCACTTCTGGTCTCCCCTTTAAGAAGCCTTGTGCTGCCGGGGACTGAACTTGAAACCTCATGGTCAGGAATCCCATGCTTTATCCACTGCGCCACCTCGCAGACCACTATTTTGTATTTTTTATCAGAGCACTGTTCAGCTCTGGTTTATGGTGGTACAGGGGATTGAAGCTGGGACTATGGAGCCTCAGGCATGAGAGTCTCTTTGTATAACCATTATGCTGGGATGCATTGGATCGACCTTCTCGTGGTGCATCCCGTGAGTACCCATTTATTGGGGAAACTGATGATCCTTCCTAGCCGACTGAATCCACATGGATCCCAGCCACTTTCAAAGCCAGCAACAAGCAGACATCAGGCTCAACCTGACGCTGTTGACTGGCTACGGAAGAAGGGCAAACGCTAGAAGAAGAACCATTATGCTATCTACCCTTGCCCTTGATGATATTTCTTTTTTTTAAATATTTATTTATTTATTTTCCCTTTTGTTGCCCTTGTTGTTTTTCATTATTTTTGTTATTGATGTTGTTGTTGTTAGATAGGACAGAGAGAAATGGAGAGAGGAAGAAAAGACAGAGAGGGGGAGAGAAAGACAGACACCTGCAGACCTGCTTCGCCTATGAAGTGACTCCCCTGCAGGAGAGGAGCCCCCGACTCCCTGGTATTTCTTAAGGTATGACATTAAGAGATGACATGGCAAAATATTAAACTAAGGCCATGGCAGCTGAATTGGGACAGAATGACAGATGTTCACAATAGGTTGAGAGAAAATATATTTTTAAAAGATGTATTGATTCATGAGAAGTGATAGGAGAGAGAGAAAGAACCAGATATCACTCTGGTACATGTGCTGCCGGGGATTGAACTTAGAACCTCATGCTTGAGAGTCCAGTGCCCTATTCACTGTGCCACCTCCCAGACCACAGAGAGAAAATATTAATAGGGCTTGTGGATTGATTAAGGTGAGATTGAAGGAGAGGAGGTCTAAAAAAAACTCAGGCTTGGGTGACTGATGAAGCAAAGCATATAAAAAATGGAGGGGAAAAAATGGAGCAGAGATGGGAGAGGAAGAGAGGATGATGTCTTCAGTTTAAGCGTTAATTAATGCATTTGAATATGAAGTTTTAAAGTCAAATGAGAGGTTAACATAACCCAGGAAGAACACAGGAGAAAATGACTTTAGGCCAATGACAGAACTTTGGAGATCTCAACTTTATGGAATGTCCAGTGGGTAAGACTGCCATTCAGATTTGATATTAAAATACTGAATATACGGTGGAGGGCGCAGGCAGTAAAGCATCAGGTTAAACGCACATGGTGCAAAGCACAGGGATCTAGGTTCAAGACCCAGGTTCCCCATCTGCAGGGGGGTCACTTCACAAGCAATGAAAGAGGTCTGCAGGTGTCTATCTCCCCCCGCCTCACGTCTTCCCCTCATTTCTTAATTTCTCACTGTCCTATCTAACAACAGCAGCAGCAGCAATAACAAGGGCAACAAAAGATAGGAAAAATAGCCTCTAGGAGCAGTGGATTCCTAGTGCAGGTACGGAGCTCTAGGGATAACCCTGGAGGCAAAAGGAAAAAAAATACAGAAAATACAGCTGGCCAGTGGCACATTCAGTTGAAAACACATTACTATATTCAAGTCCCCAGTCCCTATCAGTGAGGGAAAGCTACATAAGAGATGAAGCAGTGCTGCAGGTGTCTCTTCTCTCCATTTCCCCTCCTTTTTCTCTATATTTTTTTTTTAACTAGAGCACTGCTCAGCTCTTGTTTATGGTGGTATGGGGGATCGAAACTGGGACTTTGGAGCCTCAGGCATGAGAGTCCGTTTGCATAACCATTATGCAACCATTATAACCATTACTCTCCTTTCTCAATTTCTGTCTGTTATGTCAAGTAATAAAAGTTGTGTGTGTGTGTGTGTGTGTGTGTATGTTCGTCCATATAGGGGGTCAGAGAGGGTTAACCCTGGCATCACAATGGGAGGAGCTAGCACACATGGGAAGAAGCGCTGGTGCTGTGGTATCTTACTCTCTCAGTCTCTGTCTCTTTTTCTGTATATCTAAATAAAGAAGCTGCTTGGAGTGGTGATGTAATGCATGAAGCTCTGGGTCAGACTGCAGAAAAAGAAAAAAAAGGGAGTCAGGCAGTAGCGCATCGGGTTAAGTGCAAGTGGTGCAATGTGCAAAGACCGGCAGAAGGATCCTGGTTCGAGCCCCCGGCTCCCCACCTGCCAGGGAGTCTCTTCACAAGCGTTGAAGCAGGTCTGCAGGTGTCTATCTTTCTCTCCCTCTCTCTGTCTTCCCCTCCTCTCTCCATTTCTCTCTGTCCTATCCAACAATGAATGACATCAATAACTACAACAATAAAACAACAAGGGTAACAAAAGGGAATAAATAAATAAATAGTGGTCTGGGAGGTGGCACAGTGATAAGGCTTTGTACTCTCAAGCGTGAGGTCCTAAGTTCAATTATTGGCAGCACATATGCCAGAATAATGTCTGGTTCTTTCTCTCTCCTCCTGTATTTTTCATAAATTAAATCTTAAAAAAAACAAATAAATATTAAAAAAAAGAAAAAGAAAAAAGATGAAATGCCAGCTAAGCATTTGTTGTCAAGCTAAGATTCCTTAATGAGAGACAAAGTAACATAGAGCAGGGAGGGCCTGGCTAGTTTCAAATCTAGCACCTGCCACTCATTGTTCTGTGACTACTGTGGAGTTTCTAAGTCTGCAAAACGACTCAGACACTGTTTTTACCATTGCTGGCTATGGGTTAATTCACAAAAGCACTTTCTTGGTATAAATACCATGTGGCATGGACCCAGTAGGCATTAGATATTATCACAAATGACTACAAAAATCATAAAATTATTTTTTTAATAAATATTATTTTATTTTATTTATTCCCTTTTGTTGCCCTTGCTGTTTTTTTTTTATTGTTGTAGTTATTATTGTTGTTGTTGGATAGGACAGAGAGAAATCGAGAGAGGAGGGGAAGACAGAGAGGGGAAGAGAAAAAGAGACACCTGCAGACCTGCTTTACCACTTGTGAAGTGACTCCTCTGAAGGTGGGGATCCGGGGCTCGAACTGGGATCCTTACACTGGTCCTTGCGCTTTGCGCCGTGTGCGCTTTACCCGCTGCGCTACTGCCCGACTCCCATAAAATTACTTTTTTACCCCACTGTCATACTCTGCCAGATGAGAAAAAGGTCAGCAAATCTGTTTGGCTAGCAGGAATTAACGGTGGTGAAGTCAAATATAAAAACACACCAAAATAGTTCACACTTAACTGGTATTTTTTCACGAATCTGTATGGTGTAGTAAATGAAAAAAATAGGTAATAGCATAAAAGTAACAGGGACTGGTAGAAATACTGATATTAAGCAACACATTGGTATTACATTTGTTCTTTTGGTCTAAATATTCAGGAACTAGCTCCAGAGTTTAACATATTTATGTCCTCAGAAAAACGTATGGAGAAGCAGAAGATAACTTACCTGGTAGGGCTGTGCCTTGCAGGGGCTGCACCTTGTCATGTGCAAGGTCAAGGCCCAGGCCAAGGTTGAAGCCCTGGGGGGCTAACATGGAAAGGGGTGGGGTAGAAGTTCCCGAGCAGTGATGTCTCTTCCTCTGGGAGAACAGTAAATTCCAAGGAAAAGTGGAATTTAGAATATGTGAGGCTGCAGTCCAGGAGATGGCACAGTGTATAAAGCACTGGACGCTCAAGCATGTGATCCCGAGTTCGATTCTGAAAGCACATGTACCAGAATGATGTCTGCTTATTTCTCTTTCCTATCTTTCTCATTAAAAAAATAAATATGTGCGGCTCCTGCCATGCAGAAAAATAAGGAGAGGAAGTGTGTAAACTGAATGTAATAACATTTTTTTTCCCTTAGGGAAGGATGATTTTTTTATCTGCTGTTAAAACATTTCATTATGCCAAGAATTATCACTCCCGCCAAGAAAAAGTAGCCGTGACCTTTGTGAGCTCTTATTCAAAGTGGGCTGCACAACCCCCCTGCAGACACATACTTGAAATTCCCAGCCTCGCATTTCCTCCTCGGGAACAGCGCCCAGCCAGCTCACAGAAGGGCCCATTGAGAGGCAGGTCCGTCCTCTGCCACCCGGCCGGGGACGTGACTCGAGGCAGACGCGCTTGTCACCCACCGAGTGCACAGCTGGGGGCCCAGGCCGTGGGTGCCCCGAGGCCTCAAGGCGGTGGGCGCGGCCGGGTGACCCAGAGCGGGCTCAGCAGCAGCCTCGCTCCAACGCCGCCAGGACAAAGGGGTGGGGCCGCCGTCAGGTCCCGGTCTCCCTGTTCCTCAAGCCGGCCACCTCGACGCTTGCTAAAACTGGTGAGATCTGGGGTGCTTAGTGACGCTCCTTCTCATTCCGCCGCCGTCCCCGCTCCCTTCCCACTAGTTTAACATCCAGCTTCCCAGTACACACGGGGGCTGAGGAGGGTGAGTCAAAATATGAAAAGAAAAAAAATTACATATATATTTGGAGGGGGATGTGTTCTTTTGCGTCCAGTTTAAATTCCACGCAAGTCTTTAAACTGTGAGTCATTCGGTAGGAGACAATTCTCTGCCTT
The DNA here is from genome assembly GCF_950295315.1 of Erinaceus europaeus. Taxonomy (NCBI): domain Eukaryota; kingdom Metazoa; phylum Chordata; class Mammalia; order Eulipotyphla; family Erinaceidae; genus Erinaceus; species Erinaceus europaeus. The sequence continues at coordinate 75,020,467 of NC_080173.1, forward strand.
TCTCAAAGGCACGAGAACTTTAGCCCTAGCCCACAAGGAAGCGCCTCGGCCTCGGCGCTCTTCCGGTCCCCCCCCTCCCCCTCATCCATTGCTTCAGACGACGCCCGCAAGCGCCCCGCGGCAGGGGTGGGCGCCCAGCTCAGGGCGTCACGTACAGAGCGTCGAGAGGCGGAGCCTCTGGCGACGACGTCATAATACCACGCCCCCAGTCGACCTGATATCACTCGCGCCGCCCGCCATTTTGTCTCTAGTGTCTAGTTTGGAGGCGGCGGGTGCGCACTGGAGCGGTGGTTTTGGGTCCTTAGGTGCGAACCGGGGAACGAAGTCTATTTGTTTGTGTGTGACTTGGTAGTTTGGTCCAAGACCTTCCGCAGCTGTCCCAGGACCGCCGGCAGAAGCTGCAGCGACCGCCCCCGCCCCTCCCCTCTGTCCCTGGGACCGGGAGGGAACGAGCCCTCGTCACGCCCCTCAGCGCTTTCCGTTCCCTTCTCAGTCGTTGCGTCGGCATCGTGTCCCCCGGATTCAGACGGTGCCCCATAGATGGCCAGCTTTCCCCCGAGGGTCAACGAGAAAGAGATCGGTGAGGAGGGGAGCTGCGGGCGAGGGGTGCTGGGGAGCGGCGGGCGGAGAGGCGGGGGCTCCCCGAGGAGAATCGGAGGGAAGAAGGTGGGGAGCCGGGGCCAAGCCGTGTAGCCCGCCGGGCAGGAAGCAGCCGGCGGGTGGGTCGCCCCGATGGAACTGGGGGGGTCCCCGCTGGATGAATGGCCGCTGTGACCCGTCCCCGGCCGACGCGCACCCCACTTGTTCTCTCATCGTGGCTGGACGCGGCGCTGCTACCTCGGTTCTCCAGCTTGGGGAGGGCGGGGCGGTGCTCGGCATGTGGGGGGTCCCCTAAGTCACGTTGACCGTGGTTAAAGTAAACTTGCGTTGTCTGAGCTCTGCTGAAAGGAGGGTCCCTGCGGAGCCGTGGCGACCCAGGTTCGAGCCCAGCCCCCACCGCCCAGGGGGAAGCTTCCGTGCTGTGGTCTTTTCCTCTCCCCTTCCTCTGTTTCTGTCTGCAAAAGTCGACCAGAGCGGTAAGACCTCGGTGAGCTCACACACAAGGAGGAAAAAAAAAAAAAAAGATGAGGGGGGCAGACACAGACACTCGAGTGTACTGACTCTGAAGGAGAGAAAGCAGGCCTTTTTTTTTTTTTTTTTTTTTTTTTAATAATGGTAAGGCGTTGAGCTGGCTGCAGATCTAGGGAGGAGTCTGAGACTTATCTTTCCCACACACACGGGCAGGGAGGGGCATAGTGGATGGGCGGAGCAGCAGCAGAAAGGCTGTTGGACCAGAGAGCAAATTCTGGAAAGGCTGCCTAAAACTCGCCCTGGCTCGCTTATGACTTGGTGGAGTGGTGCGTCATGACCCACTCAGTGGCTCGCTTGAAAGCGAGCAAGTAGCTGGAGTAGATAGCATAATGGTTATGCAGAGGACTGTCAGCCTGGTCCCTCGCTGAGCAGTCACTGGTGCTTGTGCTGTTGGGGGCCTTACGCTTGAGAGTCCAAAGCCTTGTCCACTGTGCCACCCTGTGGACCACTAAATTCTCTCAGTGGTTAAAAAAAATAGCTGGAATGATCTCGGGGGGAGTTGGATCTCGGGGGGAGTGTGTCTGTGTTGTGCATTCATTAGGTACACCTTGACAAGTAATAGTATGCACCTTAAGTACAATTTTTTTTTTAGTTTTTTTGAGGTAACGATGACTAATAACACTTTTTTTTTTTTTTAAACCAGAGCACTGCTCAGCTCTGGTTTATGGTGATGGGGGGGTATTGAACCTGGGACTTTGGAGCCTCAGGCTTAAGGTCCCTTTACATAACCATTATGCTACCTCCCCACCTGACTTTTCTTTTTTTTAACCTTGCTTTAATAACATTTAAGCATAGAGGGAAAACACAGAACTTGTATCTAGTTTTAGGTTTGTTTTGTTTTGTTTTTTGCCTCCAGGGCTATCACTGGGACTCTGTGCCTGCACTAGGAATCCACTGCTCCTGGAGGCGATTTTTCCCCTTTTGTTGCCCATCGTTGTTGTTATTAATTGTTGTTATTGTTGCTGTTGTTGTTGGATAGGACAGAGAAATGGAGAGGAGGGGAGGACAGAGGGGGAGAGAAAGACACCTGCAGACCTGCTTCACTACCCCTGAAGCAACTCCCCCTGAAGGTGGGGAGCTGGGGGCCTAGTTGTTTCTTTTAATAATAAATATTTTTTTAAAAGAATAGTACTTACATTCTGATATCCAATAGAAATTTATTTTCTCTTTTTTTGTTGTTTTTATTGTTGTAGTTGTTATTGATGTCATCATTGTTAAATAGGACAGAGAGAAATGGGGGGGGGGACAGACACCTGCAGACCTGCTTCACCGCCTGTGAAGTGATTCCCCTACATGTGGGCAGCTGGGGGCTCAAACCGGGATCCTTAGGCCCGGGATCCTTAGGCCGGTCCTTGCCCTTTGTGCCATGTGCGCTTAACCCGCTGCTACTGCCTGACTCCCAGAACATTTATTTTCATAGTCCAGTGGGCTTTCCCTCCTGCAACACAAACATTACATATGATGTACTTTTCATTTATCTATGGTTTACTTAACTATGATGAACTATTTTGAGAACTCTGAGCTGCTTTTCTAATATAGCTGTCATCCCTTATTTTCAGTTAAAAAAATTTGTGTGGGGGGGTTAGGTCTCAGTATTATTTCCTGGATATTGTACAAAATTAGCTAAGTGTCAGGTAACTGAAAGAACTTTGGGGCTCTGCAGGGAGGACTGGGTGCCCTGCAGAGAGAGGACTCACAGTTAAATACTAAATATCTCTGTGTAACTTTGTATCAGTGAGGATTCACCGCCCCCCTTGGGTACTATAGTTTCTTGAACTCCTGGAATGAGCACCATGATCCCGTCAATAACTAAAGTCTGAACCTTCAACTTTGGCTCTTTTACAGGCCTCTACTACAAGTCTTCCTGCTTTGAAGTTGCAGGGAGAAATGTGAAGGAGCTAAATCTTCTTTGGTTAGTTCAGAAGTTGCTTAAATGATGTGTAACTCCTGTACAGATCAGTCATTAAGTCATACATTCCTTAGGGTACTAATATCAAACAGTTGCAGGTAAAGTAACAGGGTTATCTTTTATTTCAAAGTACTTCATTACAAAGCCTGTATGTTTGAGGGGCCATTATCTTTTTTTTTTTGCCTCCAGGGTTATTGCTGGGGCTCAGTGCACTGCTCCTGGAGGCCACCATTTCCCTTTTGTTGCCCTTGTTATTGCCATTGCTGTTATTGTTGGACAGGACAGAGAGAAATTAAGAGAGGAGGGGAAGACAGAGTGGGGGAGAGAAAGATAACCTGCAGACCTGCTTCACCACTGGTGAAGGGGTTCCCCTGCAGGTGGGGGGCAGGGGAGCAGTGCTGAAACGAGATCCTTAAGCCACCAGTACTTGGCGGTTTGAGCCATGTGTGCTTAACCCACTGCACTATGGCTTGTCCCCCCCCCCCCCTTTAGGTCTTTCTACTTTCTTGTATTTTCTTTATTTATTGAATAGAGCTAGCCAGCAGTTGAGATGAAAGGAGGTGGTAGAGAGAGACAGAGGCACATGCATAGGGGGTCTGGGGCTTGAACCCTGGTCCTTGTGCATTTGTTGTGCATGCACTTAACTAGGTGTACCACCACCTGGACCCAGGGACCACTCTTAAATGGACTTAATCTCTAAAAGTGCAATGAAGATGAAGAAGATGGGGACCTGTTTCCCTTCTTGAAGCCACGTAAGGAATGGCTGAAAGAACTAGAGATTTTGGCCTGGTGACAAACTTAGTAGTTCGATGCCATGATTTGTATGTATGAATCTCATGTGAAAATGAGATTGTTTTAATTCTCTTTAAGTCAAAATGGATGGGGTAGCAGGGAGGAAGATTTTGAGTCAGTAAGAGGAAAATATCTGACATTAGCTGTAGAAAATAGAATAAGCCTTGTTAGGTATTGATATTTATGGTTATAGAAGAAAATAGTTACCGATTTTACATTTGATTGGGTTTTTTTGGACCAGCTAGTACCTTGATTTCACTGCTACCCATCTGTTCTCATTCAGATAGTGACAGCACGACAACACCCAAGCACCACAGCAGTCCCAATGTCATGGTAACTGCTGCAGCTCTCCCATATGGTGCTGAGGCTTGAACTTGAGCATAGTGCCTTACCTGGAGGGCTATTCTTCTGGCTTTGCCTTTATCTTTTAAAACTATAGGTGATTTGATAATGTATCAAAGAACTGGACAGGGAGTTAATTTAAGTCACCTAAGAATGTGAGGTTATACATACATGTGCTTTCATAATCAGTAAATATTTGCTGAGCACTTGTTGTACTCCAGATGTTATACTAGTCTACAGAAACACACGTTGAAACTGGAAGTGCCATAAGGGACAGGCAATGCTGCACCTGTTTAAGCGCACACATTATAGTGTACAAGATCCCGGATCCAAGCCCCTGGTCTCCTCCTGTAGGGGGAAAGCTTTGCAGATGGTCAAGCAGGTCTGCAGGTGTGTCTCATTCTCTATCCCTCTCTACCTCTTCCTTTCCTCTTAATTTTTCTGTCTTAATCTAATAATAAATAAATACATTTTTAAAAAGAAAGAAATAGAAGTGCCAGTAAATGAGTATTTTGGGATTTATATGTATATTTGCTCCTGCAGTAGAAGTACAAATAAGAATTGAGTTTCGATACATAGGATATATTCAAGTTTACTTACTAGGGAGTTTAAGCAAAAAGGTTAAGAAAGGGAGTCAGGTTGTAGCGCAGCGGGTGAAGCGCAGGTGGAGCAAAGCACAAGGACCAGCATAAGGATCCCGGTTTGAGCCCTGGCTCCCCACCCGCAGGGGAGTCACTTCACAAGCCGTGTAGCAGGTCTGTAGGTGTCTATCTTTCTCCCCCTCTGTCTTCCCGTCCTCTCTCCATTTCTTTCTGTCCTATCCAACAAAATGACAATAAAACAAGGGCAACAAAAGGGAATAAATTAAATACTCAAAAAAAATCTATAAAAAAAGTTCACAAAAAACAGGTTAAGAAATTATTATAGAATTGACCAGACAACCAAACAAAATAGATATTAGGAAAACAAAACTGGTAGTAACTTATAACTGAAAAAGAAATAACAAAACTTAAAAAAAAAATCAAGACCATCCCAAGACAGCATTGGTGATAAAGATCTTTTCTCAAAATGAGTCAATTATAACCAAGTCTGCATGCACAACTTACTGATCATAATTCTTATTAAATATAAATATAGAAGAAAATTAATTTCTATAATTTTATTTTTATCTTGTTGGCTCCAGGTTTATTGCTGGCGCTTGGTGCCTGTACCATGAATCCACTGCTCCTGGAGGCTATTTTTTCCCTTTTTTTGCCTTTTTTTTTTAAATCATTGTACTTATTATTGTTGTTATTGCTGTTATTGATAGGACAGAGAGATGGAGAGAGGAGGGGAAGACAGGGACAGAGAAAGATAGACACCTGCAGACCTGCTTCACCACCTGTAAAGAGCGACCCCCCCCCCCCCCCCGCAGGTGGGGGTCCAGGGGCTTGAACTGGGATCCTTATGTGGGTCCTTGCGCTTTGTACCATGTGTGCTTAACCTGCTGCGCTACTGTCTAACTCCAAAAATAAATTTTCTTTAAAAATATTTTTATTTGTTACTAGATAGAGATGAGAAATTGAGAGGGGAAGGGGAGATAAAAAGGGAGATAGAAACACCTGGCAGCTCTGCTTCACCACTGGTAAAGCTTCCCCCCTGCAGGTGGGGATCTGGTGCCCCACTGAAAAGGCCCCAAAATAAACTTTTTAATGCCAATCATTTATTTTTATTTATTAATGAGAAAAGAGGAGAGAGAGAATCAGACATCAATCACTCTGGTTCACCAGGGATTGAACTCAGGACCTCATACTTGAGAGTCCAGTCCACTGTTCCACCTCTCGGACCACTAAAAATAAATTTCTATGCTCTTGGTATGTTAGGCACTGTTTTGGTTTGAGAAAAAGTGAGCTAGAATATGCCACTCTGGCATAGTCAATGCTGGGGATTGACCTCATACTTCAAAGTCCAATGTTTTATTCATTGTGCTGCCTCCTTGACATCATGAATGCTGAAGTAGTTTTTTTTTTTTAATATTTATTCCATTTTGTTGCCCTTGTTTTATTATTGTAGTTATTATTGACGATGTCATCATTGTTGGATAGGACAGAGAGAAATGGAGAGAGGAGGGGAAGAGAAAGAAAGACACCTGCGGACCTGCTTCACCACCTGTGAAGCGACTCCCCTGCAGGTGGGGAGCCAGGGGCTTGAACCGGGATCCTTATGCTGGTCCTTGCGCTTAGCGTCAGGGGCGCTTAACCCACTGTGCTACCACTCCCTCTTTTTTTTAATGTAAAATTTATTTATAATGGGGCGGGGCGGAAACAAAAAAGCATTGCTCAACTCTAGTGTAAGATGGAACTGAGCTATCCTCTAGCTAAACTCTTTAATAGTATGAAATTTGAGTCTCACAGTAATAAGAGCACAGTGTCAAATTCATTGCTGACCATTATACTTTGTATTTTTATTTTCCTTTTAGTGAGATCACGTACTATAGGTGAACTTTTAGCTCCAGCAGCTCCTTTTGACAAGAAATGTGGCCGTGAAAATTGGACTGTTGCTTTTGCTCCAGATGGTTCATACTTTGCTTGGTCCCAAGGACATCGTACAGTGAAACTTGTTCCATGGTCCCAGTGCCGAAAGAATTTGTAAGAGTCTTTTTTCCCCTTTTTGCATGTTTACATAAAAATATATGTATATTAAAAGTATATTCATATATATATTTATGTATTTATATATATTAAAAAGATATATGTAGTTGAGAGGCACAGTGTGAAGGGAGAGACACCTGCAGCCCTGCATAACCAGTTGCAAAGCTTTTCCCCCTGCAGGTGGGAACCAGGACCTTGAACCTGGGTCCTTTGAGCATGGTTAAATACGCACTTTCAACCAGGTGTATCACCCTACAGAATTATTTTTTTAATGTAGAGTGTAAGCATGAGAATTATCTTGTGCATTTTAAGATGCTTTCTCAGATACTTGCATTTCTTTGTAACTTTTTTCTGTGTATTGAGATTAATTATGCCATAGTAGTAAGTTGTCAGTTTAAAAGATTATCATTAGTAATGACAATAAGTTATTATTTTGTATGTGAAGAGATAGGCAGAGTCCAGACCACTCTGACATAATGGTGCTGGGGACAGACTGCAGGTGCCTCACATGTCTACTCTATTCCACCGTCCATCTCCCAAGGACTCCTAATTGATATCATTGTTTGGGATAAACCTTTTGAGACAAGTATATTATAGATTGCTTTGTTATTGAACTTAGCCTTTCTCAGCTACTAAGAATTCTTTTGATCTGATTTTTTTTCTCTCATCCTTATAGCTAGTAACTTATAAATTTGATTAATAAATGTTTATCATTTAGTATATATAGAGGTCTAGAGGAAATAATAACTTGATTATTAAACTTACTCCCCAGTCTTTTACATGGCACCAAGAATATTGCCAATTCAAGTGGTTTGAAATTGTCAAGACAAAATAGTGATGGTAGTCAGAAAAATAAGCCTCGTGAACATACTATAGACTGTGGAGATATAGTCTGGAGTCTTGCTTTTGGTTCATCAGTTCCAGAAAAGCACAGTCGTTGTGTAAATATAGAATGGCATCGATTCAGATTTGGACAAGATCAACTACTCCTTGCCACAGGGTTAAGCAACGGGCGTATCAAAATATGGGATGCATATACAGGTATGGATTCAATAGTTTTCTTAATTTCATGTGACCAATGCTAGAGTTTATAAAATACTACTGCTCCAGCACATGCCATGTGGAAGATGGAGCCTGGGCCTCACACATGCAAGTCCTGTGCTCTACCACTAAGTCATTTTACAAGCAAACCTGATTATTTTATGATGCAGAGCATTGTTTATAGGCACTGAAATTATGCCCTTGCTGAAAGTAAAAACCAGGAATATTGTTAAGTGGAGAACATGACTTGGTATATTAGACCCTGCATTTACTCTCTGGCACCACAAAAAACAAAACAGATAACCTTTTTTTAAAGCAAGAATTGTTACTGTGACTATGCCTTTATAGTTGGCCTAATTAGCATATTCAGCTAATGATTTTAATTGAGAAAAAATAGTTACCATTTCTTGATAACCCTTAGGAGAATATTACAGCAAGAAGGACATGTTTAAGGAATGTTTAGTTATCAGTTTATAAACTAGTAAGTTCATAATGAGGTGTCTTCTTATACACCTTTTCAGTGATTGATAGCTTAGAGATTTTCAAGATAAGACTGTTTTTCTCCAAATATTTATTTCCTTTTGTTGCCCTTGTTTTATTGTTGTAGTTATTTTTGTTGTTATTGATGTCATGGTCTTTGGATAGGGCAGAGAGAAATGGAGAGAGGAGGGGAAAACAGGGTGAGAAAGATAGACACCTCCAGACCTGCTTCACTGCTTGTGAAGCAACTCCCCTGCAGGTGGAGAGCTGGGGGCTCGAACCAGGATCCTTCTGCTGGTCCTTGGGCTTGGTGCCATGGGCGCTTAACCTGCTGTGCTACCACCTGACTCCTGATAAGACTGGTTTTTAACAATCATTATCTAACCTTTGGAACATTTAAAGTTTAACTAGATGGGGTTGAAGTTTGTACACAAGTTTCTGCTTAGCATATACTACAGAATTTGACAGTTTTAAGATAAGCATTAAAATGATAGGTGCTAATTCAGCAAATGAATGAGGGATAGTAAGTCAGGAAATGTAATTGAACTCTTGGAAAAAATTTTAAGATTTTCATAGAAAACAAAAAAATTTGAATAAATAAAATACATTTTATTGAAATTGGAAATGTAGTTTGCTGAATAAGGTTATCTTTTGGGGAGTTTGGTAAGCCATTAGTAGTCTTAATTTTTTTTTAATTTAAACCAGAGGTTTAAGGTGGTGCAGGGGATTTGAACGTGGAACTATGGAGCCTTAGGCTGAGAGTCTCTTTGCATAACCATTATGCTATCTACCCCTGCCCATAAATACTTTACATACAATACCACTAAACCACCTGGCCCAGTTTTTATTTCGTATTTTCGGAAAGCAAGTGAGAAAGAGATATTAAGACCTTACTTCAACAGCCATGGACTTCTTTTGATGCTGTTTGTGGTGCCAGTGATTGTACTCAGGTCCTGACACAGGCATGTTGCTTTCCTGGCTTCGGTAAATAATGATCTTTAGAGTTAAAAGTAAAGGCTGAGGAATTGTCTCAGTGGTGGAGCACCTGCCTTGCATCCATGAGGCCATTTGATTCAGTCCCCACATCACATGATGGAGTAGGGCACTGGCCTAACTCCCGTTTAAAAGAGGTAAATTGGGCTGGATTTGTTGTATTGCACAAAAGTAAAGGACTCCAGGGTGGGTGGGTGGGTGGGAGGGTTCAGGTCCTGGAACATGATGTCAGGACCTAGAGGGGATGTACAATGTACTGTATTTTATTTTTTGTTAGTGTATTTTATTGTTGACTGTAGACCATTAGTCCCCCCTTCCAAAAAAAAAAAAAAAAAAAAAACGCTAAAAGTAAAGGCATGAATGTGTTACTTTACACTTTCTAAATTAAACTGAAATGCTCAAGTATGTTACTCATTCTTTTAATAGTGAAGAGCCTGTTTTAGATAAAATGTCTTTTCTTCCCCCTCTTCCCTTTGACTGCTTTCAGGAAAACTCCTCCTTAATTTGGTAGACCATACTGAAGTGGTCAGAGACTTAACTTTTGCTCCAGATGGGAGCTTGATCCTTGTGTCAGCCTCAAGAGACAAAACTCTGAGAGTTTGGGACCTGAAAGATGATGGTATGTCTTTTTTTCCTCTCTGAAAAAGTAGCTTTTGACATTATTACTGTATTGGGATCATCTGGGGTATTTGAAATTGAAAGTGGAATATGATCAGATTCCTTTTTCTGCTTAATCTGTTGGTCCATTTCCATGTATAATTCACATAAAGCTATACATTTGACATAGAATTGAAGCCAGTAAGTTACTTTCAGTAAACAGACTGCTGTTATTCAGAAATAGTCACACAAAATTTGAGTCAGCTTTAAGGTTTTATCTTTTTATTTTTTACTGTTTTATCTTTTTATTTTTTAATTTTTTAATTTTATCTTTTTATATCTTTTTATTTATTTTACTTTTTTATCTTATTTTTTTACTTTTTTTTTTTTGTGCTTTGTGCCATAAGTGCTTAACCCACTGTGCTCCCATCCAGCCCCCAGCTTTAAGGTTTTATATGCATATTAGTTTAGTCCTTCTTAGGTAGGGTTGTCTTTCTATTTTCTCTGTGAAAATAGATTTGAAGTAACAAGCAAATAATTTGGTAGTTAACAATTCATATGGATTATTTTATAAACTAATTTTAACATGAATGTTTTTATAAGCATAACAGTATGTTGGGTGAATTAAGTAAGAAATTAACTTATAAAACAAAAGGTTTACCTTCTGATAGGAAGGTAGGTCAGCATCAAGTACTCAGCTTTTTCTAAAAATCTTGATTGGTATGATTACAGATATAGGGAAAGTACCTTCTTTAAGAGGACCTCCTAATTGGCCTCTAGTAAAAGGGATTGTGGTTTAACTAAAACCTTACATTTAAATCAAGTATGCTGGTGGTCTTAACTCAAAATGGAGGTTGACTGGCTTAAAGGTATGACTTAAAGTTGAATATTGTAAGGAAAAGTTCTTTCACATTTGCCTACTGGTTCCAGCTGGCGGATAGTAACCACTGCCAACTAAAAATAAACAATATACTAATATTATCAAACTAACCAGTTACTTCATGTTATCAATTCTCTGCTTGACTAGGTGAAGGATTTTCTTTATTTGCAGAGCCAGGACCTTGGACAAACATTATTGCCTTGGGCTATTTCTTTTCATTCAGAGAGAGCCAAATTTTTTTTAGATATTTATTCCCTTTTGTTTCCCTTGTTTTATTGTTGTAGTTATTATTATTGATGTCCTTGTTGGATAGAACAGAGAGAAATGGAGAGAGGAGGGGAAGACGGGGAGAGAGATAGACACCTGCAGACCTGCTTCACCACCTGTGAAGTGGCTGCCCTGCAGGTAGGGAGCCGGGGGCTTAAACAAAAGTTTTTTTTTTTTTTTTTGAAGTCTTTATTGGATAGAGACAGCCAGAAATCAAGAGGGAAGGGGGCGATAGGGAGAGACAGAGACACCTGCAGCCCTGCTTTACCACTTGCGCAAAGTTTTCCCCCTGTAGATGGGGACCAGGGGCTTGAACCTGAGTCTTTGTACATTCTATTGTGTGCTCTCAACCAGGTGCACCACCACCTGGCCCCAAATTATTTTTTTTTACCAGAGCACTGCTCAGCTCTGGCTTATGGTGGTGCCAAGGACTGAACCTGGGACTTCAAAGCCTCAGGTGAGAGAATCTCTTGGCGTAATCATCATGCTATGTACTAGCAATAGACTTTTCCTAGGTGTCTCAGTACCTGTGGTGCCATATGCATCATGAGGAACATACCCTCTCTAGGATTTTAGCATTTTATTAAATTCTATTCTTTCACATATTAAATTTTTATTCCAACATTTTATGTTTGTTCATGTATTTACGAAGTAGACTTAGTAAAATGTGAGCCCTAAAAGAGCAGGGACTTTTTTTTTACTTACAGTTATATCTTAGTGCTTGGCATGTAATAGGCATTCATCTTCTACATTTGGAGAGTCAACAGGCTATTTAGTCTGTTTCTTTTCTCTTTGTGGTCATTTTTGTAACCCTGGAGATGATAGCAGGGCTTAAAACTTGGGATTCTGGTGGCCAGACATTAGCACACCTGGTTGAGGGCACACAGAATCAATAGACTTTCTAAAGGGCTATAGATGATGGGAACCAGGTGGCAGCCCACTTAGTGTGCACATGTTACCATGTGCAAGACCCCGGTTTTATTCCCTGGGCCCCTGCCTGACAGGCAAAGCTTCACAGGCAGTGAAGTAGTACGGTAGATGTCTCCCTCCCTATCAATCCTCTTTCAAAGAAAATGGAGGTGGAGGGGTTGTGTGGGCACCACACTCCAGCAATAACTCTGGAATAAAATAAAAGGTGGCTTAGTGAATAGTTTTAACTAAACCATTGTCCCACAGCATAAAAAAAGGATTGCTGCAATAAAATTTTGCTATAGTAAGCAGCCATGTTATATCACCAACCCTTGAAATGTTTTGTCATTCTGGCATTTTGAAATACTACACATTTGAATTGGATTCTAGGGTTAACATATGTTTTGTTTTTTAGGAAACATGATGAAAGTATTAAGGGGCCATCAGAACTGGGTGTACAGCTGTGCGTTCTCTCCTGATTCTTCAATGCTGTGTTCAGTGGGAGCCAGTAAAGCAGTATGTATCAAAGTTCTTGTACAGTTATTATGAACTGGATTATTGTAATGTGGCATAATCACTTTAAATCTAAACTGTTGAGCCTGCTCGGTGTCATGAATGTCTTAAATGTATTATATCATGATGGGGAATGAATTGCATGAAAGAGAGTAAATATAGATAACTGTCAAGTGAGGAGTTGGATTGTTTTTAGTTAGAAATAACAAGATAGAGGGTATGTCACATTTAATTTATTTAAGATGTAGGGAAGTTTATGTGGTGTAGACTAAGATCAAATGTCAGGCATTCCCTTGTTATTTTCTAATTTGTTTAGTGTGCTGGCTTAAAAGCTGTGCCCAGCGGGTCCTGGATATTTAACAATAACAACAAAAAGTAACTTGATCTAATAAGAATAAAAATAACTCTCACAAAGTATGTTATAGAATCATAGGTAAAGTTTTATATGATCTGTCTTACATAGCATACTCATGGCAGATTAGGTATAAAGTGGTCTTAAGTGGGTTATGTTTAATAAAATCTTAGTTGTCTACCAGGTTTGAGTTTGTATAGTTAAAAAAGTTGTGTTACCAGTTATTTATGAAAATGATTGGAAACTAAATATATATGATCACAGTAATTTATGATTATGGCAAGGGGGTGGGGGGCTGGTTAAAATGTGCCTCAGTGAGCCAAAGAAGTATATTAAGATGATTGTTAGAATAGTATATTGCTATATTTAGTTAGTTCTTTATTTTAAAATCATAAGACAACAAAGCTAGATGTTGACTTTGCTATTTTAGGCTGTGTGTTTTCCATATGCTTCTTGCTTTCCCTGTCACAGGTGGTGGCAGCAATATTGGTGTGATTGAGGTTATGCTGGCACCACTCGCACAAAGGCGCACAATGGTGTTAGCTGGGCAGAAAGAGTGGCATCTCTGGCTGCCGGGCTGGGGGCGACCTTTACCATAGGATGAAGTAACCTTGCATTCGGCTGCAAGGTGTACTGTACGTACACAGGTGCTGGTCGATGTCCACTTTCTGCTTTTCTTTCTTTCTTTTTAAAAATACTTTTCCCCACAGTGAAACCCGCTGACTCCTCCAGTAAATTTCTTCCAATCTGATGGAATTTGGAGTCTGACATGTGAAACCAATTTAATGTAATGTAATTGGCTTTCAAATGGTTTCTCTGTGCTCTTTTTTGGAATTCTTTGAGGTCTTAAGTCTGGTCCAATTTAAAATTTGCATTTATTTTTCTCAAAATAATACATTGTATCTGTGCAGAGAAAATGTAGCCAAAAGAATGCTTTACTGCAAAAGGAGTGATTGTCTTAGTAGGATTGTTGTTAATCTTCAAGCTCACATTTAATGTAACTGAAGTAAACATTAGAACCCTGTTTAGTGCTGTTCTGCACAGTCCACTGATCTTCAGAATCTAAAATTTTATGTAAACTTGTCCTTAATAATTTAAACATTTTTATATTTAAAATGAATTATTGTCAGTTTGGGAAAAATAAGATTGACAAATCTTGATTAACAGATATGCTATTAATTGTATTTTTATAAATTAGCACTTTCACTTTGTAATGTGGTTTAACATCCGTATTGTTTGCCAACGAAGTTTCATTTGGCTGTGAAAATTCTCTTTGCTTGCAGTATCTGTTTCTCTTCCTAGGCTCACGTTGGTGGTCCAAGCCTATTGTAAACAAGTGATTATCTCAAAGGGAGATGCTACTGGAGTAACAATTTGTTAACCTTACTTTTTCTGTCTGTATACTTTTTTAAAATTTGGTAGTTTCTGGAAAAAAAAAAAGGGGGTTTGTAGTACTTAACCCTATTTATTACTGTATATATAATTAGTTTTGGAATAAAGAATTTCAATATAACTTTGTGGTTAAATTACATTGCCTTTTTACATTTATACATTTATGCTTTTTAAAAAATTAACATTTAACAGAAACATTTGAAATAGAATTTGCATGTCTACTTTAATTAACTTAAAGACTGATTTTAATCTGACTATGACACTGAGCATATTTTAATTATTTATAATTTATAAAATTTAATTTAATATAATCTTAATTAAACTTAGCCATTTTAGTTAAGATGTGTTACTTTGTCCAGTGTGTATTTGAGTGAAGCTATAACATTTGCCTTTTTATTGCAGGTTTTCCTCTGGAATATGGATAGATATACCATGATAAGGAAACTAGAAGGACATCATCATGATGTTGTAGCTTGTGACTTTTCTCCTGATGGAGCATTGCTGGCTACTGCATCTTATGATACTCGAGTATATATCTGGGATCCATATACTGGAGACATTCTGATGGAGTATGGGTAGGTATACCATGAGTTATTTCAGGCTGTAGCTCTTTGTTAGTCAATATATAATTTTTAAGTAGTTAGTAAGGCTAGAATAACTCATACCAGTGGCCAGGTGGATGTTATAATGTACAAGAACCTGGGTTCAAGCCCCCGACCCCTCACATGCAGGAAGAAAACTTCAGGAGGAGTCCTTCCTCTTTTTTTTTTTTTTTTAATAAGATTTTATTTATTTATTTATTTATGAGAAAGATAGGAGAGAGAGAACCAGACATCACTTTGGACATGTGCTGCTGGGGATTAAACATGGGACCTCATGCTTGAGAGTCCAATACTTTATCCAATTGCACCACTTCCTGGACCACTCCCTCTTTTTCTCCCCTTTCTCTCTCTCTTTTTAACATATATATTTTAATTATCTATTTATTGGATAGAGACAGCTATAAATTTAGAGAAAGGGGGAGATAGAGAGGGAGAGAGACAGACAACCTGCAGCTTTGCTTCACCACTTGTGAAGCTTCTCCGCCTGTGAAATGACTCTTCTGCAGGTGGGGAGCCAGGGGCTTGAACTGGGATCCTTATGCCGGTCCTTGAGCTTTGTGCCACCTGCGCTTAACCCACTGTGCTACTGCCCAACTCCCTTAAAATTCTTTTTCTTTTTTTCTTTTGCCCCCATGGTTATTGCTGGGGCTCAGTGCCTGCACTTCAAGTCCACCACTCCTGGAGGCCATTTTTTCCCATTTTTGTTGTTGTTATTATTGGATAGGACAGAGAGAAATCGAGAGGGAGAAAGATAGACACTTGCAGACCTAATTCACCATTTGTGAAGTGACCTACCTGCAGGTGGGGACCTGGGGGCTTGAACCAGGATCCTTATGCCAGTCTGTGCACTTTGTGCCATGTTCGCCATGTACCGATTGGCTTTAAAATACCTAGTCTAGTACCAGCCACCCCCCTGCTTGTTGTTGTCTGCCTCCTCCTAAAGATTCTTTCTTATGAGAGGAAGACCAGAGTGCCCCTTGCTCTCACCTAGGATCATGCTGTCTGTGGGACTAGAGACCTCTGGGGCCTCACTGTTAACACAGTGAGTGAGCTCTTTGGCCCTGGATTTCTCTACATTTTGGTGAGATATAGTTCAGTAGTAGAGCATTTACTTTTTTCTTTTTTTTAATCTTTTATTTTTATTTTTGCCACCAGGGTTGTTACTGGAGTTCATGACAACTATACAAATCCACTGCTCTCAGTGGCCATCCATTTTTCCCTTGCACCCCCCATCTTTTTATTATTACATAGGATGGGGATATATTGAGGGAGGGGAGGAGATAGAAAAAGAGACACTTGCAGATCTGCTTCACCACTCATGAAGTGTCCTCTTGCAGGTGAGGAGTAGGGTCTTCTTGGTAATATGTGTGCTTAACCAGGCATGCCACCTCCTGGCTCCCTAGAGCACATGCTTTGTATGTATGGGGTCCTGGGTTCATTCCCATGCACCCCCCCAAAGAAAATTCTGGGGGCCTGGTGGTGGCACACTAGGTTAAGTGTACATAGTACAAAATGAAGGATCCTGGTTCAAGCCCCCAGCTGCCTACCTACAGGGGTTGGGGGAGTTCACTTCACAAACTAATGAAGCAGGTGTTAAAAAAAAAAAGCAATTTCTTTCACTTAATTTGGACATGCTAGCTCTAGTAGTATTTATTAAGGCCATTTAGACCCTGTTCGCAACTGGGTGGTTTTATTTCTTGAAGTGATTTTCATATCCTCTGAAAATGTGTGTTTGACCACAGGCATATGTTTCCTCCACCTACTCCAATATTTGCTGGAGGAGCAAATGACAGATGGGTGCGGTCTGTATCTTTTAGTCATGATGGACTGCATATTGCAAGCCTTGCTGATGATAAGTAAGTGTTAATTACAGCTCAATTTATCATCTTCTACATATTTTCTTTCATCCTTCTACTTAATGAAAACACAAAGATTTAAAAAATAAAAGCACTTCTGTAGTTTTTCTACATTCTTTCTAGACAATCCCTTGTGGTACTAGTGTAACAATGTTATCCACGTATACTGAAGAAAATGTGTGTCGTTCCCCCCCCCCCCCATTCCTTAGTTACTGTCTTGTTTTTTGTAATAGCTTCAAAGGTTGAAGCAGGACATAAATGATAAGACAGTGATTTGGATTCATTGTAATTGTGACTACAGAGTGAAATGTCATGTTCAGGGAAAGAGATTCTGAGTATTCTGCTTACGTTAAAGGACTTTGTAAATGATAAGTTAAAAATACATGAAAAAGGATGGGATTACTGCTTATGTATTCAAGTGAATTACTGTAATTGCTTGTTGCAGTGATTTACGTGTGTGTTTTGTAGGTCAACACAGGCATATCTTTTTGAACTTGAAAAATTACTTTTTTCTCTTAAACTTACTGCTATATACTCACTGGATGATTTTATTTCTTTTCTAGAATGGTGAGGTTCTGGAAAATTGATGAGGATTATCCAGTACAAGTTGCACCTTTGAGTAATGGTCTTTGCTGTGCCTTTTCTACTGATGGCAGTGTTTTAGCTGCTGGGTAAATAAGTTTTTCTCTTTAAAAATTTTTTTATTATATTTATTGGATAGAGACAGCTAGAAATGGAGAGGGAAGGGGTTGATAGGGAGACAGAGACACCTGCAACATGTGCACTCAACCAGGTGCACCACCACCCAACCCCCAGTTTTTCTCTTTTCTGGAAGTAGTTTAGTATGACTTTTATTCAGGTATTTAACCTGTATTGCCAGTAAGATCTTCATAAGAGATTTTTAATTATCTTTTTTCTCATTGCCCTTGTTTAATTGTTGTAGTTATTATTGTTGTTGATGTTGTTGGATGGGACAGAGAGACATGGAGAGAGGAGGGGAAGCCAGAGAGAAAGACAACTGCAGACAACTGCTTCACCGCCTGTGAAGCAACTCCCCTGCAGGTGGGGAGCCAGAACTCAAACCAGGATCCTTATGCCGATCCTTGTGTGCAACGTGCGCTTAATCCACTGTGCTACTGCCAGACCCCCATAAAAGTTTCTTATACTACTTGTTAAAGAAAAGATCATTGGTTAGGCCCCCTTAGTTTTTAAAGTGCAGTTTCAGGTTATAGTTGTTTGGGCTAGAGGGTATTGAAATACATGTGGTAAATACATTGTGATTTATTGCTTGTTTCTGCTTAGGACACATGATGGCAGTGTCTATTTTTGGGCCACTCCGAGGCAAGTTCCTAGCCTTCAACATTTATGTCGCATGTCAATCCGGAGAGTGATGCCTACCCAAGAAGTTCAGGAGCTGCCAATTCCTTCTAAAGTCTTGGAGTTTCTCTCTTACCGTATTTAAAAGAACTCTGCTTTCCCTGGTAGTAAGGATTGACAGAATACACTTTACAGACCTCAAGCTTTGCTGATTTCTAGTATCTGTTTTTTCAAGGTTTAGATTTATTTAATTTCATACATTCTTCACTGCATTTTGATCAGTTGAACTGTTGAAATATTTATAATCTACAGGAGAAATGTTTCTGAACTATCAAATGTAAATTTTTTCCTGAGAACTGTGAAAATATGTATGTACATATGTATATAGACATGAGCTGCTATGTGTTTGTTGAATGGACCCTTTTGCTTATATAGATTTTTAGTATTGCTTCAGTAGTCCTGCGCTATATATATCTATATATATATGTAGATATATATATGTGTGTGTGTGTGAAGATATATATATATATATATATATATATCTTCATTGTAAAGTGGAAGGGATTTTTTTTTTTTTAATTCTGAGACACTAAGTTAGATGGTAAATGCTGACTTTAAAAACTAAATTGTATCATACAAAGTATGTTGCAGGATGGGAGGACTGTTGGCTTACAAGTTTAAAAAAAAGTTTTGTTTTGAGAAAGAATTCTGTTTCCTTAAGAATCATAAAAAGTAGAACTTAAATGTGATATTCCTAATTAAAAAATAGCCAGGACGTAACTAGAAAAACAGATGTTTACCCTCAGATATTTCTGTGGGCCTTAATTTTGGAAAGTAGCTTGCTACTTTAGTCCAAGTAGTATAAATGATTATAGATTTTAGTCAATTTTAGGGGGGAAATCCATCTAATGTACATTATTGCTGAATATTTTGTTTATACTAAGGGACAGTTACTTCAAAAACTTTTTTCACATGTAACCTATTTCTGCAGTGGATTTAATACTGGTGACTTGTCAAAGAGAAGCAATACAGTTTATCTGCTTTTGCCTTCTTTTTATCTTCATTGCAGATATTAAGAATGTGCATTATGTAAAATGCTTATATTTTTTTTAATTAAAGATCGTTTTTTTAAAAAAAAACTGGTTATTGCACTGCTTCACTACTTGAAAGCTTTCCTCCTCTAAGTGGGGACCAGAGGCTCAAACCTGGGGCCTTACACATTTGTATGCTCAACCAGGTGTACCATCACCAGCCACCCAAATAGTTTGTTTTCTTCCTTCTACTCCCCCCCTCCCTCCCTTCCTTTTTTTCCAACAAAGGGAGAAAGAATGGGGGAAAGAAAGAATATCCTGGGAGTTGGTTGGTGGCGCAGTGGGTTAAGCACACGTGGCGCAAAGCGTAAGGACCAGCGTGAGGATCCCGGTTCGAGCCCCCGGCTCCCCACCTGCAGGGCAGTCGCTTCACAGGTGGTGAAGCAGGTCTGCAGGTGTCTATCTTTCTCTACCCCTCTCTGTCTTCCCCTCCTCTCTCCATTTCTCTCTGTCCTGTCCAACAATGACATCAGCAATAGTAACTATAACAGTAAAAACAAGGAAATAAATATATTTTTTAAAAAGAATGAATATCCTTTCTCTGCCTCTATCTAAACAAGCAAACCACAGGAGAATATCACTCAGCTCTGGTGTTGGGATCAAAACAGACACACACACCCCGACACACACACACACTTGCACACAATTCCTATGCGTTTTCTCACTAGCTCATAAATGCCTCTTATCTTAGAATGCTTTTTGTCTGTCTTGGTTCACTGTAAGATTGGAGCACCACAAGCAAACAAGGATAAACACACATAAGCGGCACACTTAGTTAAGTGATCACATTACAGTGCACAAGGACCCAAGTTCAAGTCCCTAGCCCCACATGCAGGGTGAAAGCTTCACAAGTGGTGAAGCAGGGCTTGCAGGTGTCTTATCTCCCACTCCCCTCTCAATTTCTCTATATATCCAATAATAAATATATTTAAAAACACATAAGGTACTACTTTAGACTTCATGCTTCTTGACTGCAACAGCTTTTATAGCAAATGAGTCTGGGAGGTTGTTGCAATAGCGTTCATTTCAAAAATTTAGAAAAACAGCTGGGCAGTGGCACATCTGATTGAGCACATGTTAACCCATGCACAAGGGCCCAGGTTTAAGCCCCAGTCACCACCTGCAAGGGGGGATCTTTATGAGCTGTGAGCAGTGTTGTAGCTATCTTTCTGTCCCTCTATATCTTATCTCTCAATTTCTGTGCTAGCAAAGAATAAATGAAAAAAAAAATATAAGAGCTCTATAATGAAGAAAAACACTGAATAATAGATTACATCAGCTTTATAGTTTAAAGACCATTGCATACCCTTCACACTAAATTACCAACCAAGTAACACATCAGTCAAGTAAATAGCACCTTTGAAAGACATTTTGAGGATCCTAGTACTGCTTGTTCCTTCCTATGAAAATGCCAAGATGAAGTTGTAGGGTACAAGACAAGTAGAAATATGAGGGAGTTGGGTGGTAGTGCAGCGGGTTAAGCACTTGTGGCATGAAGCGCAAGGACGGGTATAAGGATCCTGGTTTGAGCCCCTGGCTCCCCACCTGCCACAGAGTCACTTCACGGGCAGTGAAGCAGGTCTGCAGATGTCTATCTCTCCCCCTCTCTGTCTTCCCCTCCTCTCTCCATTTCTCTCTGTCCTATCCAACAACAACAACAATAACTACAATAATAAAACAACAAGGGCAACAAAAGGGAATAAATCTGTCTTTCTTCCCCCCCCCCGTCTTCTCCTCTCCATTTCTCTGTCCTATCTAACAACGATGACATCAATAACTACAACAATAAAAAAAAAAGAACCTAGGGCCAGATGTTGGCACACCTGGTTGAGTGCACAAGGACCCAGGTTTGAGCCCCCATTCTCCACCTGCAAGAAGGAAGCTTTGCATGTGGTGTTGCAGGTGTGTCTGTCTCCCTCTCTCACCCTCTCCCCTCTAGATTTCTGGCTGTCTCTATCCAATAAATAAAGATAGTTTTTTTAAAAGATTTTATTTATTAATGAGAAAGGAGAAAAAGAACCAGCTATCACTCTGGTACATGTGCTTCCGGAGAGTGCACTCAGGACTTCATGCTCCAAGAGTCCTATGCTTTATCCATTGCGCCACTTCCCAGACCACAAGATAATAAAAAATGTTTAAAAAAAAAAAAGTGGCTGAGCAGTAGTGCAGTGGGTTAAGCGCACATGGCACAAAATGCAAGGACCACCTGAAAGGAGGGTGGGATGTCTCTTCACAGGCAGTAAAGCACCTCTCTTTGTCTCCTCTCCATTTCTGTCCTATCCAACAATAATGATAAAAATAAGGGCAACAGAAAGGAAAATAACAGAACCTGAGCAGAATTACCTAGTTTTCATAAAATGTGTCACCCACATTTTAGTTTGCTACCTGGCATCTTATGTGTCAGAGTGATGCTCTGGTTTTTTTCTCTCCGTATCTTGTGCTAGTAAATGAAAAAAGCCATTTGTCTGGAAGTGGAAGTTAGACAATGTAATACTTCAGACTGAATTACCAAGGGAAATGTAGCAATCTGGTTTTTAAATTAAACTGCTTCAGTTCTATGCTATAAAGATGTCATTGGAGAGCCAGCAGTAGTATTCAGGTTTTGTTTTTATATTCAGATTTTTTCTTAACTTTTTATTACTTATTTTCCCTTTTGTTGCCCTTGTTTTATTGTTGTCATTGTTATTATTGTTGATGTTGTTATTGAATAGGACAGAGAGAAATGGAGGAGGGGGAGAGAAAGATAGACACCTGCAGACCTGCTTCACCACCTGTGAAGTGACTCCCCTGCAGGTGGGGAAGCCAGGAGCTTGAACTGGGATCTTTACTCTGGTCCTTGTGCTTTGTGCCACATGTGCTTAACCCGCTGCACTATGCCTGACCCCCCGATTTTATTTTTCTCCATGTGCATTTAGCCTGCTGCACTACCTCCCAGCGCCCAAATTTTATTTTTCTATAGCACATTCACTCACTCCTGGCAGTAGTACTTCTAGTTGAGCTCACTTGTTACCATGTACAAGGACACAGGTTCATGCCTCAAGGGGGAAGCTTCATCAATGATGAAGCTGGTGCTTCCTCTTTGCTTTTTATTGCTACCAGGGTTATTGCTGTGCATGGTATTGTGTCCACTCAAATGGGTGTGCCAGTGCTCAGCCCCCTGCCTTTTTTTTTTTTCTTCTTCAATTTATTACTATTTTTTACCAGAGCACTACTCAGTTCTGATTTATAGTGATGTAAAGGATTGAACCTGGGACTTTGAAGCCTCAGGCATGAGAGTTTCTTTGCATCCATTATGCTATCTACCCCATTCTCCTTTATTTGTTTTTGTTTTTTAAGAAAGATATTTTTAATGAGAGAGAAGAGAGAGAAAACCAGAGCATCACTTTTGACACATGTGATGCCAGGGATTGAGCCTAGGGCCTCAAACTTGAGATGGGAGCACTCTCCTCTACCACCTTGCTAATATTTTGTTTATTATTGCAACCAGGTTATTGCTGGCACTCAGTGCCAGCACTATAAACCACTTCTCCTAGAGACAAGTTGAGAGGGGTGTCTAGTGGTATTACCTAGTAATTTCTCTAGGAATTGATGAGCTAGGGGCATGGGTGGTGGTGCACTGGATTAAGCACACAGTACAAAGTACAAGGATCCCAGTTTGAGCCCCCAGCTCCCCATCTGTAGGGGGCTCACTTCACAAGCAGTGGAACAGGTCTTCACGTGACCATCTTTCTCCCTCTCTATCTCTCCCTTCCCCTCTCAATTTTTATCTGTCCTGTCCAAAAAAATCTAAAAAATAAAAGGAATTGATGAAATATATAAATAGGAATTTTGAATGATTATGAAGTCAGTGAACATTCATAAGTGATGTCAGATATTAGTAGATGACAATACCAGAAACAGGTGGTAAGTGAGGTGTGAGGGTGAAAGGATATAACATCTGTGAGCCCTTCCTGAGTAAAAAAAAAAAAAGCAACTGGTTTCACAGTGAATTTCAACAAAAAAATCTTATTAAAGTCTTGTGATTGGGAAAATGCTTAGCTTGTAGAAAGACTAGACTTGTATGCTGAGGCTCCCAGTTTGATCCCTACTGCCACATGGACTAGAGTACTGCTTTGGCTTCTCTCTCATGTAAAACTGTCTCATACTAGATAAAATCAATGTTTTATTTATTTTTTTACCAGAGCACTGCTCAGCTGTGGCTTAAGGTGGATCGAGGGATTGAACCTAGGGACTGAACGACGTTCAATGGAAAATGGAGGCCATTTTTTTCCATCTTGTTGCCCTTGATGTTACTGTTATCACTGCTGCTGTTGTTGGATAGGACAGAGAAATCGAAAGGAAGGGAAGACAGAGAGGGAGAGAAAAATAGACACCTGCAGACCTACTTCACTGCTCATGAAGCATCCTCTTTGCAGATGGGGAGTGGAGGCTCAAAGCCAGGTCTTTGCACTTGGTGATATGTGCACTTAATCGAATGCTCCACTGCCCAGCCCCCATGACTATTTTTTCTAAAGGTAAATACTTACACAGTTTAAAATTTGAGTGGCTTGGGAAATAGCTCAGCAGGAGAAGCACAGGTCTTGCATGCCTGAGGCCCCCAGTTCTTATGTACCATATGGTGCTCTGGCAGATTTCTCTCACATGAGCTATACGGAAAAAAATCAAGATGACAAAAGCATCTTCTATACTTTTCCTTCTCCCAGAAATAACATAGAACCCCCCATCCCTGATTTTCTTTCTGCTTGCTTGCCTCCCTTCCTTTTATCTATTTATCTAGCTTTATTACTGGCTAGAGACAGCCAGAAATCGAGAAGGTAGAGGGAGATAGAGAGAGAGAGACAGACACTTCATTACTCCTGAAGCTCCCCCCCCCAGGGGGGGGGCTTCAACCCAGGTCCTTGTGCATTGTAACATGTGCTCAACTGGGTGTGCCACCACCTGGCACCCCTCAACCCCTGGGTTATTATCAGGACTTAACCACTCTCAACAGATAAAGAGGGAAAGATACAAGATACACCACCAGAGCCTCCTCCAGTGCTATGGCCCATGTGCTAGGTTTGAACTTGAGACCTTATACATACAAGCCCTGTACTCTACCACTATGCCACTTCCTGGGCTACATACAGTCCTTAATTCCTCATTTTGCAAATGAGAGCAGGAAAAAGAGAGAAGAGATCCCATTTGCAGTTTTTCTGTAAAAAGTGGGCCACTGTGGTCTATTTTCTAGGCACTACATAAACACTGGTAAGCCAGGCATTCCAAGGAAAGGTCAAGGCAGAATCTGGTTTAACATCTATAAAATCATCAGTTTAAGAGAATTTTTTTTTTTTTTTTTTTTTTTTTACCAGAAGCTGTTCAGCTCTGGCTTATGGTTGGGGATTGAACTTGGGACTTTGGAGCATCAGGCATGAGAGTCTGTTTGCATAACATTATGCTATCTACCCTCCACAAGAGAGAAATTCTTCACAGGGGGCAGGTGGTGGTGCACCTGGTTGAACACACATGTTACAGTGCGCAAGGACCTGGGTTTGAGCCCCCGGCTCCCACCCACATAGGGAAAGCTTCATGAATGGTGAAGCAGTGCTGCAGGTATCTCTCTATCTCTCTATCTCTCTCCATCTCCCCCATCTCAATTTCTGACTGTCTCTATCAAATAAGCAAGTAAAGATAATAAAATTCAGAAAAGAGATAAATTCTTCATTTAAAGTATTTGCTTTTAAGTACTGGGCTGTCAGAAAAGTCATGACATTTTTCCAAGTTTTTATTTGCAAAAATACATCAGGACTTTACAAGCAACCTACTCCTTTGTTGTGTGTGACTTCAGGAAAGCCTCTTAACCCCTCTAAACTTTCCTTTCCTCTCCTATGAGGTAAATACTATCTTAATACTTAAGACCCTGAGTTATCAGTATTGAATGCTATCAGCTCCCAGTGTATTTGGCATAAAGTCTAGATTGTTACTATCATTCCTTAAAGATAGCATCTCTATAGCAAACAAGGCCCTTTCCCAAAAATAAATTTGAGGCAAGTGGAGAATATTTGTTATGGCAAGTAGTTGTCTAAACTTTTTGTTTTCTTAAAAACAAGACTTTAAAAACAGCCACATTGTGGTCTGGGAGGTGGCACAGTGATAAAGCTTTGTACTCTAAAGCATGAGGTCCCGAGTTTGATCCTCGGCAGCACATGTGCCAGAGTGATGTCTGGTTCTCTCTCTCTCTCCTCCTAGCTTTCTCATAAATAAATAAAATCTTTAAAAAACAAAACAAAACTGGAGTCGGGCTGTAGCGCAGCAGGTTAAGCGCAGGTGGCACAAAGCACAAGGACCGGCATAAGGATCCCGGTTCGAGCCCCGGCTCCCCACCTGCAGGGGAGTCACTTCACAGGTGGTGAAGCAGGTCTGCAGGTGTCTGTCTTTCTCTCCTCCTCTCTGTCTTCCCCTCCTCTCTCCATTTCTCTCTGTCCTATCCAACAACAACAACAATAATAACTACAACAATAAAACAACAAGGGCAACAAAAGGGAATAAATAAAATTTAAAAAAATTAAACAAAACAAAACAGCCACATCCATCTCTAGGCCTCTTGTGAGCAGTCAAATAATTTGGGAACCCAAACCCAGCTTCCCATCAGGCTCTAAAGAGACCAGCCTTTTAACCCAGGGAGGAAGGTAGAATTAGTTGCTAAAGTGGTGGTGGTGAGGGGAACTCCAGCTCTAGGTTGGCCAGGTTCGGGCTGGAATTAGTACTTAGACCAACTCTTGGAAACAGTCTATCAGAGGATGTGGTCTGTCTGCCTCTTCAGTATGTAGACTGCACAGTGTACAAAGTTAGTCATCTTCTATAATGTCACTCCCACTTCTGCACTGGCTGTCCTGGTTTCCCCAGTACCTTATGCCTGCCTCTATCCTAGCACATTGTCACGCACAACTCTTTCATACTCAGATCCTTCATGCATGTGTTCACTCATTCACTCAGTACTCAGAGCATTTGTCATATGCTAGACCATACTGAGTGTTGGGACAAATCAGCTAGCAAGACAAAGTGACTGCTCTCAAGGAATCTCAATCTGGGAAACAAATTGTAAAACACTAAATGGTGCAAAGCGCAAGGACCGGCGTAAGGATCCCGGTTTGAGCTCTGGCTCCCCATCTGCAGGGGAGTCACTTCACAGGTGGTGAAGCAAGTCTGCAGGTGTCTCTCTTTCTCTCCCCCTCTATGTCTTCCCCTCCTCTCCATTTCTCTCTGTCCTATCCAACAGTGCTAACAATAATAACTACAAAAAGAAAAAGTAAAAAGCAAGGGCAACAAAAGGGAATAAATAAATATTTTTTTAAAAACTAAAAGGCTAAGAGAAAGACCATCTCTTAACTATAATGGGTTACATGCAGGATCACTATTAGGGCATTATTCACTGACTTATCACAGTCTCCCTCTCCACGTCTCTCCCCCCCATTTTATCTCTGTTCTATCAAGTAAATAAAAATAAATGCTTAAAAAATTATAAACAAAGTTGTGCTGTGGTCTAGGAGATGGAGCAGTGGATAAAGCACTGGACTGTGAAGCACGAGGTCCTGAGTTCAATACCTGGCAGCACGTGTGCCAGAGTCATATCTGGTTCTTTCTCTCCTATTTTTTTTTTATTTCTTTATTGGGGGATTAATGGTTTACAGTTGACAGTAAAATACAATAGTTTGCTCATGAGTAATATTTCCCACTTTTCCACATAACAATTCAACCCCACTAGGTGGCGCTCTACCATCATAATCCAGGACCCAAACCTCCCTCCCACCCCAGTCTTATTTTGGTGCAATACACCACCTCCAGTCCAAGTTCTGATTACTGTTTTCCCTTCTGATCTTGTTTTCAACTTCTGTCTATGAGTGAGATCATCCCATAATCATCCTTCTCTTTCTGATTTATCTCATTTAACATGATTTATTCAAGCTCCATCCAGGATGGGGTCAAGAGGGTGAATTCACCATTTTTAATAGCTGAGTAGTACTCCATTGTGTATATAGAACATAACTTACTCAGCCACTCATCTGTTGTTGGACACCTGGGTTGCTTCCAGATTTTGTCTACTACAAATAGGAACATAGGTAACACAAATCTTTTTTGGATGGGTATGTTTGGTTCCTTAGGATATATCCCCAGGAGAGGAATTTCAGGGTCATAGGGTAGGTCCACTTCTAGCTTTCTGAGAGTTCTCCAGACTGCTCTCCACAAGGACTGGACTAATTTACATTCCTACCAACAGTGCAGTAGAGTTCCTTTGTCCCACAACCTCTCCAGGATTTTGTTGCTGCTACTTTTTTTTTTCACCAGAGTTGTTGCTCGGGCTTAGTGCCTGCACAACTTCACAACTCCCAACTACCATTTTTCATTCCCTCTTTGATGTATAGAGAGACTCTAGTACTCAAGAAGTTTTCCCCCAAGGATAGTTTCTTCAACAAATGGTGTTGGAAAAATTGGATTGAAACATGCAGAAGAATGAAATTGAACCACTAAATTTCACCAAACACAAGTGTAAACTCCAAATGGATTAAGGACTTAGATATTAGACCAGAAACTGTCAGATACTTAGAGGAAAATATTGATAGAACTTTCTAAATTTAAAAGGCATCTTCAGTGATAAAAATCCAATTTCAAAGAAGACTAAATTAAAAAAAATAAAACAGATAGGACTACATCAAATTAAAAAGCTTCTACACAGCAAAAGAAACCACCACCCAAACAAAGAGACCTCCCACAGAATGGGAGAAGATCTTTACATGCCATACATCAGACAAGAGGCTAAAAACCAGAATATATAGAGCTCACCAAACTCAGCAACAAGAAAACAAATGACCTCATCCAAAAATGGGGAGAGGATATGAACAGAATATTCTCCATAGAAGAGATTCAAAAGGCTAACAAACACATGAAAAAATGCTGCAAGTCATTGATTGTTAGAGAAATGCAAATAAAGACAACAATGATTTACCACTTCACTCCTATGCTTAACCAGGTACTCCCAACTTCAAATACTTGTCACCTGAGTTGGCTGGGGAGTAAATGGAGATTCCCTTTCCTGTCACTTCTTGCTATTGGTCATTGCTAACTAGCTAACTATGCCACAGGACTGACCTAGTTTCCCCGCGGGGCCAGCCAAGCACAAGGAGGCATGTTTGTGTCCAGGGATGGAGCCCAGGGTGATTCAGTGTCACCCACCACAGCCGCCCCCCTCTCTTGAACTTCTCTGGGTGTTGGCTGGGCACCAGTTTAGACTGTGACTCATATCCTAAGGGGAGAAGAAACGGCCTCTTCAGGCTGCCACTACTTCCAGCTGGAGTTGTCTCCTGGGCTGCACCGCCCCCCGGTGGCCATGCCATTTTGGCTAGGAGCAGAGGCCCCTGGTGGCCTCCCCTCCCTGGTGTGTAATTGGAAGATCAACCACACCCCCCCCAAGCCCCCACCCCTCAGTGCTTAGTTTGCACTGGTAAAGAGTCAAAAGGGGTTACTACTTCCCCCAGGGGCCGCGGGCTTCACCCTATGCAAAGCTGTAACAAAGGAAGGGGTTGTTTCTCCAAGCCCTGGGAAAGGGCAGCTTTAGCATCTCAGATCCCCAAGCTTCTAGGGCGGCCTCTCCCACAAAGGGGTGGGTGACACAGGGAGCCACAGTCCCCCTATCTGGAGAGAGAGGAATGCCTTTTGTGTGGAAAATCTGGAGTATGTTCCCGCTTTCTCTATCCCTCCCCCTCCAACCACATGTCTGCTGCATTTTAAAAATAGATGCAAACATCTGCCCTTCTCCTTTTGTGAGTTGCCTAGTCACATCCGTTGCCATTTCTTTCTTTCTTTCTTTTTTTTCTATTTCTCCTCCCCTCTTATTTATAGAAGCTCTTCAAAAAATGTCAGGCCTGTCATAGGTGTTTCAATAAATTTTTTTTTTTAGGCTTAGAAGTTTCTCCTTTGTTTTTGGTGATTTTTTTTGACATATTTTAGGAAAAAAATATTAACAAGAGAGAGAAGCAAGGAGAGAGAGAGAGAGAGAGAGAGAATCAAAGCAATATTTCCAGCACATGTAATGCCAAGGATTGAATTTGGAACTTTATGCTCCTAAGTCCAATACTTCAGCCACTGTGAAACCTTCTGCTGCCACATATACTGCATTAAAGTATTTATTAGGAATTGGGCAGTGGCACACCTGGTTAAGTGTACATAGTATCATGCCCAAGGACCAGAGTTCGAGACCCCCACTCCCCATCTTCAGTGGGGACACTTCATGAGCAGTGAAGCAGGTCTGCAAGTGTCCTATCTTCTGTCCCTCTCTGTCTCCCCCTCTCCTCTCAATTTTTCTCTGTCCTATCAGATAAAATAGAGAAGAAAAGAAAGTGGCTGCCAGAAGCAATGAAAAAAACAAAGGGGGGTAGTATTTACTGATAGAAAAACTCTTGAGACCAGAGCACTAACTCCGGTCATACTACATCTGAGGTGGGGCTGTACCAAATCCTGTGTCATATCCACTCCAACTGCCTCCCATGCCTGCTTCTCCTCACCCCCACACCATGGCTAATTTTACTTTAAAAAATAAAATAAAATGAAAAGATTTATTAGTGAGACAGACAATCAGAGCATCACTCTGGAATATGTAGTACAGGGACCAAACTCAGGCCCTTATGTTTGTAATTCCTGTGACTTCCCTTATTCCCACTATATATATTTAAATGTGGTCTGACCTTTTGATGTTTTTCTTTTTTGATTTTAAAATATTTTATTAATGAGAATAGGAGGAGAGAAAGTACCAGACATCACTCTGGCACATGTGCTGCCAAGAACTGAACTCGGGACCTCATGCTTGAGAGTCCAACACTTTATCCACTGTGCCACCTCCTGGACCACTTGATGTTTTTCTTTATTCTTCATTTGCATTTTACTTATAGGATGATTTCTAT
Source organism: Erinaceus europaeus (assembly GCF_950295315.1). Taxonomy (NCBI): domain Eukaryota; kingdom Metazoa; phylum Chordata; class Mammalia; order Eulipotyphla; family Erinaceidae; genus Erinaceus; species Erinaceus europaeus. The sequence continues at coordinate 75,050,492 of NC_080173.1, forward strand.
CTGAATACCAAGCAGATTTTCCTTACTGTTCTTCTAGCTCTCTATCCTCAGCCCACCCCCAATCTTACTCTTATCTCCTCCTGGTTTACCTTTTAAATGTAACTAGAATTTATTTTGGTATAAAGTTGTGGTCCAGGAGGTGGCATAGTGGATAAAGTGCTTGATTCTCAGGCACAAAGTCCTGAGTTCTCTGGCAATGCATGTACCAGAGTGCTGTCTGGTTCTCTTTCTTCCTCTCCTCCTATCTCTCTTAATATATAAAAATATATATTTTAATATTAAAAACATCTAAACTTAATTTTTTCCTGAATACTTAGCCAACTATATCATTGGATTAAAGTACCATTCATAGACCTTTTTCTTTTAGTTTTTTTGGGAAAAAAATATAGTTTGAGGGGCCCTGTGGTGGTGCACCTGGTTGAGCACATATATCACAATGCACAAGGACGCGGGTTTGAGCCCCCCGGTCTCCACCTGCAGGGGGAAAGCTTTGCAAGTGGTGAAGCAGTGCTACAGGTGTCTCTCTGTCTCTCTCCCTCTCTATCATCCTCTTCCTTCTGGCTGTCCTTATTCAATACATAAAGATTAAGAAAAAATAACTACAACAACAATAAAAAAACAAGGGCAACAAAAGGGAAAATTAAATATATATTTTAAAAATCTAGTTTGAAAAAAAAACCCTCAATTATAGTTTATACTCTTAAGATTGTTTCTGGCCAACTAGGACTCTAACTTTAAAAACTCTGTCAAAAGGTATGAACTTTAAACAAACAAACAAAAAAACTAGACCACTGAACATGGGTTTAGATAATTTATTACCATTATTTTAAGTGCCACTAAAAATAGAGTCTTTTACGGATGAGAAAACATCTGGAAGCATGAAAAATGAATAGGAAATATTTTCCATTAAAGGGCATGCACAGTAAAATTTCTTCTTCTCTTCCTCCTCCTCCTCCCCCTCTTCCTCCTCCTCCTTTTTATTAGAGCACAGCTCAACTCTGGTTTATGGTGGTGTGCTGGATTGAACCTGGGACTTTGGAGCCTTAGGCATGAGTGTCTCTTGATGCTATCTACCCCACCCCACACTAAAAATTCTTATGTTATACAAATCTAAGATATATTATTTATTTATTTGCTATTTTTTACAAATAAAATTCTGTTGCTTTAAAATTTTAATTTTTAAAAAATGATTTTTGTTATTAGTAGTTTGTTACAAGATTATAAGGTTACAGTGTATAGTTCCACACTACACCCACCACCAAAATTCTGTATCCCCCTCCCACCTTCCGAAGATAACCACCATATTTCTTTCAAGTCTTACAGTTTGCTTGCTTCTGTTCTGTTAGTTTTTTTTAAATTATTTATTCCCTTTTGTTGCCCTTGTTGTTTTATTGTTGTTGTTGGATAGAACAGAGAGAAATAGAGAGAGGAGGGGAAGACAGAAAAGGGGAGAGAAAGACTCTTGCAGACCTGCTTCCTTGCCTATGAAACGACCTCCCTGTAGGTGGGGAGCCAGGGGTTCAAACCGGGATCTTTATGCCAGTCATTGCACTTTGCACCACATGCGCTTAACCTGCTGTGCTACCACCAGTTTTTTTTTTTTTTTTTTGGCAAGTTCATGAAAATCAGATCTCCTAGATTTTACATATCAGTGAAACTGGTAGTTGTCTTACTTCACCTAGCATAACCACCTTCACTTCTATTCATTTTGCCCCAAAGGACACAATATCATCTCTATTGAATGCAAAGTAATATTCCATGGAATATATATCCTATAGCTTTTATTATTATTACTATTACTATTATTTATTATTTATTTTATTATTTTTTTGATTTTGCATTTATGTTTGTTGCGATCTTTAACATATACAGAGAAACAGGTGTATTAGTATTTAGGGTCTTTAAACATACAAGTCCGGTCGTCTTTTCAGTTACTGACTCTGCAAAGTTTTTTTTTTTTTTCCCTAATGGGAAAAATGGCTGCGAATTCTCTTACTGCATTATGGTGCAAAATTGGATTTTGCAAAATCCAATTTCTTTTTTTTATTATTTATTTCTTTATTGGGAAATTAATGTTTTACATTCAACAGTAAATACAATAGTTTGTACATGCATAACATTCCCCAGTTTCCCATTTAACAATACAACCCCCACTATGTCATTTATCATCCTTCATGGACCTGTAATCTCCCCACCCACCCCAGACTCTTTTACTTTGGTGAAATACGCCAATTCCATTTCAGGTTCTACTTGTGTTTTTTTTTTCTGATCTTGTTTTTCAACTTCTGCCTGAGAGTGAGATCATCCCATATTCATCCTTCTGTTTCTGACTTATTTCACTCAACATGATTTTTTCAAGGTCCATCCAAGATCAGCTGAAAACGGTGAAGTCACCATTTTTTACAGCTGAGTAGTATTTCATTGTGTATATATACCACAACTTGCTCAGCCACTCATCTGTTGTTGGACACCTGGGTTGCTTCCAGGTTTTGGCTATTACAAACAAATTGTGCTTCCAAGAACATATGTATACACAGATCTTTTTGGATGGATGTATTGGGTTCCTTAGGATATATCCCCAGGAGAGGAATTGCAGGATCATAGGGTAGGTCCATTTCTAGCCTTCTGAGAGTTCTCCAGACTGTTCTCCACAGAGGTTGGACCAATTTGCATTCCCACCAGCAGTGCAGGAGGGTTCCTTTGACCCCACACCCTCTCCAGCATTTGCTGCTGTTACCTTTTCTGATGTATGACATTCTCACAGGAGTGAAGTGGTATCTCATTGTTGTCTTTCTTTGCATTTCTCTGACAATCAGAGACTTGGAGCATTTTTTCTTGTGTTTCTTGGCCTTTTGGATCTCTTCTGTGGTGAATATTCTGTCCAATTCCTCCCCCCATTTTTGGATGGGGTTATTTGTTGTCTTGTTGTTGAGTCTGGCAAGCTCTTTATATATGTTGGTTATTAAACTCTTATCTGATGTACGGCATGTAAAGATCTTCTCCCATTCCGTGAGGGGTTTCTTGGTTTGGGTAGTGATTTCTTTTGCTGTGAAGAAGCTTTTTAATTTGATGTAGTCCCATAGGTTTATACTTGCCTTAGTCTTCTTTGTAATTGGATTTGTTTCATTGAAAATGTCTTTAAAATTTATGTGGAAAAGAGTTCTGCCAGTATTTTCCTCTAAGTATCTGATAGTTTCTGGTCTAACATCCAAGTCCTTGATCCACTTGGAATTTACTTTTGTATTTGGTGAAATACAGTGATTCAGTTTCATTCTTCTGCATGTTTCAACCCATTGTTTCCAACACCATTTGTTGAAGAGACTTTGCTTTCCCCATGTAATAGTCTGGTCCCCTTTGTCAAAGATTAGATGTCCATAGGTGTGGGGCCTCATTTATGGGCTCTCAATTCTATTCCACTGGTCAGTGAGTCTATTCATGTTCCAGTACCAAGCAGTTTTGATGACAGCTGCCCTATAATATAGTTTGAGATGTGGGAGTGTGATACCTCCGGTTCTGTTCTTTTTCCTCAAGATTGTTTTGGCGATTCTAGGTCTTTTCTGGTTCCAGATAAACATTTGTAGCATTTTTTTCTATTCTCCTAAAAAATGTGCTTGGGATCTTGATGGGGATAGCATTATATTTGTAGATGGCTCTGGGTAATATATTCATTATGATGATGTTAATTCTTCCAACCCATGAACATGGAATATCTTTCCACTTCCTTGTGTCTTTTTCAATTTCTTTGAGTAGTGACTCATAATTTTCAGTATACAAGTCTTTTACTTCCTTGGTTAGATTTACTCCTAGATATTTTATTGTTTTTGTTGCTATAGAAAAAGGAACTGATTTCTGGATTTCAATTTCTTCTAACTTAGTGTTTGCATAGAGGAATACCACTGACTTTTGAATGTTAATTTTGTAGCCTGACACCTTACTGTATTGCCTGATGATTTCCAAAAGCTTCTTGCTGGATTCTTTAGGTTTTTCTATGTATACTATCATGTCATCTACAAATAAGGAGAGTTTGACTTCTTCTCTTCCAATCTGTATGCCTTTAATTCCTTGCTCCTGCCTGATTGCTATGGCAAGAACTTCCAACACTATGTTGAATAGTAATGGTGATAGTGGGCATCCCTGTCTAGTACCTGATCTGAGTGGAAATGCTTCCAGTTTTTCACCATTGAGTATGATGTTGGCTGTATGTTTGCTATATATAGATGCCACTATCTTCGGGAATTTTCCATCTATTCCCATTTTTTGTAGTGTTTTGATCATAAACGGATGTTGGATTTTGTCAAAGGCTTTCTCTACATCTATTGATATGACCATGTGGTTTTTGGTCTTGCTTTTGTTGATGTGGTGGATCACATTGATTGATTTACATATATTAAACCAACCTTGCATGCCTGGGATAAACCCCACTTGGTCATGATGAACAATCTTTTTGATATACTGCTGTATCCGGTTGGCTAGAATTTTGTTCAATATTTTTGCATCTATGTTCATCAGAGATATTGGTCTGTAGTTTTCCTTTTTGGTTGTGTCCCTGTCTGCTTTTGGTATCAGGGTGATGTTGGCTTCATAGAAGCTGGAAGGGAGTATTCCAGTGTCTTCAATCTTCTGGAAGACTTTTAAAAGTAGAGGTATTAGTTCTTCTTTGAAGGTTTTGTAGAATTCATTTGTAAAACCATCTAGTCCAGGACTTTTATTTTTGGGGAGATTTTTGATAACTGTTTCAATTTCATTAGCTGTGATGGGCCTGTTCATGTTATCCACTTCCTCTTGACTTAGTTTTGAAAGTTGGTAGGTATCTAGGAAATCGTCCATTTCTTCCAGGTTCTCTAGCTTGGTGGCATATAGTTGTTCATAGAAGCCTCGCATGATATGTTGAATTTCTGCGGTGTCTGTTGTGATATCTCCTCTTTCATTTATTATCCGATTTATTTGGGTCTTCTCCCTTTTTTGTTTTGTGAGTCTGGCTAAAGGTTTGTCAATTTTGTTTACTCTTTCGAAGAACCAACATTTACTTTCATTGATCTTTTGTATGGTTTTCCTATTCTCAATGTTATTTATTTCTGCCCTAACTTTAATGATTTCTGTGCTTCTGGTTGCTTTAGGGTTCCTTTGTTGTTGTTCTTCTTCTAGGTCTTTAAGATGTGCAATCAGGCTGTTTATTTGTGCTTTTTCTTGTTTTCTAATGTGTGCTTGTATAGCTATGAACTTCCCTCTTAGGACTGCTTTAGCTGTGTCCCAAATATTTTGATAGCTTGTGTCTTCATATTCATTGAACTCTCAAAACATTTTGATTTCTTCCTTGATTTCCTCTTTGACCCAGAAGTTGTTAAGAAGTGTACTGTTGGGGGAGAAAGCTTTGCAAGAGGTGAAACAGTACAGCAGGTGTCTATCACCCCCTACCCTTTCAATTTCTGGCTGTCTCTATCCAATAAATAAATAAAGATAATAAAAATTTTGTTTACCTTTATAGAGACAAAGAAGGGAGAGGAAGATAAGAGAAGGGAAAAAACAAGATAACAAAAAAAAAAAAAAAAAAAGAAAACACAAGTAGAACCTGAAATGGAATTGGCGTATTGCACCCAAGTAAAAGACTCTGGGGTGGGTGGGTGGGTGGGGAGAATACAGGTCCATGAAAAATGATGTATGAAATAGTGGGGGTTGTATTGTTAAATGGGAATCTGGGGAATGTTAGGCATGTACAAACTATTGTATTTACTGTTGAATGTAAAGCATTAATTCCCCAATAAAGAAATAAATTTATTTAAAAAAAAAAAAAAGAAGTGTACTGTTGGGAGTCAGGCTGTAGCGCAGCGGGTTACGCGCAGGTGGCGCTAAGCACAAGGACCCACATAAGGATCCTGGTTCAAGCTCTGGCTCCCCACCTGCAGGTGTGTCGCTTCACAAGCGGTGAAACAGGTCTACAGGTGTCTATCTTTCTCTCCCTCTCTCTGTCTTCCCCCTCCCCTCTCCATTTCTCTCTGTCCTAACCAACAACAATGACAACAATAATAACTACAACAATAAAACAACAAGGGCAACAAAAGGGAATAAATAAATAAATATAAAAAAATTTTTAAAAAGAAGTGTGTTGTTGAGCTTCCACATTTTGGGACTGTTACTAATCTTTTGTTGATTGTTAAGTGTTAGTTTAATTCCACTGTGGTCTGAGAAGATGCTTGGGATGATTTCAATGCTCTTGAATTGGCTGATGCTGTCTTTGTGGCCTAACATATGGTCTATCCTTGAGAATGACCCATGTGTATTTGAGTAAAATGTGTATTCCAGTTTCTTGGGATGAATGACTCTGAAAATGTCCAGTAGTTCTAGTTTATCTATCTCTTCATTTAGCTCCCTTATGTCTTTATTGATTATCTGCCTGGATGATCTGTCAAGTTGAGAGAGTGGGGTGTTGAAGTCCCCTACTATGATTGTGTTACTGTTAATATATTGATGTAGCTCTTTCAGTAGAAGTTTGATGTATTTAGATGGCTTCTCATTGGGTGCATCGATGTTAATAATTGTTAAGTCCTCTTGATTGACTGATCCTCTGAGCATTAAGTAGTGTCCATTTCTATCTTTTTTAATCTTATCTATTTTAAAGTCTATCATGTCAGATATGAGAATTGTTGTTCCTGCCCTTTTTTGTGGGCCATTGGCTTGTATGATAGTTTTCCATCCTTTCACTTGAAGTTTGTGTTTGTCTTGTTGAGTTAGGTGAGTTTCCTGTAGACAACATATTGTTGGGTTGTGTTTTCTGATCTATCTTCGTACTCTGTGTTTTTTAATAGGTGAATTCAGGCCATTGACATTTATTGATATCAAAGATTGAAGATATTTTAATGCCATTCTTGTAGAGTTTTAGAGTGTTTTGATATATGTCCTATTTGTGGTGGTCTGGTTGTTTATAGGAGACCTTTCAGAACTTCTTTCAGGGCAGGCTTGGTGATGATTGCTTCCTTCAACTGTTGCTTGTCTGAGAAGGTTTTGATGCCTCTATCTAGTCTGAATGACAGTCTAGCAGGATATAGTATTCTTGGCTGAAAGCCTTTCTCATTGAGCACTCGATAGATATCTTGCCATTCTCTTCTGGCCTGTAGTGTTTGTATGGAGAAGTCTGCTGCTAATCTTATGGGTTTTCCTTTGTAGGTGACTCTTTGTTTTTCTCTTGCAGCCTTGAGGATCCTTTCTTTATCCTTATTCCTTTCCATTCTAAGTATGACATGTCTTTGTGTCTTTAGGTCTGGGTTAATTCTGTTTGGGACCCTCTGGGCTTCTTGAATCTTTATGTCTTTGGTGTTGTCTAGACTAGAGAAGTTTTCAGCTATTATGGCCTGGAAAATGCTTTCTTCCTCTCCTTCTCTTTCTTCCTCTGGTATGCCAATAATGCGTATATTGTTTCTTTTGAAGTCATCCCATAGGACTCTGTTGTTGTTTTCAGCATCTCTTAATCTCTTTTTGAGATCTCTTACTTCTTTTTTAGTTGTCTCTAATTCATCTTCAATCTTGCTAATTCTGTCTTCAGCCTCATAGATTCTATTCTCTCTGCCCTCTACTGTTTTCTGGAGTTCATCTATTTTGTTGCCCTGCTCTGATACTGTTTTATCTTGTTCAGCTAGTTGCCTTCTTAGCTCAGTGATTTCTGCTTTCAGCTCTCTAATAACCATGAGATAATTAGTATTTTCTTCCATATTCTCATTTGTTGTTCCTGTATTTCTGATTACAATTTTTTCAAATTCTTTACTCACTCTTGTTATTATTTCCTTAGCTAATGTTTGGATGTTTAACTCGTTATTTTGTGCTTCACCGTTTGGAGGAATTTTAGCTGGGCTCTTGTCCTGGTTCAATTCTCCAATATTTCTTCTTGTTGTTTTAACCATTTTATATATTATGTTATGAGTTCCCTTTATCAGTACTTTTCAAATTATTCATCACTATTGCCTGGATTGACTTGTGTCTAATTAAAGGATTCACAGTGGCGGAAGTTAACAGTTGTTTCAATAGTATTTAAATCTCTGAGTTGGAGCTCAGTGGTTTAAAAGCCTCTTTTTTTTCTGCCCTGTAGGCTATGGGAGCCTGAGGGCTTTTAAACTATCAATAGGCTTCAGCTTAATTACTGACTCCAGACCAAGAGATAAAGCAAGGTGTGGCAGAGATAATCCAGTGGTTATGGAAAGAGACTTTCACAGCCCCTCAGCTATGCCACCAAGGTATAGGTCTTCTCCTGAGTTTCCCAGTTAGATCTCTGTCCCCTGGTGTCCCTCCCTGTCGCTGCTCCAGATTCTGAGGGTAGTAGCAATGGAGACTCAGAGTTGCACTTGGTGAGTCTCGGGGGAGTCCTCTCCTCCCTTCAGCTGTCCCCTTGTTGGTGGAGCAGACTGGAGATGGTGTCTCAACTGATAAACTGCTGAACTGTTAGCAGTCACTTAATCTCTCCTTAGGCTCCTCTCTCCTCTCTGTCACCAGCCACACGTGTTTGTACTCACTGGTGATTTACTGGGTTCCTGTGGTCATTCTAGTCCTGTCTTGTTTTGGTCCTGGGTGGTCTCCTTTGGTATTCCTAGTTGATCCGGGAGAGGAGAGGAGAGGAGAGGAGAGAAAGCAATCTGCTGCTCGTAGCTCTGCCTCCGGAAGTTGAATCCTATTTATTTATTTTTTACCAGAACATGGATCAGCTCTGGTTCATGGTGCTGTGGGGGACTGAACCTGGGATTTTGGAGCCTCAATCATGAGAGTCTCTTCTTATAACCATTATGTTATCTACCCCTGCCCTATTCCATAGCTTCTTTAGCCAGTCATCTGATAATGGGCAGTTAGGCTGCTTCCACTCTTTGGCTATTGTGAGTAATGCAGTTATGAACACAGGGGTGCATATATCCCTTCTAATTAGTGTTTGAATGTTCACTGGCTAAATTAGAATGGCTAATTTATATACCACCAGTAGTATATATGACTGCCCTTTTTACTATGCTTATATGCTAATATGGAATGTTATCTGTAAAACATATCCCAATTTGAAAGAACATCAACAAAAACCCCATTTCCTTATTCTTTTTAATTTTCAGTTTAGAAGACTATCTAGGCAAGGGAGCTGGCTCTCACATGTTCTGTGTGGTTCACCTATGGCCTTCTTTTTGACTCTTACCTCTACTCCTTATTGATATATTTATTTATATGGAAAGATTATGGCCAGAGTACCATGCTGCAGTTCACAGGCATTTAGTAATTCACAATGCTGAGCAATCATTCTCTCTGTCTTGTTCCAAAGATTTTTTTTTTTTTTGGTCACCTCTGAAAGAGATTCTGTTCCCATTAAGCAATCCCTCTCCATTCTTTTCTCTCCACAATTTGGCAGTCATGGGTCTGTTTTCTGTCTCTATGGACTTAACTATCTTGGATATTTCATGTTAGTTTTTTATGAAAGAACAACAAGGTTACCAAGTAAGTCAAAAGGCATTTATCTGGCAATAACAGAGAATTGAAATTTTGAGTACACATATTTGGGCAGAAATCTAAATCATAACCCAAGGAGAAACAAGTGTCTGAGAATTTCATTGTTTAATTTTTAAAATATATTTTAATTGCTTTACTTTTTTTTTTTTTTTCCAGAGCACTGATCAGTGCTGGCTTATGGTGGGTGGGGGATTGAACCTGGGACTTTGGAGCCTCAGGCATGAGTGTCTCTTTGTGTAAACACTATGCTATCTACCCCCACCCTTTTTAATAAGAGGCAGAGATATTGACAGAGGGGGAGTCAGAGGGGGAGAGAGAGATAGACAGTTGCAGACCTGCTTCAGCATTTGTGAAGTGACCCTCCTGTAGGTGGGGAGTGGGGGGCTAGAAGCAGGATCCTTGCTCAGCTCAGGTCCTTGCACTTTGTACTATGTGCGCTTAACTCGGTGCACCATTACCCGGCCCCCACTCATTTCTTTTTTAATGACAAATTTAGTGTTACTTATTTATTAGATAAAGACAGAGAGAAATTGAGAGGGTAGGGGGAGGTAGAGAGGGGAAAAGACAGAGAGACACCTGGAGACCTGTTTCACCACTCGTGAAGTTTTCCTCCAGCAGGTAGGGACCAGGGGCTTGAACCTGGGTCTTTTTGCATTGTAATGTGTGCACTTAACCAGGTGCACCACTGCTTGGCCCCTCCACCCCCCCATTTAAAAATGATTATATTCTTTTATTTATTTATTTATTCCCTTTTGTTGTCCTTGTTGTTTTATTGTTGTAGTTATCATTGTTGTTGTAATTGTTATTGATGTCGTTGTTGTTGGATAAGACAGAGAGAAATGGAGAGAGGAGGGTAAGACAGAGAGGGGGAGAGAAAGACAGACATCTGCAGACCTGCTTCACTGCCTGTGAAGTGACTCCCCTGCAGGTGGGGAGCTGGGGGCTTGAACCAGGACCCTTATGCTGGTCCCTGCGCTTTGCGCCACATGTACTTAACCCACTGTGCTACCGCCCAAATCCCTCTTTTTTTTTTTTTTTTTTTTTATGATATAGAGACAGCCAGAAATTGAGAGGGAAGGGGGAATCACAGAGAGAGACAGACACCTGTAGCCCTGCTTCACCACTGACAAAGCTTTCCCCCAGCAGGTGGGGACTGAGGACTCAGATCTGGGCGGGTCCTTGTGCATTGTAACATTATGCACTCAACCAGATACACAATCACCTGGCCTCCTAAAATGGTCCTAATCTTTTTTTTATTATTTTTTTACTATCTTTTATTTATTGGATAGATACAGCCAGAAATCAAGGGGGAAGGGAGGGGTAGAGAGAGTGAGAGACAGAGAGACACCTGCAGCACTGTTTCACCACTTGTGAAGCTTTCCCATGCAGATGGGGACTGGAGGCTTGAACCTAAGGTCCTTGTGCATTGTAACATGTGTGCTCAACCAGGTGCACCGCCACCCAGCCCCGGTCCTATTCTTTTTAACTTTCTACATTTATAAAAATGGAATCCTATATTATGTGTTTTTTTGTACATGGTTTCATTCACAATATGTTTTTGAGGTTTGTCTATGTAGCAATATTTCATTCATTTTTTTTGAGGTTTGTTTTCCCTTTACTGGGGGGATTATTCTTTATAGTCAATGGTAAAGTACAATAGTTTTCATTCCTTTTTATGCCTAATTAATATTCCAGTATATGTATGCACTGGGGCCTCAGTGGTAGTGCACCTGGTTAAGCACACATACTGCAATATGCAAGGACCTGGGTTTGAGCCCCTAGTCCCCACCTGCAGGGGGAAAGCTCTGTGAGTGGTGAAACAGTGCTGTAGGTGTCTCTCAGTTTTTCTTTCTCTATCTTACCATTTCCTCTCTATTTCTGGCTGTTTTTATCCAACAGACAAATAAAGATAAAAAATATTTTTAAAAAATTATGTGTGCATTACAATCAGTAAGCTTATCCATTGATGAACATTTGGATTGCTTTCACCTTTTATCTATCAGTAATAATGCTACTATTAACATTCCAAGCATACAGGCTGTATTTTAATGTTTATTTACTTATGAGAGAGGCAGAGAGAGAGAGAGCCAGAACTTCACTCTGGCACAGGGAATGAAGAAGTGGTTGGATTAGGGGAACTGTTTTTTCTTTAAAAGATTTATGGGGCCAGGCAGTGACTACACCTGGTTGAGTGCACCTGTTACAGTGTGCAGGGACCCAGGTTCAAGTCCGTGTTCCCCACCTGCAGGGGGAAAGCTTCACAAATGGTGAAGCATGGCTACAGGTGTCTGTCTCTTTCCCTATTTCCCCCTTTCCTCTCAATTTCTGTCTGTCTTCATTCAATAAACAAAGATAAAAAAATATTCATTTATTGATGAGAGAAGGAAGGGAGGGAGGGGGAGAGAGAGAAAGAGAGAGAGAGAGAGAGAGAGAGAGAGAACCAGAGCATCATCACTCTGGCACATCTGATGCCCAGATTCAAACTCAGGACTTCATGCTTGAGAGTCCAACACTTTGTCCACTGCACCACCTACCTGGAACCCTTTGGGGATTGTTGAATGTCCTGCTGACTCTAAAGATCTAGGGAGAGCTCCTGTTCTGTGATGGGCACACACACACACACACACTGCAGAAAGGAAGTATCTGCATATCTGCAGGGCCCACTTGAGTGACCTCAGGGAGCCTTAGGCCCCAGGTTCAGCTGGCCTTGAAAATCACCAGAAGAATGCATCTGGAAAACATTTCCAGGCCTTTCCCTTTTTTGGCTCCTCCTTTCCTCGCTCACTTTACAAACTTCTGTGGCTGTATTACCAAATCTTGGGATCAGGCCTTCTCTCTCTGTGGTGGAGGCTGACTCTGGGGAGCAATGGACACCCTGAAAGGTCAGCTCTCCCAGTATTTTCTCATCGCTTTCTCTTCTGCTCCTGCCAGATTCTAATAACCACAGAGGAGAAGTAGGCAGCCCCACCATGTTTTACAGGGGTCATAAAACATGGCTCCACCCTCCAGAGTCCGTCAAAACTGGGGTGTAACCACTAACAGATGGAGACAGGGAAGGGAAAGCTTAAAGAGAGGCAAGTGGGAGCAGGGACCGAGATGGTCCTACAGCCTCTGCTCCGGCTCCAGGCCTCAGATTTACAGGCTTGATCTTCTCTCACAGCCTAGCCCTCTCAGGGGCACCAGGATAGAACTAATTTGTCTCCTGTAACTGTGTCTCAGTTCTGACTCTGAGTCTTTTTCCATCAGGCTGGTGGGGAAAAGATAAGACTTCTTTCAGGTGTCGTATCAGTTCTGAGGCTTTGAGGTCCCAGGTTCAATCCCTGGCACCACCATAAACCAGAGCTGAGCAGTGTTCTTTTTCTCTCTCATTAAAATAAATAAATAAAATATTCAGAAGAAGGAGAAGAAGAATGTCTTGGAGAGAGGAGATAGCTCATTCAGCAGGGAATATACTTTATCATACTTGTTGATTTGAGTTTGAGCCCCACATGGGCACACCATATGGGCAATAGAATGGTGCTCTTCCTTCCTTTCTTTCTTTCTTTCTCTCTTGCAGAGCACTGTTTTCTTTTTTTGAAATATTTATTCATTCCCTTTTGTTGCCCTTGTTGCTTTATTATTGTAGTTATTGTTGTTGTTATTGATGTTGTTGTTTTGACGTCATTGCTGTTGGATAGGACAGAGAGAAATGGAGAGAGGAGGGGAAGATGGGGGGAGAAAGATAGACACCTGCAGACCTGCTTCACCACCTGTGAAGAGAACCCCCTGCAGGTGGGGAGTGGGGGCTTGAACTGGGATCCTTACGCTGGTCCTTGTGCTTTGCACCACCTGCGCTTATCCCGCTGCGCTACCACCTGACTCCCGCAGAGCACTGTTTTCTTCTGGCTTATGATGCTGGGGATTGAACCTGGAACTAATGAGCCTCAACCATGAACATCTTTTTGCATAATCATATGCTATCTCTCCTGCCTCAGCACCTCTTTTTTCTCTGTCTCTTTTTTTTCCCTCTCTAAAAACAAAACAAAGAAACAACAACAAAAACGAGTTGATCACGAGTGGTGGAATGGTGTGAGCACCAAGTCCCAGCAACAACTCTGTTGTCAGAAAAAAGAAAAGAAGGGAAAGAAAGGCTACTTCTGCTTCCTTTTCTCTCCCTCTTGACTCTGCTACAACACTGAGGACTGCTTGAATGTGGAAAAGGGAATACAAACATACGGGGAGAAAAGTGGCAAAAATCGAGGTCTCGACGAACTAGATTTGACCACATACCTGGTCGCATTTCACCTACGTCTTTCTGATGTGTCACTTCTAGTGACAGGTAGATTAGATTAAGCAGTTCATGTAGCTAATACATGGCCTTCCCCCACACACATTCAAGTCACATTGTAAAATGAATGTTTACTAGGTCTCTGGACTGGAGCCAAAGCCTAGTGGCTGTCACACAGATTTCTCTGTTTAAACTAAGTCTTCCATGAAAAACCCCAATGAGTCTGAACGCAGCTCAGAACAGTCTCCTTGCTCTATGATGTCCCAGGCCCCAGTGTAGTAGAGATGTAACCAAAAATAGACAAGAAAGCAGATTGAAAGTAGATTTGAAAATAGATTAAGAAAAGTAGATAAATAGAAAAAAAATAAGTAGAAAACAAAGAGAATTGGAATGTCTAAAAACAAGTTAGGGCAGAACTAGGTCAGACTTTTCTGTCATATGTAGAGTGCAATATTCCATCCCCTGAACAACGTACCTGCTAGTTGAATATGTCCTTGTTATTTATGGTGGTGGGTTGCAAAATCCCCTGTAACTGTAACTTCAAAAGCTGACTGCTTTGAATTTTGCTTCCATACTTCCTGGTTTGCTTGCTTGTGCTTCTAGACTTGGAATAGACTTTATAAGACAGTTTAACACAAGATTGGGGGCCGAGCACTTTCTCTGGAGTATTCCAGGCTCTGGCCCACCAGTATAATAAACTTCTCCTCTTTCTGCCCACTTTGGTCTCCATCTTCTTATTGGCTGTAATACCAGGAGCACATTTAGAGAGCTTTGGACTGTGTGGACTCCAGGCTAGCCAAGCTCCCGGGTCCACATTATGACTTCTTAGTGTCTAGCCCAGTGGGTTTACTTTGTTTTAGATAGAGACAAAGGGGGAGTGAAGAGAGAGAGAGAGAGAGAGCAGAGGAGGGCTGGCCAGTGGCACACTGGGTTAAGCGCACATAGTACCAAGCGCAAGGACCCATGCAAGGATCCCGGTTCAAGACCCCGGCAAAGGGGTCACTTCACAAATAGGTCTTTATCTCTCCCTCTCTATCTTCCTCTCCCCTCTCAAATTCTCTCTGATATATAGAGGGAGAGAGAGAGAAAGAGAGGGAGAGAGAGAGAGAGAGGGAGAGGGAGAGAGCGAGAAAGAGAGAGAGAGAGAGACCACAGCACTGAGGCTTCCTTCAATGCAATGGGGACTAGGCCGGAACCCAGGTCTTACACACAGTAAAGCAGCACACTATATAAATCAACTGTTTCGCCGGCCCCAGTGGATTTACTTGGGAGACCACTTTCAGCTTGAGTTCCACTCTTGGATGCCACGTTAGGGCTGGATCCCTGGTTTCCAGATGGGCTTGGAGACCAGCCCACCTCCTGCTGCCCAATCTCTCCACTCCATCCAGCTCAATCAGCTAGGGCTGCATGGGGCCAATTGCTTAAACAACTGTTAATCCTTCTCAGAGATAGATTAATGGGGCCTTTGGGAGAGGCCAGAAGGAATAGGGCTATAATTGGTCCCTTGAGACAATTTTCTTTCTTTCTTTTTTTGCCTCCAGGGTTATTGCTGGGGCTCAGTGCCTGCATCATGAATCCACTGCTCCTGGAGGCCATTTTCCCCCCTTTTGTTGCCGTTGTTGTTGCAGCCTTGTTGTGGTTATTATTGTTGTTGTTGATGTCATTTGTTGTTGGATAGGACAGAGAGAAATGGAGAGAGGAGGGGAAGACAGAGAGGGGGAGAGAAAGATAGACACCTGCAGACCTGCTTCACCGCCTGTGAAGTGACTCCCCTGTAGGTGGGGAGCCGGGGGCTCAAACCAGGATCCCTACGCTGGGTCCTTGCCCTTTGCGCCATGTGCGCTCAACCCACTGCACTACCGCCCAACCCCCTTGAGACAATTTTCTTCTTCTCCTTCTCCTCTTCTTCCTCCTTCTCCTCCTCCTCCTCCTTCTCCTCCTTCTCCTCCTCCTTTTCCTTCTCCTCCTTCTTTTCCTCCTCCTTCCTCCTCTTCTTACCATTTGGCCATCATCTCTTCACTTATGTTGCTGCCATCTTACTCCCTTTTATTCATAAAATTGGTCTTTCAAGTGACATACACAGCTTTCCTTGCTGGTCACTGCATGCACGTGCTCATAGATAAACGTTAGTCCAGTGATTATTGATTTGCAGGTAGCATGTTAAGCAGCAGGGATGCACAGAGATGATACCTCATTTCCTTTACAGCCCACAGCAATAGTTCAGGGCCTGCAGCATATATATCAAATTTATTTTATTTTAATAAGAGACATACAGAGAGAAGGAACGAGAGTGAGAAAGAAAGAAGCCTATGCACCACTCAGCTCTGGTTTATGGTGGAGCTAGGGACTGGGACATCAGGGGCACCGTTATGCTGTCTGCCCAGCCTGCTTCTTGCACTCCTTCCAAGCAGAGCTCACTAGTTTTCCTAAGGACTATGGGTAGCTCCATGTTTCTTTTTCTGTTTTCTTGAAGAGGCAGCCACAGCAGCAGCAACAGCAGTAATAAAAAAGCAACAACAATGATAAACAACAAGGGAAAACAAAAAAAGGAAGAAAAAAAAAAAAAGGCCTCCAGGAGCAGAGGATTTGTGGTGCAGGCACTGAGCCCCAGCAATAACCCTGGAGGCAGAAGAAAAGACATATTTTATTTATTTATTTTAATAAAGTATATACAGAGAAAAATACATATGGAGAGAGAGGGTGGGTGTAGATAGCATAATGGTTATGCAAGGAGGCTCTCATGCCTGAGGCTCCAAAGTCTCTGGTTCAATTCCCTGCGCTACCATAAGAAATAATTGAACAGTGCTCTGGTTAAAAATAAAAGGGGGGGGGGGAGACACAGCAGCATTGTACCACTGCCTGTGAAACTTCCTCCTTGTCTTGGTGGTGTTTCTACACGATCTGGCATTCCATCACAATAAGGCAGGCACTCTCCTGGATGAGCTGTCTCCTGACCCCTACCATCTTTCTTTTGAGAAAAAAAAAAAGTATCCACTCTCATTACTAGTAGAAAGTGTGACCCACAAACAATTGTAATCCAAATCTTTTTATCCTAGGGAAATGAACACATTTTCCTTTCATTTATATAACAAGTACGGGAGCAAATGGACCAAAAATAGCTAAGGCATTTTTGGAGAAAAATAAGGTGGGAGGGCCTTGTCTTACCATGTATGAAGAGGTATTATTAGTAAAAAGACCGTGGGACTATAGGGGAGCCAGAATCTGCCATCCCAAAACACCTTTGGCTGAAGCTTAATTTCCTGGGTAGGTGCATTGACAAAAGATGTTTTCATGTGGACTTCTCTCTGCAGGAACCTCTCCCCCTTGGTACCAGAGAAGATCCAGTTACCTCGGCTTCATGGTGAAACCTATATGCCTTTGCCTGGCTTTCTTTGGCATTTTTCCTAATTGACACTTTCTTTTCTCTTTGTCTTAGCCATGAGGTTTTTTGTTTGTTTGTTTTTTCCTCCTCCTGCTTCCCCCACCAACTTCCATACAGAGACTTTTGCATCTGCCTGATTCCACCACTCCCAGGAGGCTCATTTTTCCTTTTGATTTTCTTTGCAAAAAGGAAGACAAAGAGAGGAGAGAGGATCCGAAGCTTCCTCCCATGCAATGCCTTGGCTAGGCAGGTGCTCTACTGGTTGAACTTTTCCTGCCTCCCTCTTACAAATTGTTTTTAAATTCATATGAAATAGAGTTTCACATGACAGAGGAAGAGAGAGGGAAAGGGAGAGAGAGAGAGAGAGAGAGAGAGAGAGAACCCTAGAGAGAACCACGGATACATTCAACACAGGGATCAAACAGGGAGCCTCCAAATATGTAAGTGTGGTGCTCTAATAGTGGAGAGAGAAATTTCTCCAACCACTTTCTTCCTTTTTTCAGGCTGTATAATAGTCTATCATACATATAGACCACATTTTGTTATCTTTCCAGCTGTTAATGAACATTCACATATGAACTTTTTATATTTTTAAAAATATTTATTTACTAATGAGAAAGATAGGAGACAAGAGAGAAAGAACCAGATGTTACTCTGGTATATGTGCTGCTGGGGATTGAATTCAGGACCTCATGCTTGAGAGTCCGGTGCTTTACCCACTGTACCATCTCCTGGGACACTAAAAAATGCTATTTATATATTCATTTGATGGGAAATAATGAGAGAGAGGGAACTTAAGCATGGTATAGGTTTACTGGGAATTAATCTGGGACCTCATGCAAACAACTCCTGCACTCTAGCTGCTGAGCTACTTCCCTGACTGCAGCTTCCATACAGTAGCTGCCATAAGCATGGGAATACAGATATTTCTAAGTTTCTCCTTTTGGATATGTACCCCAAAGTGCAACTTCTGGATTCTATAGAGATTCTACCTGTGGGGTCAGGAAGTGTCTCACCTGGTAGAGTGCACATGTTACCATGAGCTGCACTTGGGTTCTAACCTTCAGCCACCATGGGAGCACTTGTAAGAAGAAGCTTCATGAATGGTGGGGCAGTGCTCTGGCGTCTCTCCTTTCTACTCTGTCTCTCTATCTTTCTTTGTCTCTCACCTTATATCTAAAATTTTTTTTAAAGGCCTACAGGAGTGATGAAATTCTGCAGGCACCAAACTCCAGTGATAACCTTGATGACAAGAAAAGAATAATAAATTGTACTTTCAATTTCTTGAGAAACTCTACCTCACTTTTTGGCAGTGCTGCCCCTTTTTACTTTTTACTTTTTCTATATCCTTACTAACATTTGCTTAAGAAATAGTAGCCAGGGGATGGGCGGTAGCGCAGAAATTTAAATGCACGTGGTGCGAAGCGCAAGGACCGGCATAAGGATGCCGGTTCAAGCCCTGGCTCCTCACCTGCAGGGGAATCGTTTCACAGGCGGTGAAGCAGGTCTGCAGGTGTCTTATCTTTCTCTCCCCCTCTCTGTCTTCCTGTCCTCTCTCCATTTCTTTGTCTTATCCAACAACAACGACATCAACAACAATAATAACTACTACGACAATAAAAAAACAAGGGCAACAAAAGGGAAAATAAATAATAATAAAAAAATCTTTTAAAAAGAAAAGAAATAGTAGCCATGGGAGTCGGGTGGTAGCGCAGCGGGTTAAGCGCAGGTGGCGCGAAGCGCAAGTACCAGCCTAAGGATACCGGTTCGAGCCCCTGGCTCCTTACCTGCTGGGCAGTCACTTCACAAGCAGTGAGGCAGGTCTGCAGGTGGCTTTCTCTCCCCCTCTGTCTTCCCCTCTTCTCTCCACTTCTCTCTGCCCTATCCAATAACGATGACATCAATAACAGTAATAACTACAACATGGTCAACAAAAGGGAATAAATATTTTTTAAAAAGAAAAACTAATAAAAAAAAGAAAGAAATAGTAGCTGTATTAATAGGTGTGAGATAGTATCTCTCTGTGGGCTTGTTTTACAGTTCCTTAATGCTAGTGCTAGCATTTTCCCATGTAATTCTGGCCATTTGTTTATATATTGGGGAAATGGTTAATTTTTTTGTCCATTTATCAACTGGATTTTCTTTTTTCTTTAATTTTATTTGATAGGAAAGAGAAATTGAGAGGAAAGGGGGATACAGAGAGGTAGAGAAACAGAGACACCTGCTGCGCTCTGCTTCATGGCTTATAGAGCCTCTCCCTGCTAATGGGGCCTGGGGATTTGAACCCATGTCCTTGCTCAGAGTAATGTGCCCCTCAGTGTAAGAATTCATGTATTCAGAATTTTACCCCTTCTCAGATATAGATTGCAAATGCCTCCCCCTTCTATGGATTGCTTTCCCCTCTGTTGATTTTTCCCTTTGATGCTGTGGAGAAAAGGGCTGGCAGAGAAGTCAGACACTGTGGGCCACAGTGGAGTAAGAAAAAATGTTTCAGTCAAAGCAAACAACCTGTACAAACACACATTGGAAGTACGCTGCAAAACAGTCAGTAGTTGAGTCTTGCCAGCGTGTGTGTGAAGAGAGCAGGAAGTGTCAGAGGAGAGGCTGGAGGAACCACATGACAAAGAGGCCTTGTCGTGGGCCAGGCAGCTTGGTAGCTTGGATTTCTATTTTATTATTGGTATTATTTTTAATAGAGCACTGCTTAGCTCTGGCTAATAGTGTTGCTGGGGATTGAGTGTGACACCTAGAAGCCCCAGGCATAAAAGTCTTTCACATATCCATTATGTCCCCTTTTTTGTATCTTATTTTTTTTAATTTATTTATTTAAAAAAGGAGACATTAACAAACCATAGGATAAGAGGGATATAACACCACACAATTCCCACCATCAGATCTCCATATCCCATCCCCTCCCCTGATAGCTTTCCTCTTTTTTTTTTTATTCATGTTTTACATTCAACAGTAAATACAATAGTTTGCACATGCATAACATTCCCCAGTTTCCCATATAACAATACTACCCCCACTAGGTCCTCTGAATACTTCTTGGACCTGTATTCTCCCCACCCACCCACCCCAGAGTCTTTTACTTTGGTGCAATATGCCAGTTCCATTTCAGGTTCTACTTCTGTTTTCTTTTCTGATCTTGCTTTCCAACTTCTGCCTGAGAGTGAGATCATCCCATATTCATCCTTCTGTTTTTGACTTATTTCACTTAACCTGAATTTTTCAAGGTCCATCCAAGATTGGCTGAAAACGGTGAAGTCACCATTTTTAATAGCTGAGTAGTATTCCATTGTGTATATATACCACAACTTGCTCAGCCACTCATCTGTTGTTGGACACCTGGGTTGCTTCTAGGTTTCGGCTATTACAAATTGTGCTGCCAAGAACATATGTGTACACAGATCTGTTTAGATGGGTGTGTTGGGTTCCTTAGGATTCCCCAGGAGAGGAATTGCAGGGTCATAGGGTAGGTCCATTTCTAGCCTTCTGAGAGTTCTCCAGACTGTTCTCCACAGAGGTTGGCCCAATTGACATTCCCACCAGCAGTGTAGGAGGGTTCCTTTGATCCCACACCCTCTCCAGCATTTGCTGCTGTTACCTTTTCTAATGTATGACATTCTCACAGGAGTGAAGTGGTATCTCATTGTTGTCTTTCTTTGCATTTCTCTGACAATCAGAGACTTGGAGCATTTTTTCCTGTGTTTCTTGGCCTTTTGGATCTCTTCTGTGGTGAATATTCTGTCCAAGTCCTCCCCCCCATTTTTGGATGGGGTTATTTGTTGCCTTGTTGTTGAGCTTGGCAAGCTCTTTATATATTTTGGTTATTAAACTCTTGCCTAATGTATGGCATGTAAAGTTCTCCCATTCTGTGAGGGGTCTCTTGGTTTGGGTAGTGGTTTCTTTTGCTGTGAAGAAGCTTTTTAATTTGATGTAGTTCCATAGGTTTATGGGACTTGCCTTAGTCTTCTTTGTAATTGGATTTGTTTCATTGAAGATGTCTTTAAAATGTATGCGGAAAAGAGTTCTGCCAATATTTTCCTGTAAGTATCTGATAGTTTCTGGTCTAACATCCAAGTCCTTGATCCACTTGGAATTTACTTTTGTATTTGGTGAAATACAGTGGTTCAGTTTCATTCTTCTGCATGTTTCAACCCATTGTTTCCAACACTATTTGTTGAAGAGACTCTGGTTTCCCCATTTAATAGTCTGGGCTCCTTTGTCAAAGATTAGATGTCCATAGGTGTGGGGGCTTAGTTCTGGGCTTGCAATTCTATTCCACTGGTCAGTGTGTCTATTCATGCTCCAGTACCAAGCAGTTTTGATGACAATGGCCCTTATTTTTTTTATTATTGTTGTAGTTAGTATTGTTGTTATTGATGTTGTCGTTGTTAGATAGGACAGAGAGAAATGGAGAAAGGAGGGAGAGACAGAGGGGGGAGAGAAAGATAGACACCTGCAGACCTGCTTCACCGCTTATGAAGCGACTCCCCTGCAGGTGGGGAGCCGGGGGCTCAAACCAGGATCCTTATGCCAGTCTTTGTGCTTTGTGCCACGTGCGCTTAACCCATTGCACTAACGCCTAACTCCCCTGCCCCCTCTTTTTAAAAATATTTATTCATTCGTTAAAGACAGAAAAATTGAAAGGGGAGGGGGAGATAAAGAGGGAGAGAGACACCTATAGTACTGTTTCACTGCTTTGAAGCTGCTCCTGCAGTTGGTTAAACCCAGGTCCTTTTGCATGGTAATGTGTGTGCCCTACTGGGTGTGTCACCGCCTGGCCCTTTACTTGGACTTCTTTCTAAAGTGGTGCTTCCGTAAGAGTGGTCCCAGGACCCTGCTTCAGGGTTGTCTATTCAGAGTTTTATTAAGTCAGCCTGAGAGGTGACACAGTCGTTAGAGCACTGGATTTACAAGAATGAGGTTCAGAGTTCCATCTCAGGGATTATGCGTGCCAGAGCTAGCGATGCTCTGGTTCTCTCTCCCACCTTAAAGAAAATATTAAAAATATAAATCTATGTTGCCTATATATGACCCACCTCGAGTGGGGTTTAGGGATCTGGAATTTAACAAGCCCCTGGGATTAGTCTAATGTGTAGTCATAGAGCTGAGGGTACTGGGGAGCCACCCCGGGGTTCAATCAAGCTGTTGTAAAGACGTCCTAGATTGCTGGATAGACTAGAGGGCCTCTTGGCTGGTGTCTGTCCCCGTTTTCCTCCAGATCACCCAGCCTGCAGCCTGGGTGCGACACCCCCACTCAGGCTCTGGGGTCAGGGGCCATACTGGGGGGGCTGAGCAGCCAGGCCCACATTCCTCCCAATTCCTCCCATTGTCCCGGGTTCCTGTGGCCTCGTCTCCGCACTCGCTCCCGGCCACCCCAGGGCCCCGGGGGATGACTCATTTCCTTTCTCCCCAGTGACATAATTCGCGTCCAGTGTGGCGCGTCCAGTGTGGCGGGGCCTGGGTGGCCGGTTCCCTCCCCGTCCTCTCTCGGGATGCGGATGCGGTGCTGCCCTTCTCGACCCGCAGGGGGCGCCCCGAGCCTGCGGCGCCTTCTCAGCCAGAGCCCCACCCCCGGGCGGGCGTGGCCGGGATCGTCTGCACGGGCTGTGGCGGGAGGCCTTATTTTCATCCGCTGGTTTAGGAGTCAAACTCTAAAGGGTCACTGAAAGGAAACTGAGACCCGAGGGTGGGTGTGGGGCGAGCGTGTGTCTTGATCCAAGCATCTTGGCCCAGGTGAAAAGTAGGGGGATCCCAGAGGCTGCGGGCTTCCCACCTACCCGGCCCTCTGCTTTATGGTCCTTTTCCTTTGCATCCTCCATGCTGTTGCCGGTGCAATACTCCTCAACCCTTAAACTAGCAGTCACCCCTGGAAGGAAAGTAACTGAGGGGCAGGGGGAGCACGTGGAACCCGCGGTGGGCGCTCGCTGTGGCTTTGTCAGAAGGTGCACCTCGTCCTGCGCTCTCTGCGCTCCAGTTCGCAATGCTGATGCCTCTCCGTCAAATAAAAAGAATGGACGCATGAAAGATGATGAATGACATAGTGGGGGTTGTATTGTTAAATGGGAATCTGGGGAATGTTATGCATGTACAAACTATTGTATTTACTGTTGAATGTAAAGCATTAATTCCCCAATAAAGAAATAAATTATTAAAACAAAAAAGAATGGACGTTGATTGGTCGGTCCATACTCCCAGTCTGCCTCTCTTTCCTTAGTAGCAACCCACAATGACCCTGGGTCCATGCTCCCAGAGGGATAGAGAATGGGAAAGCTATCAGGGGAGGAGATGGGATATGGTGATTGGGTGGTGGGAATTGTGTGGAGTTGTACCCCTCCTACGCTATGGTTTTGTTAATTTATCCGTTCTTAAAAAACAAATAAAAAAAAAAAGAATGAAAAAAGCCAGCCCAGGAGTGGTGGAACTGTGCATGCACTGGGGGGAAAAAAGTCAAAAGATGCTTGGGCCAAGATGCTTGGATCAAGACACACGCTCGCCACACGCCCACCCTCGGGTCTCAGTTTCCTTTCGGTGACCCTTAAGAGTTTGACTCCTAAACCAGCGGATAAGGCCTCCCGCCACAGCCTGTGCAGACAATCCCGGCCACTTTTTAACCCCCCAGCTCTGGTTTATGGTGCTGCGGGGAATTGAACCTGGGACTTGGAAGCTTCAGGCATGGAAGTCTCTGCATAACCATTATGGTATCTCCCACGTCCCTTCCTTCCTCCATTCATCCCTTCCTCCCTCCCTCCCTTCCTTGCTCTCTCTCCCTCTCTCTTTCTCTCTTTCTCTCTCTCTCTCTCTTTCTTTCTTTCTCTTCTTCCTCTTCCCCCTCTCCTTCTTCCTATTTTCCTTCTTTCTATTCTTCATCTCCTTCTCCTTCTCCTCCTCCCTCTTCTTCTGATAGGATAGAGAGAAGTTGAGAGGGAAAGGGCTGGAGCACGAGAAAGACAAACAACTGCAGCACTGCTCCACTGCTCAGGAAGCTTCCTCCATGCAGGTGCGGGGCACCATGTCCTTGAACCCAGGTCCTTGAACATGGTAATGTGTGCTCTACCACATGAGGCACAGCCCAGCTCCAAGAAGCTGAAGAGATTATGAGAGGTGACCCTGGAGGTCCATTCTAGCTCAATCCACCATCCTATCACTAGAGACTCTTCCTACATCTTTCTTTTTGCTTTAATGGGAGGGGGAATTAATGGTTTACAGTCAACAGTAAAATACAGTAGCTTGTACATGTGTAACAATTTTTAGTTTCCCACTGAACAATTCAACCCCCTCTAGGTTCCTGCATCTTTTAAGATAGTGATTCACATAAACTCCTATTTTTGTCTTCTTAGCTGCCCCGGAAAGGGTGATAGGGATAGAAATTAGTCAGCCGATTTCACAAAAGGGAAGCAGAAGGACATGGAAAATGCTGGGGCTTCCCCATGTAGTCCCCAAAGCACCAACCTTGAACAATGAATTTAGAGTAATCACTTCTATTTATTGGATGATTCCTTGTGTGCCAAAGGCCCACACACTGTCTGTGTCAGTAATCTCGTGAGGTTGGTGTTGAATTTCCATTTCACAGCTGAGGGAACTGAGTTCTGAGGGGTAAAGTGATTCAAGGTCATGCAGCCAGAAAGTGCCCAGGGTGGACTTCAGACCCAGCTCTGAAGACTCTAAAGCCATTGCCCCTACTCTGGTCTCCTGCCACTGTGAGTAAGATCTGGTGCTTCTCTTGATTGGAGCTCAGGTCAGACTGGGAGTGAGGGCCACTTAGCCCCTTCCACCCTCTCTGTTTCTAAACTTGAATTCTTTTGTCCCTCCAATTCTCTACCCACTGATGCTTGAGGAACTGTCTCAGGAGCAGAGCCCCAGTCTATAAAAGGGTTTGGCGTCATCCAAGAAGATGTGTGTATACTTATGTTTATAGCAGCACAAGTGAGATAAGCCAGAAAGAGAAGGGTGAATATAGGATGATCTCACTCATAGAAGTTGAGAAATAAGAACAGAAACACAAAGAAGAGAAACACAAAGCAGGACTTGGACTGGTTTGGTGTATTGCACCAAAGTAAACTACTCTGAGGGGAGAGGGAATTTTCAGGTTCTGGTGCAAGAAGGTGCAGGAGGACCAAGGCTTGGAGTGAGAGTGTTTTGCAGAAAATTGAGAAATGTTACACATGTACCAACAACTGTATTTGCTACAAACTCCCCCCAATTAAAAATAATAATTATGTAAAGAGACTCTGATGCCTGAGGCTCCAGAGTCCCAGGTTCAATCCCTCACACCAACATAAATCAGAACTGAGCAGTGCTCCGGTAAATAAGTAAATAAAACATTAAGAAATAGTAATAGAAGTTTTTTTTTTCCTGAGCCTGACATCTGATATGCAGGTGGACCCAAGTTATTGTCTGGGGAGATGATGTCAGGGCTGGAAAAAGGGCTAGAAAGCTGGTTCAGGGAAGAGAGTAGCTCTCAAATATGGGAAAGGTGTATAAGTATTTTTGACTGTAGAGCACATCGATTTGATCTGGGGCCCATATTAAGTTTAGGAGCCTATGTAACCTTTGCATCCCTATAGATCTGAGCTCACATTCTGTGGTCATGAGTAGGAACATTCCAAGCTGCCCCAATATCAGGACCCATCTTCCTCAGGTGGTAGATAGAATATGTTATCCAGCCTCCCTTCGGAAGATGGAACATTCTCTACCGTTGTTAATCTACATTGAGGACAAGGTCCTTTGGGGACCCACAAGGAAGTCTGTTGCATTATTCTTGATGGAGATGACCAGTGACAATGGAGAGAGGGATCTGCTCGAGGTCTAGGCCCATCATGTCTGTGTAGGAATCTCAGGACTTCCTGACTAGGGTCCCAGCTGATGGGGTGGTCTGATAGTGACTAAAGAGTCATCGTTAAAGTATGCCAGTCTCTTGCCCATATTCAGCTTTTGAAGTCCTTGCTTTGATAAGGTTAGCTTTGGAGTGACTGAGGGAAGTGTAATAGGAAGTAGGTGAGGAGGGTATCTAGGTCTCTCTCTCTCTCTCTCTCTCTCACACACACACACACACACACACACACACACACCACGAGGACACTTGAGACTTACAAAAAGATTCCTATGGGGGGTGGGGTGGGAGTAGATAGCATAATAGTGATGCAAACAAGCTCTCATACCTGAGGCTCCAAAGTCCCAGGTTCAATCCCTGGCACCACCATAACCCAGAGATGAACAGTGCTCTAGTTAAAAAAAAAAAAAAATCGAGGCTGGGTGGTGGCACACCTGGTTGAGTTCACATGTTATAGTGTGCAAGGACCCAGATTTGAACCCCTGATCCCCACCTTCAGGGGAAAGTTTCACGAGTGGTGAAGCAATGCTGCAAGTGTCTCTCTCCCACACTATCTCTCCCTTCCCTCTCAATTTCTGGCTGTCTCTATCCAATAAATAAATAAAGATAAAAAAATCTTCAGGTGGTGGTGCAGCAGGTTAAGTGCAGGTGGTGCAAAGCACAAGGACTGGCGTAAGGATTCCAGTTTGAGCCTCCAGCTCCCCACTTGCAGGGGAGTCACTTCACAGGCGGTGAAGCAGGTCTGCAGGTGTCTATCTTTCTCTGCCCTTCTCTGTCTTCCCTTCCTCTCTCCATTTCTCTCTGTCCTATCCAAAAACAACAGTAATAACTACAACAATAAAACAACAAGGGCAACAAAAGGGAGTAAATAAATAAATAAATATATTTATTTAATTTTATTTATTTTCCTTTTTGTTGCCCTTGCTGTCTTTTTTTATTGTTGTTGTAGTTATTGTTGTTGTTATTGATGTCGTCATTGTTAGATAGGACAGAGAGAAATGGAGAGAGATGGGGAAGACAGAGGGGGAGAGAAAGATAGCCACCTGCAGACCTGCTTCACTGCCTGTGAAGTGACTCCCCTGCAGGTGGGGAGCTGGGGGCTTGAGCCGGAATCCTTATGCCGGTCCTTGCACTTGGCACCACGTGCGCTTAACCTGCTGCACTACTGCCCGAATCCCAAGGGAGTAAATATTAAAAAAAAAAAAAAAAATCCTGGGATCAGCAGATGCAGTGTCATTTGGTATGAATTGAGAGAAGCATGCATGAAAGTGAAGCCCCACCCTAAAGATTCCAGCACTGGGGGAAATATAGACTTTATAGAGGAAGCTGGAGGTTCCTGCTATCTTAGGGTTTAAGAAGGCAATAAATAGTCATTGCTATAATCAAATTATTTGGCAATTGGGTTAACTTTGAAGACCCCATTGTTAGGATTTGCTGTATCATACACATCACCATAATTTATGCCCTTTGACATTATTTATATATAGCTGTGTCTTATAAAGTAATGCCACTGGTTGCTTCTTTTCCCCCTGGCCTAAGCTTTTAGAAAAGTCAGCATTTCAAAAACAAGTCATTATTAGAAATATATTAACAATCTGAGACCGCTGTTAAAATTCAGTCTGGTTACACATTTGATGTCTTAAGTGCTTAGACCGAAGGAATATATACTCAGCCTATGGTCTGTGCATTAAAAGGTTTGAGACATTCAATCAGTTTTTTCCCCTCTCATATTAATTAAATAGTGATTTATATGACTACAAGTTAATAGGAGTGTACGTCAACACCTTTCCCATCACCAAAGAACAGTGTCCCGATCTCCCCCCCTTCCCCAATGAAGCTGAACATCTGCTCTCACCCTCTACCCAGAGATTTAAATTTTTTTATTATCTTTATTTATTTATTAGATAAAGACAGAAATCGAGAGGGAAGGGAGAGATAGAGATAGTGAGAGACAGAGAGACACCTGCAGCACTGCTTCACCACTTGTGAAGCTTTCCCCCTGCAGGTGGGGACTGGGGGCTTGAACCTGGGTCCTTGCACATTGTAACATGTGTGCTCAACCAAGTGTGCCACCACCTGGCCCCCTACCCAGAGATTTTTACTTTGGTGCCTTACTCCAAACGCAGTCATATCTTGCTTTTATGTGTGTGTTTTGTTCGTTTCTTGCTACCAGGGTTATTATTATTTTATTATATTATTGTTATTAATAAGCAGGGCTATTGCTGGGCCTCCATGACTGCACAATTCTATCCCTCTGAGTGGACTACCCCTTCTTTTTTAATTTTATTTATTCATTTAAAAAAATATTTATTTATTTATTTCCTTTTGTTGCCCTTGTTTTATTGTTGTAGTTATTATTGTTGTTAATATTGATGTCAATGTTGTTGGATAGGACAGAGAGAAATGGAGAGAGGAGGAGAAGACAGAGAGGGGGAGAGAAAGACACCTGCAGACCTGCTTCACTGTTTGTGAAGGGACTCCCCTGCAGGTGGAGAGCTGGGGCTCAAACCGGAATCCTTCTTCTTCTAGCATTTGCCCTTCTTCCGTAGCCAGTCAACAGCATCAGGTTGAGCCTGATGTAAAGTTTTGAGACCTCCTTTGAATCTGGAGAGGTGGCAGTCGTTGACTATGTGGGTCATAGTCTGTCTGTAGCAGCAGGGGCAGTTCGGGTCGTCTCTGGCTCCCCAGCGATGGAACATAGCGGCGCACCGGCCATGGCCTGTTCGATAGCGATTAAGGAGGGCCCAATCATAATGTGCTAGGTCAAAGCCGGGTTGACGCTTGCAGGGGTCTGTGATGAGGTGTTTGTTCTTTACCTCAGCTGACTGCCAACTCTGTTTCCAAGAGACTGGAACAGAGAAGTTCAGTGTAGGCATAGGGGACCAGATTGGGTGACGAGACGTCAAGCGTTGGACAGGGTGGGCAAAGATATCCACGTATATTGGCAGGTCCGGTTGAGCGTAGACGTGGGAAATGAACTTAGATGATGCCGCATCCCGACGAATATCTGGCGGGGCGATGTTGCTAAGAACTGGCAGCCATGGAACCGGGGTGGAACGGATGGTTCCAGAAATTATCCTCATGGAGGAATATAATTTGGAATCGACCAAGTGGACATGGGGCTACGGAACCATACTGGGGCACAGTATTCTGCAGTGGAATAGCATAATGCCAGAGATGATGATCGTAGTGTGGAAGCGCTCACGCCCCATGAGGAGCTGGCCAGTCTTGCAATGATGTTATTCCTAGCGCCCGCCTTTGCTGCAGTTTTTATGAGATGTTCGTGAAATGACAGAGTGCGATCGAGAGTAACGCCAAGATAGACTGGCTGGGCTTCATGCCGGATTCTCGTATCGCCAAGCTGTACATTAAGCTCACGCGAGGCCGAGGCATGGTGTAGATGGAAAACAGATGATACCGTTTTTGCAGTGCTAGGGGTTAGTCGCCATTTTTTACAGTAATCAGATATCAGAGACATGTCTTTCGTGAGTGTTTTCTCGAGGATGTCGAACTTGGATGCCTGAGTTGCACAGCAGATGTCATCGGCGTAGATGAACTTCCTTGAAGAAGTTTCTGGGAGGTCATTGATGCTAATGCAGGTCCTTGCATTAGCTCCACCTGCGCTTTACCCGCTGAGCTACTGCCCGACTCCCTTTTATTTTATTTTTTTATATTTAGAGATAGACAGGCAGAGATGAAGAAGGAGAAGGAGAAAGGGAGGGAGATGGAAGGGGGAGAGAGAGAGCGGGAGGGAGGAGACAGGAGACACTATAGCATCATTTCTCTGCTCTTGAAGTTTCTCCCTTGCATAGTGCTCCTGTGTGGCACCTGGGGGCTCAAAACCAGCCTGTTATTCATGGGAAAGTGTATGCAGTGTATGCTCTAGCTGGTGAGCTTATCCCTCACTCCCCTCATGAAGTGTCAACGTATTTCCTCCAGAAGTAAGTGGTCCTCATTGATCCAAGAGAATGCAAGACAGAATCCACCATGTCTTATATGACTAAACTTAGTGGTAACAGATCATCATTTCTGCAGTCTCTTATTTATGATCTAGCTCAACCCTATGCCTTGTGGGAGAGGACTATAGAAGGGCATGAACCCCAAGAAGAGAACATCATTAAGACC
Source organism: Erinaceus europaeus (assembly GCF_950295315.1). Lineage (NCBI taxonomy): Eukaryota > Metazoa > Chordata > Mammalia > Eulipotyphla > Erinaceidae > Erinaceus > Erinaceus europaeus. The sequence continues at coordinate 75,080,570 of NC_080173.1, forward strand.
ATCTTGGAGGTTGGCTACCGTAAGAGGAACGAAGATAATGCTAGAATCAAGAGACTCCAAGGAGCCTTACCAGGGTACCCTGCCTTCCCTACAAGCCAGAGAGCTCACTGACTTCCCATATGCTGAGTTTACACCCTGGTTTTCTCTGCCTGGTAATTCCAGCTGCATCTCAAACATGCTCAACATTGAACTTTTAAATTTCTCCCCAAACTTCAAAGGTTTTCCTACCAAGTGACAACTCCTTCCAATTATCTTTTTAAATATTTTATTTATTTATTTCATGAGAAAGATAGGCAGAGAGAAAGAACCAGACATCACTCTGGTTCATGTGCTGCTGGGGATTGAACTTGGGACCTCATGGTTGAGAATCCAGTGCTTTATCCACTGCACCACCTCATGGACCACACTCCTTCCAATTTTCAGCCTCAAGCTTTGTTATCATTGCTTTGTCTCAGTTGCTGTGCCAGTCCATTAGCAAGTGTTATTAGATATTTATTTATTTATTTATACCAGAGCACTATTTAGCTCTAGCTTATGTGATGCTGAAGACTGAACCCAAGTTGTAGGTGATCAGATCCAAGCTCATGCTTACAGCTCTGGTTGACTACCACTTACCTTAGTGAGAACTTAAGCAGGTCACCTAACCTCCCTGTCCCTTGGCATTTCCCTCTGTAAAGTAGGGAGAGTCGTAATAATCACCCTACAGCACTGTTGTGAAGATGACCTGAACCTGGGAACCAAACTAATGATTGGTACACAGCAGGTCTTCCCCAAGAGAAGAACATCTTTCCTGCTCTCAAATTCTTTCTGCTCTGGTCAGGGGACAATTGTGCATCTAAGATTCTTGGCCTCTGGGATTTTCCAGAAACTGGGTCAAGCTCTTTTATGATTGTCAGTGTTTTTCCACAGTGAAAACTCAATTCTTCTGAGTTCTGCCCCAGAGTCAGAAAAAGCTGCACAAAGATCCCAGGCTGGCCCCTTCCACTGAGGGACTCAATCATGAGAGGAAGGAACACAGAGGACACTTGGTCTGTGACAACCACATCATCCACACACCACATTACAAAAATCACTCTTTATATCTGGAGACACTCTGGAGATTAGTTTGTCTGGAGGCTGCAGACTGGCAGCCAAGTATTGGATAGGACTCAGGAACCTGGCTGTCCTATTTGGCTTGCACCACACTTTGAAAAAAACACACTCTGAATGTCTGTGGATAGTTGGAGAGAACTCAAGTTCCACAGATCTCACTACACCTTAGTATTCATACTCAGCTAGATTCACACTTGTGCTTTTTGTTTGGGCCCCTGAGAGGGCCATACCCACATTTTATGGCTGAGACTCTGTAGGACAGTAATTTTCTGGGGAGTCATCTCAGCTCCCATTACCAAGAATTGTTCTGGAGTTCTACTCAGTCTGCCATTAAAAACATAGCCTGGCATGTCAGCCTGTGGCTTACCTGGTAGAATGTACACATTTTCATGCACAAGGATTTGGGTTCAAGGCCCCAGACACCTCACTTGTACAGGAGAAGCTTCATGAGTGGTGGAGCAGTGCTGCAGGTGTCTCTCCTTTCTCTCTATCTCCCCCTCCCATCCCCTCTCTGTCTCTCACCTTTTACCACAAAGAAAGGGGTGGGGGAAACAGCTCCTGGGAAACAGTGGAGCCGTGCAGACACTGAGCCACAGCAATGACTCTGGTGACATAAATAAATAAATAAATAAATAAATAAATAGAAAAAGCAAACACAGCCTGGTAGAGCTCAGAGAAGAAGAGCTCAGGATTTGCAATCATAAGGTACTGTGTCTGATCCACAGCACTGCAGGTGCCTATATATATGAGCATATGTGTATGCACAGTAATCTGTATCATCTAAAATCACTAAGTCAGGTCTCAGAAGTTGGCTCTACAGTCAAACGCACGAAGTTCTTACATTCGTGAGACCGTGGGTTACATGGAAGCACCATGGACAACACCAAGGGAACTCCATGGATAGCAGGAATGTTGCTTTAGTAGCCTTTTTTTAAAAAAAAATTATTATCTTTATTTTTTGGATAGAGACAGTCAGAAATCAAGAGGGAAGGGGGTAATAGAGAGGGAGAAAGACAGAGAAACACCTGCAGCCCTCCTCTAGCACTCATGAAGCTTTCCCCCTGCAGGTGGGGACTGGGGGCTCAAACCCGGGTCCTTGCGCACTGTAAGTGTGTTCAACTAGGTGCGCCACCACCTGGGCCCTTGGTAGCCTTTATTTTCTCTCAAAAGATAGAATAGAGATTGGGCAGTATTGCACATTCAAGAGGCCCTGAAAGGGGGTAGATAGTAATGGTTATGCAAAGAGACTCTCATGCCTGAGGCTCCAAAGTCTCAGGTTCAACCCCCTGCACCACCTTACACCAGAGCTGAGAAGTGCTCTGGTAAAGAAAAAAAAAAAAAATCAAGAGGCTCTGGGCTGGTTTCTAGGCACTACATAAATAGGTAAATAAGGGGGCCAGATGTAGGCACATCTGGTTGAGTGCATACTTTGCCATGTATGAGGACCCAGGTTCAAACCCATGCAGGTTTGGAATCCCCACCTGCAAGGTCAGGGGCTTCACAAGTGATGAAACAGTGCTGCAGGTGTCTTTCTCTCTCTCTTTTTTAATTCTTATTTTTAATTTTTATTTATTTTTTTAGATTTTATTTATTTATTAATGAGAAAGATAGGAGGAGAGAAAGAAGGAACCATAATTCACTCTGGTACATGTGTTGCCAGGGATTGAACTCAGGACTTCATGCTTGAGAGTACAGTACTTTATTCACTGTGCCACCTCCCGAACCGCTGTTCTTATTTTTTTATTATCTTATTTGTTGGATAGAGACAGCCAGAAGTCAAGAGAGAAGGGGTGATAGAGGGGGAGAGAGACAGAGACACACCTGCAGCACTGCTTCAGCACTCTCAAAGCTTTCCCTCTGCAGGTGGGAACGAGGCTCGAACCTGGGTCCTTGAGCATTGTAACATGTGCGCCCAACCAGGTGTGCCACCACCTGGCCTGGTGTCTTTCTCTTTTCCCCTCTATCTTTTGTTCCCTATCAATTTATCTCTGTCCTATCAAGTTAAAAATAATAAATATTTATAAAAGATAAGTAAAACCATGGAGTCATTTCCAGGTTCCCTCACTTTGGTTCTTGACCCCCCTCCCCGGCCCCCACGCCCTGTATTTTGCACTCACCTCCTAATAAGTTCACTTAGCTATAAGAGGAGGGCGGGGAGTCAGGCTCAATGTTTCCTCTGCCAGGAGCTCAGAAAGAATTTGTTGAATGGATAGCATATCCTCAAGAACAATTTCTGAAGGTGTCTGTGATGGATGATGGTGGCTTGTGTACTACTCAGCTGCTGCATAGCATCAATTGAGTCACTTCCATGATGCGCCTCTAGAGCACCTACTCAGTGTCCCTGGCCCTGCATCACCTCCTTTGAGAAGCCTTCCTGGACTGCCCTTCTGCCGTGCCCTGAGTTGGCCACAGCCACATCTGGACAGCTGCCTCTCAATGTCCCTCTGACTGCATGATGTGTGTGAGTGCAGCCAGGGGAAGAGGCTTTGCTGGTCCTAGCCAGCTGTGAGCATCTTAGGTCAGGGACTATAAATCCCTAGCTCACTTGGCCTGACTGATGTGGTTATCCAAAACATGGGTCCTAGCCTGCGAAGTAGCACAGCGCAGAAAGCATTAAAGCACCGGACTCTCAAGAATTAGGTCCCAAGTTCAGTTCACAGCATTCCATGTGCTAGAGTGATCTTTGACTATACCGTATACCCTGACACTGACTTTCCCTCTTTCTTTCTCATGTGACAGTGGGGCCTGACCGAGGCACACATAGTAGAGAGCATGTGCATCCATGTGTAAGAACTTGGCATCAATGGGAGTTGGGCTGTAGCACAGTGGGTTAAGCGCAGGTGGCGCTAAGCTCAAGGACCGGCGTCAGGATCCCAGTTCGAGCCACCTGCAGGCAGGTCCCTTCACAGGCGGTGAAGCAGGTCTGCAGGTGTCTGTCTTTCTCTCCCCCTCTCTGTCTTCCCCTCCTCTCTCCATTTCTCTCTGTCCTATCCAACAACAATGACATCAATAATAACTAAAACAATAAAACAACAAGGGTAACAAAAGGGAATAAATAAATAAAATAAAATAAATTAAAAAAAAAGAAGAACTTGGGATCAAGGGCCCGAGTGGTGGCACATCTTGTTGAGTGCATATGTTACAATGCACAAGGACCTGAGTTCAAGCCCCTAGTCCTCACCTGCAGGAAGAAAGTTTTGTGAGTGGTTAAGCAGGGCTGCAGATGTCTCTCTGTCTTTTCTTCTCTGTCTCCCCCTTCCTCTCAATTTCTGGCTGTCTCTATCAAGTAAATAAAGATAATTTTTAAAAAACAGTTTATCATGCAAACAGACTCTCATGCCGGAGGCTCCAAAGTCCCAAGTTCGATCCCCCGCACCACCACAAGCCAGAGCTGAACAGTGCTCTGGTTAAAAAATAAATAAAATAAAAATAAAAAGACAAAGATTTATTAAAAACAGTTTAAAATCTTGTTTAAAAATAAATAAATAAATAAATAAAAACTTGGGTTCAAGTCCCATGGTTCCCACCTGCAAGGGGAAAGCTTCATGAGTGGTGAAGCAGTGCTGCAGGTATCTCTATTTTCCCTTCTCTACCTCCCCTTTACTTTCAATTTCTCTCTGTGCTATAAAATAAAAGAGAGAGAGAGAGAAAGGGATGGAGAGAGAGGGAGAGAGAAGGGAAAAGGTAAAGGATCTTGGAAATGTAAATAAGAGTGACTGACTGGGGGTTGGGGGGTGGCACATTGGGTTAAGCACACATAGTGCAAATAGAAAGGATTGGTGCAAGGATCTTGGTTTGCGCCCCCAGCTCCCTACCTGCAGGGAGGTTAATTAGCAAGCAGTGAAGCAGGTCTGCAGGTGTCTACCTTTCTCCCTCTCTATCTCTCCCTGCTGTCCTATCCAGCTACATTAGCAGCAGTAGCAACAACAATGGGGGGGGGGGGGAAGGGCGCCAGGAGCAGTGGATTCCTTGTAGTGCAGGCACCGAGCCCCATCGATAACCCTGGAGGCAAAAAAAAAAAAAAAAAAAAAAACTGAAAGAGAGGAGAGAGATTAATGAATTTCTGTCTTCTGCTCTCTAGCCAGGCAGGGTCTGGCCACTTTAAGGAGCCACTCCTTTGTTGAGGTGTGTCTGCCCACAGAGAAGAGGAACCCTAGGTTGGTGGCTGTGCATGTTGGTCACCTCACCCTAGTCTGACCACAGCTTCATACTCAGCTACTTCTGGTCATGGTTTTTTGTTGTAAACGCTAAGATAGAATGCACATGCCAAGACATCACAAACAATCAGTATAGTTAGATGACTTTTCAAAGTGAACACACAAGGTAAGCAGCTCTCACTCAAATCAAGGCAGAGAACGGGAGCAGGACCCTTATGCCCTCTGCCAGTCCCAACATCTCCAAAGGGAGCCTGCGGGTCTGGCTCTTACCACCACGGATTTTCCTGTCTTATGCTTGCTACAAATACAGTAATAAGTCTCTCTCTCTCTCTTTCTCTCTCTCTCTCTCTCATTCATGTGACCAGGGTTAGCAACTTCCCATTCATAGCAGCCTTTTGATCCCTTACTGAGAGGGAGAAAGAAAGCTACTCGCAGCACTGCTTCACCACTCCTGAAGTTTTCCTTCCGCAAACAGGGACTGGGAGCTTGAACTCAGGTCCTTATACATGGTCTGGTCATGCCTGCTTTACAAGGTGTGTCATGTCACTGCCTGGCCCCTATTCTGTCTCTCTCTCTCTTTTTTTTTTTTTTTAAGACTTATTTATTTCAGGGCCAGGTAGTGACAGAACTGGTTAAGTGCACATATTACCATGCACAAGGACCTGGGGTTCTACTCCCTGGCCCCCACCAGCAAGTCTGCAGATGTCTGTCTCTCTCTCTCTTTCTCCCTCTCTATCCCCCTTCCTTCTCAATTTCCTCTCTGTCGTATCAAATTAAATAAATAAACTTAAAAAAAGATTTGTTAACTTCATGAGATGATAGGTAGATGCCAGAGAAGCACTTTGGTATATATGGTGCCAGAGATTAAACTCAGGACCTTTTTTTAAAAAAAAATTTTTTTTCTTTATTGGGGAATTAATGTTTTTACAGTCGACAGTAAATACAACAGTTTTTACATGCATAACATCTCTCAGTTTTCCATATAACAATACAACCCCCCTCTAGGTCCTCTGTCATCCTTCTTGGACCTGTATTCCCCCCACCCATCCATCCCAGAGTATTTTACTTTGGTGCAATACGCCAATTCCAGTTCAGGTTCTACTTGTGTTTTCTCTTCTGATCTTGTTTTTCAACTTCAAGAAGTGCCTGTAAACTCAGGACCTTCTGCTTGCAATTTATAAGGAAAGGAAGCAGACACTACAGACAGAAAGTGTGTGCTTTTTCACCCAACACAAAAGTAAATTCCAAATGGATCAAGGACTTGGATGTTAGACCACAAACTATCAGATACTTAGAGGAAAATATTGGCAGAACTCTTTTCCACATACATTTTAAAGACATCTTCAATGAAACAAATCCAATTACAAAGACGACTAAGGCAAGTCCCATAAACCTATGGGACTACATCAAATTAAAAAGCTTCTGCACAGCAAAAGAAACCAATACCCAAACAGAGAGACCCCTCATAGAATGGGAGGAGATCTTTACATGCCATACATCAGACAAGAGTTTAATAACCAAAATATATAAAGAGCTTGCCAAACTCAACAACAAGAAAACAAATAACCCCATCCAAAAATGGGGAGAAGACATAGACAGAATATTCACCACAGAAGAGATACAAAAGGCTGAGGAACACATGAAAAAATGCTCCAAGTCTCTGATTGTTAGAGAAATGCAACTAAAGACAACAATGAGATACCCCTTCACTCCTGTGAGAATGTCATACATCAGGAAAGGTAACAGCAGCAAATGCTGGAGAGGTGGTGGGGTCAAAGGAACCCTCCTGCACTGCTGGTGGGAATGTCAATTGGGCCAGCTTCTGTGGAGAACAGTCTGGAGAACCCTCAGAAGGCTAGAAATGGACCTACCCTATGACCCTGCAATTCCTCTCCTGGGGATATATCCTAAGGAACCCAACACACCCATCCAAAAAGATTTGTGTATACCTATGTTCTTGGCAGCACAATTTGTAATAGCCAAAACCTGGAAGCAACCCAGGTGTCCAACAACAGATGAGTGGCTGAGCAAGTTGTGGTATATATACACAATGGAATACCACTCAGCTATCAAAAATGGTGATGTCACCGTTTTCAGCACATCTTGGATGGAGCTTGAAGAAATCATGTTAAATGAAATAAGTCAGAAACAGAAAGATGAATATGGGATGATCTCACTCTCAGGCAGAAATTGAAAAACAAGATCAGAAGAGAAAACACAAGTAGAACCTGAACTGGAGCTGATGTATTGCACCAAAGTAAAAGACTCTGGAGTGGGTGAGGGGTGAGTACAGGTCCAAAAATGATGACAGAGGACCTAGTAGGGGTTGTATTGTTGTGTTGAAAACTGAGAGATGTTATGCATGTACAAACTATTGTATTTACTGTCGAATGTAAAACATTAATCCCCCAATAAGGAAATTAAAAAAGAAAGAAAGAAGGGAAGAGAGAGAGAAAGGAAGAAAGAAGGGAAGAAAGAAAGAAAGAGAAAGAAAAGAAGAATGTGTATTTGCCAGCATCTGAATGAGAGGTCGGATACTCAGTGTGACACCCACGTCCATATGCTGCTGGAATCTGGTGGAACTGCTTTTTGAACAGTCTGTCTGAGAGACAGCTTGATACAGACAGGCTCTTGTAGTCTCTACTTGATGAGACCTTTTAAAATCATAGGACATCAAGATTGTTCTTTCCACAAACAGGCTGCTGTCAGTGGTTCTGAAAAAGCCCAGTGCTTTACTCTTGGCCCTGGCAGTCTTCCATTATCTCTTCTTTACAGAAAAAACAAACAAACAAACAAACAAACAAACAAAAAAACTCCTCTCACTTCCTGTTAGTCCAGCTCTACCCAGGATCACGGGACTCTGGATTGGGTTGTGGGTTTATAGACAGCAGTTTGTCTGCAGCTGAGATGCTTTGTAGAGAATGTTGAGTCACACTCTACATACATAATATTATAGATCAGTGTGTGTGTGTGTGTGACCAGGGAGGTTGTTCAGAACGTAGAGTGAAACCTAATTTTCTGAATCTGCAGAGTTGTTCTTTATCTGTCTGTGCTGACCTCATAAAAAAAACCCTCATGGGAGTTGGGTGGTAGCGCAGCGGGTTAAGCGCACGTGGTGTGAAGTGCAAGAACCAGCATAAAGATCCCAGTAAGAGCCCCCCAGCTCCCCACCTGCAAGGGGGTCGCTTCACAGGTGGTAAGGCAGGTCTGCAGGTGTTTATTTTTCTCTCCCCCTCTCTGTCTTCCCCTCCTCTCTTGTTTCTCCCTGTCCTGTCCAACAACAGCATCAATGGCAACAATAACAATAATGACAACAACGAGCCCAACAAAATGAGAAAAATGGCCTCCAGGAGCAGTGGCTTTGTGGTGCTGGCACCAAGCCCCAGCAATAACCCTGGAGGCAAAAAAAAAAAAAAAAAAAAAAAAGCACACATTACCATGTAGATGGAACTGAGTTCAAGACTCTGATCCCATCTGTAGGGGGAAAGTTTTGCAAGTGGTGAAGCAGTTCTCTCCCTTCTCTTTCTTTCTCTCTTCCCCTCCCTTTTGTCTCTATCAAATAAATACATACATACAGAATTCATTTTAGAAAGCTATTTTTAGAACAGTTTTATTGGGAGGTAACCCACATGCCATACAGTTCATACTTTTCAAGTACATGATTGAGGGCCATATAAATAGGTCACTTGGATAGTGTGCTGCTTTGCCATGTATGTAGCCCAGGCTCCAGCCTGGTTCCCACCACATTGAAGGAAACTAGTGCTGTGGTCTCTCTCTGCCTCTCTGTTTTGCTCTTTCCAGCTGGTGGTGGAGAAAAAAGTGTGCAGTTTAATTATGCGGCTTTTAGTGTATCCAGAGTTATGCAACCATCACCATGACTTTATAATTTTTATCACAACCTAATTATTTTTATTTTATTGTATTATTATTATTTTTTTTTTACTATTTTTTATTCTCACCAGGATTATAGGTGGGGCTCGGTGCCAGCACTACAAATCCACCACTCCTGGCTGCCATTTTTTTACTTTTTACTTTTTATTAGATAAGGCAAAGGAGAAATTGAGAGAGAACAGGGAGACAAAGAGAGGGAGAGAAAGATAGACACCTGTAGGTATGCTTCAGCACTCATGAAGCAGACTCCCGGCAGGTGGGGAACGGGAACTTGAACCTGGGTCCTTGAGCCTAAATGGGTGCGTCAAAGCCCACCCCAACTCAGTCTTTCTTTTTTAATATATTTATTTATAAGAGAGGAGAGAGAACCAGAGCATCATTCTTCCCTATGTAGGACACTTCTCATCTTCCAAAGACAGTGACAGTGGTATCACACTAGAGCAACAGCTACAGCCAGTCCAAATCAGACAGACCACAAGGTGACTGGTTTCACTTGTGTAAGAACAAAAAGACTAGAGGTCACCCCGAAGCATACTAGAATGGAACGAACACACAGCGTACAGGGATGGAACCGGAATGTTATGCTGGAGGGTGCCACAACCTATCCACAGGGCCACCTCCTGTGCTGCCTTTGAAGGCTGTCATTTAAAGACAATTTCAGGACAAGTCACTAAATCTATTTCATCTGACAAAAACTTCAGGAAGGAAGTGAAACTGAGAAAAAACAGGGCTGAGCCAGGGGAAACTTCCTACCAGGGAGACCTGCCCAGTGGGGGTAGGTGTTGCCTAGAGAAGATGAAGAGATTAATGGACTGTCAGTGAAAAATTCACTCACCACTCAGAATGCCCCCCCCTCCTGTGATAGAACTGACATGTAACCCTGAGATCCCTGACATTAATGCTCAGTCTCTTAACTATTAGCCTCAACTGCCTTATCTGTGAAATGAGTAGAGGCAGTGTTAAAAGTCAGTATTTGGGGCTGGGAGGGAGCATAGACTTTTACTTTTTTAAAATATTTTATTTATTTATGAGAAAGATAGGGGGAGAGAGAAAGAACCAGACATCACTCTGGCACATGTGCTGCTGGGGATTGAACTCGGGACCTCATGTTTGAGAGTCCAAAGCTTTACCACTGTGCCACCTCCAGGACCATGGAGCATAGACTTTTATAGAGAATTTCTCTCATCACGTTAAAGATGTTGCACTGTTCTCTAATGTCAACAGTTTCTAAGGCAATCACATTCTGAGAGCAGTATGTACATTTCTCCCTTGGACTACTTTTTAAGAATTTTGAAAAATATCTTTTAATTTACTTTTTATTATCTTTATTGATTGGATAGAGACAGTCAAATCTAGAGGGAATAGGGAGATAGACAGATAGAGACAGAGAGACAGAGAAACACCTGCAGCACCACTTGTGAAGCTTTCTCCCTGCAGGTGAGGACCAGGGACTTGAACCTGGGTCCTCGTGCATTGTAGCATGTGTGCTCAACCAGGTGCACTACCACCTAGCCCTTAGAATTTTTCTTTTTTTTTAAATCTTTTTAAATCTATTTTAAAAAGGAGACATTAACAAAACCATAGGTTAAGAGGGGTACAACTCCACACAATTCCCACCACCAGATCTCCATATCCTATCCCCTCCCCTGATAGCTTTCCTATTCTTTAACCCTCTGGGAGTATGGACCCAAGGTCATTGTGGGATGCAGAAGGTGGAAGGTCTGGCTTCTGTAATTGCTTCCCCGCTGAACATGGGTATTGACAGGTTGAAAGAATTTTTCTTTATCCCTGCTTTTCAGCTCTCAACTTGATATGGTATGAATAAGCATTTTATTTATTTTAATATAGTTATTGTTCAATAGTGATTTACAAAATGATGAGATTACCACACCACACCTACCACCAAAATTCTATGCTTCTGTCCCAACTCCAGTCACCACAGATAGTCCTCAAAAAATCTTAGTCAGTTTGGCTACCTTTTCTTTTCTTTTTTTCCCCAAATTTAAATGATTTAGTTTTCTTTTCTTTTTTAAAATTTCTTTCTTATTTATTGGATAGACATAGCCAGAAATTGTGAGGGAAAGAGACAGAGAGACACCTTCAGACCTATTTTATCATTTGTAAAGTTTTCCCCTTGCAGGTGGGGATGGGGGCTTGAACCTGGGTCCTTGCTCACTATAATGTGTGCACTTAACCTGGTACGTCACTGCCTGGTACCACCACCCGGCCCCAAGTCTTGGATTGCCTTAATAGTGTTTTCTGAGATAAAACTCAGACATTTTTTTTTCAAATCTTTTTGTCCATGTTTTGCTTAAATGTGGTATTAGTTTTCAATATTCTACATATAAGCAAAACCACCTGGTAATTGTCCTTCATCTCCTTACTTTCTTCACTAGGTATGGTGTTTAATCTAAATTTATCCTAGAAGTTGAATGAGCGTTTTGAATTTTCTACTTTACCATATATGAGAATTTGATTCCCACTTTTGGCCATTTTCCCCCTTCTAATACTATATTCTGTCTGATTCTTCTTCTCTTGGGAGTCTAATTAAGTTCTTATTATACCTAAAGACATTATCCAATAAGTACTGACGATGCTGTGATGCTTTTAATTTTTTCCTTAAGATTTATTTTATTTATTATGTTATGAGAGAAAGGGTTTCATGTGAGGCACAGAGAGAGGGAGAAAAGTCAGAGCACCACTCTGATACACACTATGTCGGGCATTGAACTTGAAACCTCAGGCATGTGAAATAGGTAGAAACAGTGTGAAATGTCAGTGTTTGGGACTGTTAGAGAGCATAATTTTTTAAAAATTTATTTATTGAGGGATTAATGGTTTAAAGTCGACAGTAAAATACAATAGTTTGTACATGCGTAACATTTCTCAGTTTCCCACATAACAATTCAACCACCAGTAGGTCCTCCTCTGCCACCATGTTCCACGACCTGAGCCCTCACTCCCATCCCAGCGTTTTACTTTGGTGCAATACACCAAACCCAATCCAAGTTCTGCTTTGTGTGAGAGCAAAAATTTTGTAGACTCCTGTGCTCTACCAGTTAAGTCATTTCTCCAGCCACTATTGAGCTTTTTTTTTTTTTTTTGCCTCCAGGGTTATTGCTGGGGCTCAGTGCCTGCACTAATAATCCACTGCTCCTGGAGGCTACTTTTCCCCAATTTTTGTTGCTATTATTGTTATTGTTGGATAGTACAGAGAGAAGTCTAGAGAGGAGGGGAAGACAGAGAGGGACAGAGACAGACACCTACTACGGTCCTGCTTCACTGCTTGTGAAGCGACCCCCCCCCCACCTTGCAGGTGGGAGAGCCAGGGGCTTGAACCAGGATCCTTAAGTTGGTCCATGTGCCTTGCACCATGTGTGCTTAACCTGCTGCACTACTGCCCCCCTGCTTTTTTTTTTCTAATATTTATTTATTTACTTTATGAGGGAGATACAGAGAAAAAGATACACAAAGAAAAAGACCAGAGTACTGCTCAGTTCTGGTTTATGGTGGTGCTGGGGATTGAACCCGGGACCTCAGAGCCTCAGGCCTGAAAGTCTTTTTTTAAAAAAATTTTTTATATTTATTTATTTTTCCCTTTTGTTGTCCTTTTTTTAAAAATTGCTGTTGTAGTTATTATTGTTGTTGTTATTGATGTCGTTGTTGTTAGGACAGAGAGAAATGGAGAGAGGAAGGGAAGACAGAAAGGGGGGAGAGAAAGACAGACACCTGCAGACCTGCTTCACCGCCTGTGAGGCGACTCCCCTGCAGGTGGCGAGCCTGGCTGGAACTGGGATGCTTATGCTGGTCCTTGTACTTTGCACCACGTGCGCTTAACCCACTGTGCTACCGCCCGACTCCCATGAAAGTCATTAATTGAAAAAAAAAATTTATTTATTTTCCTTTTAGTTGCCCTTGTTGTTTATTGTTGTAGTTATTGTTGTTATTGATGCCACTGTTGTTGGGTAGGACAGAGAGAATGGAGAGAGGAGGGGAAGACAGAAGGGGGAGAGAAACAAAGACAGACACCTGCAGACCTGCTTCACTGCCTGTGAAGTAACTCCCCTGCAGGTGGGGAGCTGGGGGCTGGAACTGGGATTCTTACACCATTCCTTGCACTTTGCGCCACGTGCGCTTCACCTGCTGCTCTACGGTCCGACTCCCTGAAAGTCTTTTATATAACTATTAAGCTGTACCTCCAGCCTCTATTGTGCTTTTCGAACCTTTTTTTCCCACCCTTCTTGTCTGTTCCTCACACTGGGGAGTTTCTATTCTATTTTCATGCTTACTGTCTAGTTTCTCTTCTCCATTCTGTTGTACAGTTTCAACCACTGATATTCTACTCCTGAGTTATCTCGTATAATGTTTATTTCTGCTCTTAAATTTACATTTGTTTCTTGCTCCACTTTCCAATAAGGTTTTCTCTTTCTACTGTCTTCTGTTGGTCTGCTATTTCTTACCTTACTATTTTTCACATAAGACTTTAATTTTAATAAGCTCTAACATGTGGATTTTTTTTCTTTCTTTCATAGGCTATGTTTTTGATGGTGTGTGTTAAAACTCAACACCAAAATCAAGATATTTTAGATTTTCTCATATGTTCTTGTTTAGAAATTTTATAGCTTTGTTTTGAATATTTAGGTTTATGATCACTTTGAGTTTGTTGTAAAAGGAGTAAGGTTTTTTTTTTTTTTTTTTTTGCTTACGGACATCCAACAGTTTCAGTATAATCTGGGCAGATCATTCTTTCTTTTACTCACTGAATTGTTCACTTTTCTTTTTTTTCTTTCTTTTAGGTATTTCTCTTCTTTCTTTTATTTTAAAAGATTTTATTTATTTATTTATTTATTTATTTATTTATTTATTTATGAGATAGGAGGAGGGGGCCAGGCAGTGGTGCACTGGGTACATAGTACAAAGTGGAAAGATCTACACAAAGATCCCAGTTCATCCCCCTGGCTCCCCAACTGCAGGGGGTCACTTCATAATTGGTAAAGCAGGTCTGCAGGTGTCAATCTTTCTCTCCCTCTCTCTATCTCCCCCTCCTTTTTCGACTTCTCTCTAGCCCATCTAATAAAATGGAAAAAACGGCCACCAGGAGCAGTGGATTCTTAGTGCTGGCACCAAGGCCCAGCTATAATCCTAAAGACAAAAAAAAAAAAAAAAAAAAGAAGGAAGGAAGGAGGAGAGAAAGAATCAGACATCACTCTGGTACATGTCCAGCTGGGGACTGAACTCCAGAACTCATGGTTGCTTACCCACTGTGCCACCTCCTGGACCACAGTTGTTCACTTTTCTTGTGTGGATGTTTTACTGCGTTCTTTGTGTTATTTCATTGATCTATGTGTCTATTCCTTTACCAGTACTATCCTATCTTGATTACTATAGCTTTATACTAAGTCTTTAAAAATAATAAAAAAATTATTTATCTATTAATGAGAGAGAAAGGAAGAAGGAGGAGGAGGAGGAAGAGAGAAAAGCAGTAAAAAAAAGGAAAATATGGACACTAGGAGTGGTGGATTCATTGTGTCAAGAGTTGTTATCTGTTGAAGGGTCAGTTCAGTAAGATCTTACTTGGTTATAATGGTAACATGTGTACTCAACCCAGTGTGCCACCACCCAGTCCCTTACTTGGTTATACTGGAAAAGGAAATCAAACAAAGCATAAAGAGAGGTCATATCTTCTAACTCATGACCATCCAGATGGTAAACAAGCCCAGTTAGCTTTTTTTTTTTTTTAAATAATTTATTTCTTTATTAGGGAATTAATGTTTTACATTCAACAGTAAATACAATAGTTTGTACATGCATAACATTCCCCAGATTCCCATTTAACAATACAACCCCCACTATGTCATTCATCATCTTTCATGGACCTATATTCTCCCCATCCACCCACGCACCCCAGAGTCTTTTACTTTGGTGGAATACTCCAATTCCTTTTCAGGTTCGACTTGTGTTTTCTTTTCTAATCTTGTTTTTCAACTTCGGCCTGAGAGTGAGATCATCCCATATTCATCCTTCTGTTTCTGACTTATTTCACTCAACATGATTTTTTCAAGGTCCATCCAAGATAGGCTGAAAACAGTGAAGTCACCATTTTTTACAGCTGAGTAGTATTCCATTGTGTATATATACCACAACTTGCTCAGCCACTCATCTGTTGTTGGACACCTGGGTTGCTTCCAGGTTTTGGCTATTACAAATTGTGCTGCCAAGAACATATGTGTACACAGATCTTTTTGGATGGATGTGTTGGGTTCCTTAGGATATATCCCCAGGAGGGGAATTGCAGGATCATAGGGTAGGTCCATTTCTAACCTTCTGAGAGTTCTCCAGACTGTTCTCCACAGAGGTTGGACCAATTTACATTGCCACCAGCAGTACAGGAGGGTTCCTTTGACCCCACGCCCTCTCCAGCATTTGCTGCTGTTACCTTTTCTGATGTATGACATTCTCACAGGAGTGAAGTGATATCTCATTGTTGTCTTTCTTTGCATTTCTCTGACAATCAGAGACTTGGAGCATTTTTTCATGTGTTTCTCAGCCTTTTGGATCTCTTCTGTGGTGAATATTCTGTCCAAGTCCTCCCCCCATTTTTGGATGGGGTTATTTGTTGTCTTGTTGTTAAGTCTGGCAAGCTCTTTATATATTCTGGTTATTAGCCTCTTGTCTGATGTATGGCATGTAAAGATCTTCTCCCATTCTGTGAGGGGTCTCTTGGTTTGGGTAGTGGTTTCTTTTGCTATGAAGAAGCTTTTTAATTTGATGTAGTCCCATAGGTTTATACTTGCCTTAGTCTTCTTTGTAATTGGATTTGTTTCATTGAAAATGTCTTTAAAATTTATGCGGAAAAAAGTTCTGCCAATATTTTCCTCTAAGTATCTGATAGTTTCTGGTTTAACATCCAAGTCCTTGATCCACTTGGAATTTACTTTTGTATTTGGTGAAATACAGTGATTCAGTTTCATCCTTCTGCATGTTTCAACCCATTGTTTCCAACACCATTTGTTGAAGAGACTCTGCTTTCCCCATGTAATAGTCTGGGCCCCTTTGTCAAAGATTAGATGTCCATACGTGTGGGGCCTCATTTCTGGGCTCTCAATTCTATTCCACTGGTCAGTGTGTCTGTTCATGTTCCAGTACCAAGCAGTTTTGATGACAATGGCCCTATAATACAGTTTGAGATCTGGCAGTGTGATGCCTCCGGTTCTGTTCTTTTTTCTCAAGATTGTTTTGGCAATTCTAGGTCTTTTCTGGTTCCAGATAAACATTTGTAGCATTTGTTCTATTCTCCTAAAAAATGTGCTTGGGATCTTGATGGGGATAGCATTAAATTTGTAGATGGCTCTGGGTAATATATTCATTTTGATGATGTTAATTCTTCCAACCCATGAACATGGAATATCTTTCCACTTCTTTGTGTCTTTTTCAATTTCTTTGAGTAGTGACTCATAATTTTCGGTATACAAGTCTTTCACTTCTTTGGTTAGGTTTACTCCCAGATATTTTATAGTTTTTGTTGCTATAGAAAAAGGAACTGATTTCTGGATTTATCTTAGTGTTTGCATAGAGGAATGCCACTGACTTTTGAATGTTAATTTTATAGCCTGACACATTACTGTATTGCCTGATGATTTCCAAAAGCTTCTTGCTGGATTCCTTAGGTTTTTCCATGTATACTATCATGTCATCTGCAAATAAGGAGAGTTTGACTTCTTCTCTTCCAATCTGTATGCCTTTAATTCCTTGCTCCTGCCTGATTGCTATGGCAAGAACTTCCAACACTATGTTGAATAGTAATGGTGATAGTGGGCATCCCTGTCTAGTACCTGATCTGAGTGGAAATGCTTCCAGTTTTTCACCATTGAGTATGATGTTGGCTGTAGGTTTGCTATATATAGACTCCACTATCTTCAGGAATTTTCCATCTATTCCTATTTTTTGTAGTGTTTTGATCATAAAGGGATGTTGTATTTTGTCAAAGGCTTTCTCTGCATCTATTGATATGACCATGTGGTTTTTGGTCTTGCTTTTGTTGATGTGGTGGATCACATTGATTGATTTATGTATATTAAACCAACTTTGCATGCCTGGGATAAACCCCACTTGGTCATGATGAAAAATCTTTTTGATATACTGCTGTATCCGGTTGGCTAGAATTTTGTTCAATATTTTCGCATCTATGTTCATCAGAGATATTGGTCTGTAGTTTTCTTTTTTGGTTGTGTCCCTGTCTGCTTTTGGTATCAGGGTGATGTTGGCTTCATAGAAGCTGGCAGGGAGTATTCCAGTGTCTTCAATCTTCTGGAAGACTTTTCAAAGTAGAGGTATTAGTTCTTCTTTGAAGGTTTTGTAGAATTCATTTGTAAAACTAGCTGGTCCAGGACTTTTATTTTTGGGGAGATTTTTGAAGACAGTTTCAATTTCATTAGCTGTGATGGGCCTGTTCATGTTATCCACTTCCTCTTTACTTAGTTTTGGAAGTTGGTAGGTATCTAGGAAATCATTCATTTCTTCCAGGTTCTCTAGCTTGGTGGCATATAGTTGTTCATAGAAGCCTCGCATGATATGTTGAATTTCTGCAGTGTCTGTTGTGATATCTCCTCTTTCATTGACTATCCGATTTATTTGGGTCTTCTCCCTTTTTTGTTTTGTGAGTCTGGCTAAAGGCTTGTCGATTTTGTTTACTCTTTCGAAGAACCAACATTTACTTTCGTTGATCTTTTGTATGGTTTTCCTATTCTCAATGTTATTTATTTCTGCCCTAACTTTAGTGATTTCTGTCCTTCTGGTTGCTTTAGGGTTCCTTTGTTGTTGTTCTTCTAGGTCTTTAAGATGTGCAATCAGGCTGTTTATTTGTGCCTTTTCTTGTTTCCTAATGTGTGCTTGTATAGCTATGAACTTCCCTCTTAGGACTGCTTTAGCTGTGTCCCAAATATTTTGATAGCTTGTGTCTTCATTTTCATTGAACTCTCGAAACATTTTGATTTCTTCCTTGATTTCCTCTTTGACCCAGAAGTTGTTAAGAAGTGTACTGTTGAGCTTCTACATTTTGGCACTGTTACTAATCTTTTGTTGATTGTTAAGTGTTAGTTTAATTCCACTGTGGTCTGAGAAGATGCTTGGGATGATTTCAATGCTCTTGAATTGGCTGATGCTGTCTTTGTGGCCTAACATATGGTCTATCCTTGAGAATGATCCATGTGGATTTGAATAAAATGTGTATTCCAGTTTCTTGGGATGAATGACTCTGAAAATGTCCAATAGTTCTAGTTTATCTATCTCTTCATTTAGCTCCCTTATGTCCTTACTGATTTTCTTCCTGGATGATCTGTCAAGTTGAGATAGTGGGGTGCTGAAGTCCCCTACTATGATTGTGTTACTGTTAATATATTGATGTAGCTCTTTCAGTAGAAGTTTGATGTATTTAGATGGCTTCTCATTGGGTGCATCAATGTTAATAATTGTTAAGTCCTCTTGATTGACTGATCCTCTGAGCATTAAGTAGTGTCCATTCCTATCTTTTTTAATCTTATCTATTTTAAAGTCTATCATGTCAGATATGAGAATAGCTGTTCCTGCCCTTTTTTGTGGGCCATTGGCTTGTATGATAGTTTTCCATCCTTTCACTTGAAGTTTGTGTTTGTCTTGTTGAGTTAGGTGAGTTTCCTGTAGACAACATATTGTTGGGTTGTGTTTTCTGATCCATCTTCGTACTCTGTGTTTTTTAATAGGTGAATTCAGGCCATTGACATTTATTGATATCAAAGATTGAAGATATTTTAATGCCATTCTTGTAGAGTTTTAGAGTGTTTTGATATATGTCCTATTTGTGGTCTGGTTGTTTATAGGAGACCTTTCAGAACTTCTTTCAGGGCAGGCTTGGTGATGGTTGCTTCCTTCAACTGTTGCTTGTCTGAGAAGGTTTTGATGCTTCCATCTAGTCTGAATGACAGTCTAGCAGGATATAGTATTCTTAGCTGAAAGCCTTTCTCATTGAGCACTCGATAGATATCTTGACATTCTCTTCTGGCCTGTAGTGTTTGTATGGAGAAGTCTGCTGCTAATCTTATGGGTTTTCCTTTGTAGGTGACTCTTTGTTTTTCTCTTGCAGCCCTGAGGATCCTTTCTTTATCTTTATTCCTTTCCAATCTAAGTATGACACGTCTTGGTGTCTTTAGGTCTGGGTTAATTCTGTTTGGGACCCACTGGGCTTCTTGAATCTTTATGTCTTTGGTGTTGACTAGACTAGAGAAAGTTTCAGCTATTATGGCCTGGAGAATGCTTTCTTCCTCCCCTTCTCTTTCTTCCTCTGGTAAGCCAATAATGCGTATATTGTTTCTTTTGAAGTCATCCCATAGGACTCTGTTGTTGTTTTCAGCATCTCTTAATCTCTTTTTGAGATCTCTTACTTCTTTTTTAGTTGTCTCTAATTCATCCTCAATCTTGCTAATTCTGTCTTCAGCCTCATAGATTCTATTCTCTCTGCCCTCTACTGCTTTCTGGAGTTCATCTATTTTGTTGCCCTGCTCTGATACTGTTTTAGCTTGTTCAGCTAGTTGCATTCTTAGCTCAGCGATTTCAGCTTTCAGCTCTCTAATAACCATGAGATTATTAGAATTTTCTTGCATATTCTCATTTGTTGTTCCTGTATTTCTGATTACAATTTTTTCAAATTCTTTACTCTCTCCTGTTATTATTTCCTTAGCTAATGTTTGGATGTTGAACTCGTTGTTTTGTGCTTCACCCTCTGGAGGACTTTTAGCTGGACTCTTGTCCTGGTTCGAGTCTCCAATATTTTTTCTTGTTGTTTTAACCATTTTATATATTATGTTATGAGTTCCCTTTATCAGTACTTTTCAAATTATTGATCACTATTGCCTGGATTGACTTGTGTCTAAGTAATTTAATTAAAGGGTTTACCGTGGTGGAAGTTAACAGTTTTTTCAATCCCTGAGTTGGAGCTCACCGGTGTAAAAGCCTCTTTGTTTTTCTTCCCTGTAGGCTATGGGAGCCTGAGGGCTTTTAAACTATCAATAGGCTTCTTAGCTTAATCACTGACTCCTGACCAAGAGATAAAGCAGGGTGTGGCAGAGATAATCCAGTGGTTATGCAAAGAGACTTTCACAGCCCCTCAGCTATGCCACTGAGGTATAGGTCTTCTCCTGAGTTTCCCGGTTAGATCTCTGTCCCCTGGTGTCCCTCCCTGTTGCTGCTCCAGATTCTGAGGGTAGTAGCAATGGAGACTCAGAGTTGTACTTGGTGAGTCTCTGGGGAGTCCTTTCCTCCTGTCAGCCATCCCCTTGTTGGTGGAGCAGACTGGAGGTGGTGTGTTCACTGATAAACTGTTGTACTGTTAGCAGTCACTTAATCTCTCCTTAGGCCCCTCTCTCCTCTCTGTCACCAGCCACGCGTGTTTGTACTCACGGGTGATTTACTGGGTTCCTGTGGTCATTCTAGTCCTGTCTTGTTTCGGTCCGGGTGGTCTCCTTTGGTATTCCTAGTTGATCCGGGAGAGGAGAGGAGAGGAGAGAAAGTGATCTGTTGCTCGTAGCTCCACCTCCGGAAGTGGAATCCCAGTTAGCTTTTTTAAAAAATAAATTTTATCATATATATATATGTATATGGAGAGAGATAGAGAAAGAGAAATGGAGACAGACACCACACCACTTCTCAGCTCTGGTACTGGGGATTAATCTGGGAGCTCAGAGTCTCAGGCATGGACATCTTTTGCATAACCATTATGCAACACCCCCGTTCAATCCAGTTAGCTTTAACCTAGCCCTAGCATAAGTATTTTATGGACCCAGCACACTTCTGCTGCACCACTCTGCTAGACAGCATAAACATATTTTAAATAAGTATTTATTTATTTATTTATTTATTTATATTTAGACAGAGAGGCAGGCAGGCAGAGACAAAGAATGAGAGACCATAACATTGAAGCTTCTTTCAATGCAGTGGGGACTGGGCTAGAATTTGAGTAACATTTTTAATTTGCTTATCAGTCATCTACTCCGCATTAACTAACCAAGAGTCCCAGGACATCTTACTGTTTAGGTGACAGGGGTGAGACCTTTCAGTGTCTCTACTTTTCCCTTTGCATAGACATCTATTCAAATGGGGGGGGCTTTGTTTTATTGTCTTTGATATTTTGTACACTTTCTGATTGAGAAAGGATGGTAGTCAAAAGGCTTCAACTTTGTAACTAGAGATACCTGTGTTCCAATTCTGCCTCTGATATGTATATGACCTTAGGTAAGTCATTTCAGTTCCCTCCTCAGCAAATGGAAGAAACAATGACATTAATCTCTAAGGTTATGGTGAAATGAACTTGCAGGGGAAAAAAAGAAGAAAACCAAACCAAAACAAAAAAAGAGAAGCCAAACTATAAACTGTCTCTAAGGCTTTGTGAGAACTCGAACAGTTATTAATGAGGGTTGGAGGGGAATTTTGTAATCTTGTAAACCACTAATAAAAACCTTAAAAAGATAAAATTGGAGTCGGGCAGTAACGCAGTGGGTTAAGCGTTATGCCAGTCGCGAAGTGCAGGGACTGGCATAAGGATCCTGGTTCGAGACCCTTGCTTCCCACCCGCAGGGGAGTCACTTCACAGGTGGTGAAGCAGGTCTGCAGGTGTCTGTCTTTCTCTCCCCCTTTCTTATCTTCCCTTCCTCTCTCCATTTCTCTCTGTCCTATCCAACAACAATGACATCAATAACAACAATAACTACAACAATAATACAAGGGCAACAAAAGGGAATAAATAGATATTTTAAAAAATTATGGTAAAGATCAAGTGAGTTCATATAAAGCTAAAGCATAGGGCCTGACAAGTATCTATCATTAAAATAAATAAAACTGGGGGGTCGGGTGGTACCGCAGCGGGTTAAGCACACATGGCTCAAAGCGCAACAAGGTAAACAAAATGGTAAAAATAGCCTCTAGGAGCAGTGGATTCATAATGTAGGCACCGACCCCAGTGATAACCCTGGAGGCAAAAAGAGAGAGAGAGAGAGAGAGAGAGAGAGAAGGGGAGAAAGGGAGAAAGGGAGAAAGGGAGAAAGGGAGAAAGGGAGAAAGGGAGAAAGGAAGAAAGAAAGGAAGGAAGGAAGAAAGAAAGAAA
The DNA here is from genome assembly GCF_950295315.1 of Erinaceus europaeus. NCBI lineage: Eukaryota > Metazoa > Chordata > Mammalia > Eulipotyphla > Erinaceidae > Erinaceus > Erinaceus europaeus. The sequence continues at coordinate 75,102,839 of NC_080173.1, forward strand.
GAAAGAAAGAAAGAAAGAAAGAAAGAAAGAAAGAAAGAAAAACTAGACTGGGACATCATTCAACACTGTCATGCATGCATATGGTATTCAGTTTATTTTATAAAATTTTTTTTTTTTTTTTTAAGGAGTCTGGGTGAAAATCTATTTTATAAAAATTTAATAAGATTTATTTATTTTTGCCTCCAGGGTTATCTCAGGGTCTCAGTGCCTGCACTATGAACCCACTGCTTCTGGAGGCTATTCTTCCCTTTTGTTGCCCTTGTTGTTGTGGTTATTATTATTATTGTCACTGTTGTTGTTGGATAGGACAGAGAAATAGAAAGAGGATGAGAAGACAGAGGGGGGCAGAGAAAGATAGACACCTGCAGACCTGCTTCACCGCTTGTGAACCGACCCCCCTACATGTAGGGAGCCGGTGGCTGGAACCGGGAGTTTTATTTATTTTAATGATATATATCTAGAGAGATATTTGTCAGGCACTATGCTTTATCTTTATATGTACTCACTTGATCTTCACCATAATTTTGTTTTTTAAAGGTTTTTTATTAGTGGTTTACAAGATTACAAAATTCTCCTCCAACCCTCATTAATAACTGTTTGAGTTCTCACAAAGCCTTAGAGACAGTTTATAGTTTGGCTTCCTTTTATTTTTCCCCTGCAAATTCCTTTCACCATAATCTTAGAGATTAATGTCATTGTTTCTTCCATTTGCTGAGGAGGGAACTGATGTGCACTTAACCTGCCGCACTACTGCTGGCACCCTCCCCCCAGTCTAAATTTCTTATTCTATATCCTTAGAGAGATAGAGACAGAGGAGAAGACGACAGGGAGAGACCCCAATGCTTTGCTCCATTATCTATGAAGGTCCCCTAGATAGGGAGCACTTATTAAATGAGGCCATTCGGGAGACACTGGAGGAGACTGCCCCTTGCAAGCTCTGGGTTCAATATTTGACACTGTAAAAACAAAACAAAACAACAACAACAACAACAAACCATCATAAATGGTGTACGGTGACTTGGTACTTCTCTCTCAGACACACACACACACACACACACACACACACACACACACACACACACACACACACAAATATATATATTTTACCAGAACACTGGTCAGCTCTGGCTGATGGTGGTGCAGGGGATTGAACCTAGGACTTTAGAGCCTCAGGTATGACAGTCTCTTTGCATAACCATTATGCTCTCTACCCCTGCCCCACACATACAAATTTTAAGTTAAAAAAATGAAGATTGTTGATATTTTTTCTACCCTGAGATGAGGGAATATCACAGTGGGATGCTATATGATCTTTTCCCAAGAGGGAGCGTACAACAGGGACCAAAGCCCAGACACTGCTGAGGGGGTGTCAGTTCTGTTAAAGCAGTGCTTCTTCTGCCACCTGGACTCCTGAATCAATGGTGTTTTCAGTCAGAGGAAGTGCCTCACAGGGTGTCCTCATGGGCAGGGATGGCGGTGGGCGGGGGAGGGCTCCCAAGGGCCCAAGAGGAGGGGGAATGTGAGCTCTGGCACAGAATGTGAGCTGGGGAGGAGGTTTGGCTTTTACTTCTCTCCAGTTCAGGTTCTACTTGTTTAAACCATAATTTTTAAAAGTGGGAAAAAAATCTGGTCTCCTGATTCCAACTTACACATACACATACACACATACTTTGTTCTCTATGTGTAATGAGAAGTATGACCTATTTAAAGACTTTTTGTATGCTTATTATTTTATTGTTTGATAGAAACTGTGATAAATTAAGAGGAAGGGACAGGGAGAAAGGGAGACATTTGTAACACAGAAGTGCTACAGAGGCCTCTCTTTTTCCTTCTCTTTTTTTTCTAAAAAAAATTTAAACATTTTTCTTTCTTTCTTTATTGGATAAAGACAGCCAGAAATCAAGAGGGAGTGGAGAGAGAGAGAGAGACACCTGCAATACTGCTTCACCACTCGCAAAGCTTTCCCCCGTAGGTGGGGACCAGGGGCTCGAACCTGAGCCCTTGAGCACTGTAATGTGTGCACTCAGTCAGGTGCGCCACTGTTGGCCTCTCTTTTTCCTTCTCTACCTCTCTTTCCCCTCTCAATCCTATTCTAATTAATTAATTAATTAATTAGTGTGAGACAGTCCCATTGTAAAGTCACTTCTGGGATCTGAGAAAATGTTTAAGGAGCACCTGCTAGGTTCTGGGCCCTGGACCTATCATGATACATTGCCAGCAACTGCCTCTTGAGTATCAGGAAACACTTTTAACCACTTGGCATATAACCATACAAAAGTATTGTGCTGTTAACACCAACTGTAATGTGGTGCCAGTTACTATCACTTCTTGAGCACTTAGAGAAAAAAGATTTATTTATTGATAGAGGGAGAGAACCCGAGTAATCCTCTGGTACATGCAATGCTGGGGATTGAACTTGGGACTCCCTGCTTGAGTCGTGCATTCTACCCACTGTGTCATCTCCTGGGCCACTCATCATCACCAGGCTGCCTTCTGCTGTTTACGTACAGCTTCTATACTCAGCATTTATTCAAGACTCACATTCCTCTAGTGGAACTTAACCCTTCCATCTGCCTTGTAAGATAGGTATTCTTACTCCCCTTGTTTATGATGAGGAAACTGAAGCACACAGCAGTTAATGGCCTCCTCAGTGGCACATGACTAACAAGTGGCAGGTGGAAACTTGAATTTGGGTCTCTGACTAGGAAACCTCAGGTCCTTCCAATATACAGACCTCCTCCAAGGAGGCTAATGCTGAGAAATGCATACTGGATGAGGCCTGGGGGCAAGGGGACAGGGTAGCACTACAGGGTAGTGCTTATATAAAAGGCTTTTATAAATGCCTGAGGCCCTGAGGTCCCATGTCTCTCTCTCTCTCTCTGTCTCTCTCTCTCTCTCTCTATATATATATATATATACATATCTCTTTCATTGAAATAAATATTTAAAGAAAATATGTGTATTGGTGAGTGAGTCAGTGAATGAGGGGATGGGTGGAATTCCCAAATCCTGAGAGGCTAAACAGCTTGTTTAAGGCCACTGAGCCAGACAGCCCCTGAGTGGAGGAGCAGTCATGGCTGTGGTCTCTGTTCAGGTTTTCCTTACAAAATTTCTTGTTACTTGGAACAGAAGTGGCTCCTTTTAGCAACCACTTTGCTCTTGCTCACACCTAGGATAACTGTGGATTCTGATTTCTAGGAAGACTCATTTCCCACTTTTCAGGGAGCCTGGCGAGAAGTCCAGGCTTGGGCATGCCTCTCTCCCTGCAAGCCAGCAGGGTCAGCTGGTCAACCAGAGAGCTAGCTTGTTTGTTTGTTTGTTTGTTTGTTGTTTGTTTTTTCTAGCAGAACACTGCTTAGCTCCGGCTTATGGGGATGCAGAGGCTTGAAGCCTAAGGATATGAGTCTTTTTTGCATAATCATTATGCTATCTCCCCTGCCTTCTTCCGTCCTTCCTTTACAGTCAACAATAAAATACAGTAGTTTGTACATGCATAACATTTCCAAGTTTTCCACATGACAATTCAGCTCCCACTAGGTCCTCCTCTGCCATCCTATTCCAGGACCTGAACTCTCTCCTCCACCACCACCCCAGAGTCTTTTACTCTGGTGCAGTACACCATGTCCAGTCCAAGTTCTGCTTAGTGTTTTCTCTTCTGAACTTGTTTTTCAACTTCTGTCTATGAGTGAGATCATCCTCTAGTCATCCTTCTGTTTCTGACTTATCTCACTTAACATGATTCCTTCAAGCTCCATCCAAGATGGGGTGAAAATGGTGAAATCACCATTTTAAATAGCTGAGTAGTAGTGTATATAGAGGTTTTTTTTACATTATATTTTATTTTAATGAGAGAGAGGAAAATATATATTCCTGAGAAAGAGAGAGAGGGAAGAGAAGAGAGACTAGAGCGCAGCTCAGCTCTGGTTTATGGTGGTGCTGGGGATTGAAGTCGGGGCAGGGAAGCCTCGCTGGTGTGAAAGTTTTTCGTAATCATTATGCAGCCCAAGAGTTCTATTACCTCACTCTGGAGGTTCTTCCAGTTATGGGGCAGTAATTCCTGCTGAGTAGAAAGGTGTCTCCAAGGTCCTTTAGACTGATGGAAGATCATCTCCCCTCCCAAATCTTCTTGAATGTCTCTTCTGTGGTGTGGAGACAGTATGGTGACCTGAGGAAAACAATGACTTGTCTCCTGGTCTCAGTTTATTGATTCCCTGAATGAAGGGGTGGTCTCTGGGGTCTCACTCTATTTCCAGGGCTCTTCATGGATGAACCTACCAGAATCATCTGCCATTCCCACGGCTTCATTCTAGTTTGAAATGGGTGGGGCAGGCAATGCGTGGGGGCCTCCTGCCAGACTCCTGGAGGGTGGGAAATGAGTCAGCAAGGAAATCAGAATTTGCTGTTAATCCAAGCATGAGTAAGGGCACAACAGTTGCCAAAAGAGGTTGCTTCTGCTCCAAGGATCAAGGTTTGTGCTGGAAACCCACACTAAGAGGCCAAGACCGGGGTTCCTTACCTGACTCCTGTTCCATCCACACACCTATAAAACACATGGTCTAATTTCCCCCAAGAAACTGTCCCCTCATCTTCCTTTCTCTTAGACTTTGCCAAAGTGAGTCTTTGTCCTGCTTCCACTTCCTCATCACTTACAATACATCCCAGCCACCTCTTACAATAGATTTCCTGCCCCTGCTCCCCTGTCCCCTTTTAATTTTCATCCCCTGTGACCACTGGGTCACAACTGAACTTTCTGACCACTCCACCCTCTGTCCTCCCCTGACCTAGCTGGCCATGTTCTCTCTCTCTTTTCACTCAATTTAAATTTTTTTTCTGTTTGCTATTGTTGTCACTAGGGCTTCACCACTCTGTTCTGGGGCAGCTATGAGAGAGAGAGAGAGAGAGAGAGAGAGAGAATTTTCCAATGCGGTGGGTACCACACTTGAGCTGTACTCATGGCAAAGCAGGTGTATTCTCTACTTCACCTGTTCATTCAAGCTTGTTTGCTGGTCCCCCACTTACTCTTAAACATTACCATGTTATCCAAGGTCAAGTACTTGACTTTCCTTCTTTGAACTTCTCACCCTCACTGAGCCTGTTTTCTCCTGGCTTAATCGTGACTCCCTGGACTGCCTTCAGCCAATGTCACTCTTGTGAGTCTTGGACTGATAAAAACAACCATCTCTACATTTTCTCTGGGTGGCAATCGCCTCTCACATTCAAGATGTCACGGCCAAAACTCCTGCTCTTTATTTTCCAACTAGACTGCTTTCCAAAGGCATCTTCATTGGCCTGATTGCTCAAGGAAAACTATTAGTTGCATTAGCTTCTTTTTCTGTCTTTTCAGTGCATCCCAGCCTCCCCATCTCATCTTAACCTGTCTTCAAAGTGTCTCTACTGTCTAAGTAGCTCTCTGCTCCAGCTCCTCTCTCCCTCTTCAGTTTAAACCTGAATTTCTTCTCACCAAGTTCTTTCCCATGTAGTAGCCTGAATGATCACTCGAACCTAGGCTGGATCATTCCTGATCATCCCTGTTTGAAACCCTGCCTCTGGGACTTGGTGCAAACTCTTTAGCCTAGTCTACTGGGTCAGCCAGGACAAACCTTTCTACTTTTCTATCTCCTGCTCCTTGCTTTCTTTTCTTTTTTTTTTTAATTGCACTTATAAAATGGAAATACTGACAAGACTATAGGATAAGAGGGGTACATTTCCACACAGTGCCCACCCCCAGAGCTCCATATCCAATCCCCTTCCTTGATAACTTCCCTATTCTTTATCTCTCTGGGAGCATGGACCCAGGATCATTGTGGAATGTAGAAGGTAGAAGGTCTGGCTTCTATAATTTCTTCTCCACTGAACATGGGCACTGGCAGGTTGATCCAGCCTATCTCTCTCTTTCCCTAGTAGGGCAGGGGCCTGGGGAGGTGGGACTCCAAGACACATGGTAGGGTCGTCTGCCCAGGGAAGTCAGTTGGCATCATGTTAGCACCTGGAACCTGGTGGCTGAAAAATAGTTAAGATATAAAGCAGAACAAATTGTTGACTAATCATGAACCTAAAGGCAAGGATATTGCAGATGAAAATTTGAGGTCTCCGTTTTGGAAAAAGCTAGTAGGTTTATTTTAGGTATATTCCAAGAGGCCTATGACTTCACTAGTTTTTGCCTGAGCCTGACATCTGATATGCAGGTGGATCCAGGTTATTATTTGGGGAGATGATGTCATAGTTGGTCTCCTTGCTTTCTTTCCCTAATATAGTCTATCTTTAAGATGTCTAAAAAGTAAGACTGAGAAGTAGCAGATCAGTTCAGTGTTCACGTTACTATACATAAGGATCCAAGTTCAAGCCCTTGATCCCCACCTGCAGGGAGGAAGCTTCACAAATAGTGAAACAGTGCTGCAGGTCTTTCTCTCTCTCCTTTTCTTTTCTTTTTAAACATTTTTATTTATAAAAAGGAACCACTGACAAAACCATAGGATAAGAAGGGTACAGCTCCACACAGTTCCCACCACCAGACCTCCATATCCCATCCCCTCCCCTGATAGCTTTCCTATTCTTTAACCCTCTGAGAGTATGGACTCAAGGTCATTGTGGGGTGCAGAAGGTGGAGGGTCTGGCTTCTGTAATTGCTTCCCCACTGAACAGGGGCATTGGCAGGTCGATCCATACTCCCAGCCTGCCTTTCTCTTTCCCTAGTGGGGTGGGGTTCTGAGGAATCGGAGCTCCAGGACACATTGGTGGGGTTGTCTGTCTTCTAGGGAAGTCTTATTGGCATCATGCTAGCATCTGGAATCTGGTGGCTGAAAAGAGAGTTAACATATAAAGCCAAATAAGTTGTTGACTAATCATGAACCTAAAGGTTGGAGTAGTGCAGATGAAGAATTGGGGGAGGGTGTCTCTGTTTTGTAACTAGCTAGTAGGCATATTTTAGTTATATTCGAAAGGGCCTGTGGCTATACTCATTTTTTTTTTTACCCCTAAGCCTTAAATCTGATATTGATATGTAGGTGGATCCAAGTTATTGTCTGGGGAGATGATGTCATGGCTGGAAAAAGGAACAGAAAGCTGGATCAGGGAAGAAAGTAGCTCCCAGATATGGGAAAGGTGAATAAATATTGTTGACTGTAAACCCCATTGATTTGATCTGATCTGGGGCCCATATTCAGCTTAGGAGCCTATGTGACTTCTGCATCCCTGTAGATCTGAGCTCACATTTTGTGGTCATCAGTAGGAACGTTCCAAGCTGCCCCAATTTCAGGACCCATCTTCCTCAGGTGTAGCATAGAGTTTGTTGTCCAGCCTCCCTTTGGAGGATGGAACATTCTCTACCATTGTTGATCCAAGTTGAGGGTAAGGTCCTATGGGGGCCCACAAAGGGGTCTGTTTTGTTGTTCCTGATGGAGATGACCAGTAACAATGGAGAGAGGGATTTATTCGAGGCCTAGGCCCATCATGTCTATTTGGGAATCTCAGGACTCCCTGACTAGGGCCCCAGCTGATGGGTGGCCTGATGGTGACTAAAGAGTCATCGTTCAAGTCTGCCAGTCTCTTGCCCTTATGCTTTTTCCTTTTTTATCTCCCTATCTCATTTTCTCTTTGTCCTGTCAAATAGAAAGGAAGAAAGAGAGATGGAAAGAAAGAAGAAGCTGCCAGAAGCAGTGGATTTGTTGTGCAGATACTGAGTAATAGACCTAGTGGCCAAACAAAACAAAATAAAAAACTAAAATGTGTTTTGTTAAGGTATAGTATATATAATAAAACTCACTTGGTCTAGGTGTGGGGTTTAATAAATTTTGCTCTGTTCTGCTCTACAAATATAGGGTGATCCTATCCCATTACACAGATTTCATAATTCACAGAAGGCATCTTAGAGCCAGTGAGAGCTCACCTGGGAGGATGCCTGCTTTGCTATGTATTTGAGCCAAGTTTTTTTTTTTTTTTTTTTTTGCCTCCAGGGTTATCGCTGGGGGCTCCATGCCTGCACTAGGAATCCACTGCTCCTGAAGGCCATTTTTCCCATTTTGTTGCCCTTGTTGTCATTATTGTTATAGCTGTTGTTGTTGGATAGGACAGAGAAATGGAGAGAGGAGGGGAAGACAGAGAGTGGGAGAGAGAGACACCTGCAGACCTGCTTCACCGCTTGTGAAGCGACTCCCCTGCAGGTGGGGAGCTGGGAACCAGGATCCTGACGCTGGTCCTTGTGCTTCACACCATGTGCACTTAACCCACTGCGCTACTGCCTGACCCCCATGAGCCAAGTTTTGAGTCCCTCAGCACACCACATGGTATTGATGTCTCTTTCTTTCAGAGCAGTGAAGCCTCGGTGAGGATGGAAAAATAAGGAGAGGAAGAAGGAAGAAGAGTAAGAGGAGAGAGGGAGAAAGTGGAGAAGGAGGAGGAGGAGGCATTGCATACAACAAAGGTAAATACTGCTTCACACGCTTTCAGTTGTATGTGAATATGTCTAACACTGGATCATAAAGGAAGACATATTCTTTCCCATGATTATAAGTGTTGGAAAGTCTCTGCTATATCATAAATTATTATTTTTATTATTATTTATTAGTGCTCAGCTCTGGCTTGTGGTGGTGCTGGGGACTGAACTTGAGCCTTTGGCATGAGTCTTTTTGCATACCCAGCAGGCTGTCTCTCTAGCCCTACAGCTCCAAAGTATATGTTTAATGACCAAAGAAATAAATGAATTGACTGGCCACAACCTAGCAGGCTTTCTCAATATGCTGTATTTCTCAGAATTCATAAAAGTTTTTAAAGGTTTATTTATGAAAAGAGAAGGGGGAGAGAGAGAGAGTAAATGAGAATGAACCAGAGCATCACTCTTGCAATGTGATGTTGGGGATTAAACTCAGAACCTTATGCTTGAGAATCCAACTTTCTTTTAAAAAAAAAAAAAAAAAAATATATATATATATATATATATATATATATATATATAATTGGATAGAGACAGAGAGAAATTGAGAGGGGTGGGGGCAATAGAGAGGGAGGGAGACAGAGAGACACTTGCAGCCCTTCTTCACCACCAGGGACTTGAACCTGGATCCTTGCACACTGTAGTGTGAGTGTTTAACCAGGTGCGCCACCACCTGGCCCCTCAGAGTCCAATTTTCTTTCTTTCTTTTTTATTTTTTGTCTCTAGGGTCATCAGTGGCCTTGGTGCCTGCACTACGAATCCACTGCTCCTATGGACATTTTTTTCCCTGATTGTTTTGGAGAGGACAGAGAGAAACTGAGAGGGGAGGGAAAGACAGACACCTGTAGACCTGTTTCACTGCTTGTGAATTGACCTCCCTGCAGGTGGAGAACCAGGGGCTCGAACTGGGAAGCTTGCTCGGGTCCTTGAGCTTTTTGCCATGTGAACTTATAACCCGGTGTACTACCACCTGGCTCTCAAGAGTCCAATTTTCTATCTACTGCTCAATCCTCCTTCACCCCCTCCCCATGTCCACTATGTTTTTTTTTTTTTTTTTTTTTACTAGCTCAGCTCTGGTTTATGGTGGTGCGGGGGTGGGGGGTTGGAGGGGAGGGAAGGGGTGGATTGAACCTGGGACTTTGGAGCCTCAGGCATTATAGCCTCTTTACATAACTATTATGCTATCTACCCCAAACCCCAATATGGCATTTTTATAGAACAACACTTTGAGTGGTGGCTACCTGAGGAGAACAGGAAACTTTCTGCAGCCCATTTCCTTCAGTTTAAACTAACAATTGGCAGTTCCTCTTCAGCCAAGACACTGCTTCCCCAAGTGTTCACCCTGGCACACACAGTCCTGGGATTTCTCTGTTTGAAGGATGAGTAGGCAAGTCTGGGAAGTACTAGGTCAAGTAAAGATAAACTCGCCTTTGTTGTAAAACTTAAATCCTTACTATGTTAATTGCCAAGAGGAAAGTAACAGTTGGCAGTTTTTGAGCCCCAAACCGGTCCTTAATCATAATGGCCAAAAGGTGGAAATAGGGAGTTGGGTGGTAGCACAGTGGATTAAGCGCACGTGGCGCAAAGCACGAGGACTGGGAGGACTGGCATAAAGATACCGGTTAGAACCTTGGCTCCCTAGACCAAGTAGATCAGAAGCAACCAATAGCACAGCTATATACAAGATACTGGGTACTGTACAGCAAACCCTAACAAAAGGACTTTTCAAAGTTAACCCAATTACCAAATAATGTGATGATAACATTAATTATCGATTGTCTTTTTGAGCCCTAAGACAGCAGGAACCTCACATCTCCACTATAGAGCCTCTACTTCCCCCAGTCCTGGAACCATTGGATAGGGCCCACTTTCCCATATGCCTCTCCCAATCCATATCAAATAATATTGCATCTGCCGATCACAACCTAACCAACACAACGATTGCCACCTCAACATGCTTCACTTCAGACTGTGTCCAGAGACTTCAAGTGTGGAATGACAACCCTTCAGCTCCATTACTCGGGTGAGACCTTTCCTTTCATAGTACACTCTAATTTCATCTCAGGTGGTTCACTTTCTAACAAAGTCCCAAAACCTAGATATACACCAGTTTCTGTGAGAGAGAGCATATGTTCACACGTATCCGTAAACTACTGCAAAATATATACCTGAAAGCAGAAGTACACTAGAGTTTGCAGTGAGTATCCCCCTAACACTTCCTCTCCACTATTCCAAGCTTTGGGTCCATGGTTGCTCAACAACTTGTTTGGCTTCGTATGTTAACTCTCTTTTCAGTCACCAGGTTCCAGATGTCATCAGGATGCCGGCCAGGCTTCCCTGGACTGAAGACCTCACCAATGTGCCCTGGAGCTCCGCTTCCCCAGAGACCCACCCTACTAGGGAAAGAGAGAGGCAGACTGGGAGTATGGACCGACCAGTCAACGCCCATGTTCAGCGGGGAAGCAATTACAGAAGCCAGACCTTCCACCTTCTGCAACCCACAATGACCCTGGGTCCATGCTCCCAGAGGGATAGAGAATGGGAAAGCTATCAGGGGAGGGGGTGGGATATGGAGAATGGGTGGTGGGAATTGTGTGGAATTGTACCTCTCCTACCCTATGGTTTTGTTAATTAATCCTTTCTTAAAAAAAAAAAAAGAACCTTGGCTTCCCACCTGCAGGGGAGTCGCTTCACAGGTGGTGAAGCAGGTCTGCAGGTGTCCAACTTTCTCTATACGTCCCTATCTTCTCCTCCTCTCTCCATTTCTCTCTGTCCTACCTAAAAATTAAAAAAAAAAAAGGTGGAAATAGCATAAATGCCCTCTGGCTCACAAATATATAATCAAAAATGCTATTTCCATACAGTGAAATATTATTAAGCCACCAAAATGAATGGAGCAGTGATAGGCTACAACATGGCTGAATTCATGCCAAGTGAAGAAGCCGAACACAAAATGCCACATACCACATGACTCGATTTATTTAAAAATTTTTAAAAATTATTTATTTATTTAACATTTTCTTTATTTTTTCTTTATATTTATTTATTTTTTAACCAGAGCACTGCTCAGCTCTGGCTTATGGTGGTGTGGGGATTGAATCTGGGACTTCAGAGCCTCAGGCATTAGTCTCTTTGCATAACCATTATGCTATCTACTCTCCCACCCTAAATTATTTATTTATTAATGAGACAGGAGTAGAGAGAAATAACCAGGTATCACTCTGGTACATGTGCTGCCAGGACATGTACTCAAGACCTCCTGCTTGAGAGTCCAATGCTTTATCTATTGCGTCACCTCCCAGACCACGCCACATGACTCAATTTATATCAAATGCCCAGAATAGTAAATCTACAGAGACAGAAAGAAGACTGGTGGTTGCTTAGAGTTGAGGGACATGGAGAATTAGAGGTGTCATTGTGAGATACAGCTTATTTTAGAGATGACAAAAATGTTCTAGAATTGTTATGATAATGGCACAATGCTGAATATATAAAAACCATTGAAATGATGCACTTCAACCATGTGGATCGTATGGCATGTGAATAATATTGCAATAATTCCAGTTCAAAAAAAAAACCCAAAAAACTAAGGTTGGGGCTCAGTGGTCGCACACTTTGTTGAGTGCACACAGTACCACACACAAGGCATGGGTACTAACTTCTGGTTCTCACTTGCAAGGCAGAAGCTTCACCAGCAGTGGTTATAAGAGTCTTCCTACCTCCCTATCTCCCCCTCCCCTCTCTATTTCTCTCTCTGTACTATCAAATTTTTAAAAAAAAGGGGGGGGGGATGACCACTGGGAGTGTCAGATTCATCATGTGGTCACTGAGGCCCAAAAATAATCCTGGTAGCAAAAACAAACAAACATGCAGAAAACAACAACAAACAATGACAGCTTTTCTTCAAAGTTTTTGGTAAGGACTTGAGTTCTGAAACCTGGAACCTGGAAAACAAAGATCTAAGTCAGGCCCACTGGGTCCCCCTGGTGGTCTGGAGGACAAAGTTCACCTGTTGCTCTTTCCACATGTTTCTGGTTGTTAAGAAAGCCAGAATCAGAGAACTGTCCTGTTGTACCTGGTTAAGCGCACACATTACAGTGTGCAAGGACACACGTTCAAGCTCCTCATCCCCACCTGCAGGGGGGAAGCTTCACAAATGGCTAAGTAGGGATGCAGGTGTCTCCCTGTCTCTCTCCCTCTGTGTCTCCCCTTCCTCTCTCAATTTCTCTGTCTCTAGCCAATCATAAACAAATAAACAATATTAAGGTGGAGAGAGAGGTCGAGAGAGAGAGAGAGAGAGAGAGAGAACTGCTCTGTACAATTGCACTCTCTCTTGAGGGCCCAAGGTCAGAGCCAGGACTGTAGCACATTTTATTTCCTTTGTGAGTGGAGCAGGAAGAACAGGTGCCTAGATGTTCACTTACCAACCTCACCTGGAAGACAGTTAGTGAACTGTTCTGTCTCCTAGGTGTCCTCTGTCTTGGGAGGAGAGGGATGAGAGTGGGAGCCAGCCCAGAATAGCTCAGGCTGCAACACCAGTTGGGCAACCAGATGGGAATGTCTGGGGTTTGAGAAGGAGCAGATGTGGGTTTTGTTCTCTGTTGGGCTGTCTTCTTCTGTGACCTTGGTGCAGCATTCAGTCTGGGGCTCTGCTTTCCCATTTTGGGAAAGGAGACACAATTTTTCTCTTCTTTCCCCTTAACAGCCTTCTGGGGGAATCCAGGCCAAAGATGGTTATGCTTGTAAGGGACTTTGAAGCTTGAATCTGTTCTCTACTCTCCTCACTATGCAAACCTGCTTGAAGCCTTCCAGGGCCCAGAGCTCCCTACCTCCCACTTCATTGCTAAGTAGTAGTGGCTCTAGCTGTGAGAAACCCTTCTTTCTCACGGCGGATTGACCTCTGCAAGAACCTCCCATTAGCCTTAGTAATCTCTTCAAGTCAGCATAGAATATCATTTTAGGGAGTCGGGCAGTAGCACAGCAGGTTAAGTAAGCGTATGTGGCTCGAAGCTCAAGGACCCCGGTAAGGATCCCGGTTAGAGCTCCCGGCTCCCCACCTGCAGGGCAGTCGCTTCACTGTGAAGCAGGTCTGCAGGTGTCTATCTTTCTCTCCCTATCTCTGTCTTCCCCTCCTCTCTCCATTTCTCTCTGCCCTATCCAACAACAATGACAACATCAATAACAACAACAACTACAACAACAATAAAAATAACGAGGTCAACAAAACCGAAAATAAATAAATTTTAAAAAGAATATTATTTTAAATTTTTTAAATGTTTTTATTAGATGGAGACAGAGAAATTGAGAGGGAAAGAAGAGATAGAGAGAGAGAGAGAGAGAGAGAGAGAGAGAGGCATTTGTAGCACTGCTTCACTTGTGAAACTCCCCCCTGCAGTTGGGGACTGAAGGGCTTGAACCTGGGTTCTTATGCATGGTAACATGTGCTCAGTAAGATACACCACCACCCATCCCCTATAGAACATCATTGATGCCTCTGCTATGATGTCCCAACTGAGCCCACCTCACTGGGCTACCTGACTTCCCCAGGTGCTAGGAAGTCAATGTTCACTTAAGAGAAAGCTTGCATGTTTCTGCCTTGTTCCGGGTCAATGTCCTGCACTGCTCCAGCTCCTAGCCTCCAGGCTTACTTCAGACTATCATTACTTTTCAGAACTGCTGCTTTAAAATGCCGTGGGGGCAGCTCACCTGGTAGAACATATACTTCACTGTGGGCGGACCCAGGTTCAAGCCCCTGGCTACAACATAGAAGCACCATGGAAAGGGAAGGCTTCTCAAGAGGTGGAGCTGTGCAGTGGTGTCTTTGCGCTCTGTGTCTTTCCTTCTCTGTACCTTTCTCCCTTTATTTCAATCTATGTTTTTTAAAAAAAATCTAGCAGGAGCTGTGGAATTGCTCAGGTGCTAAGTCTTAGCGATAGCCCTGGTGGTAAATCAATTAATTTTAAGCTATTTTAAACTTTGTGGTTAATAGTGGTTTACAAGATTGTAAAAGTACAGGGTATGGTCCTACACTACACTCACCACCTTCCCAATGATAACTACCATAGTTCTCACAAAATCCTAGAGTGTTTGTTTATTCTGGGGTGGGGAAAAAAAAGTTTGTTTCTTTTTTTTGCAAGTTTGTGTTTATCAGTTATCTAGATTATTCATATGAGTGAAACCATCTGCTAGTTTTTTTTAAAAAAATTTATATTTATTTATTTTCCCTTTTGTTGCCCTTGTTTTTTTATTGTTGTTGTAGTTATTGTTGTTGTTATTGATGTCGTTGTTAGATAGGACAGAGAGAAATGGAGAGAGGAAGGGAAGACAGAGAGGGGGAAGAGAAAGATAGACACCTGCAGATTTGCTTCACTGCCTGTGAAGTGACTCCCCTGCAAGTGGGGAGCTGGGGGCTCGAACTGGGATCCTTGCGCTGGTCCTTGTGTTTCGCACCATATGCACTTAACCCGACTCCCAATCTGCTAGTTCTTTTCTTTTCTTTTCTTTTCTTTTCTTTTCTTTTCTTTTTTCTTTTCTTTTCTTCTTCTTCTTCTTCTTCTTTTTTTTTTTTTTTTTTTTACCAGAGCACTGCTCAACTCTGGTATATGGTGGTGCAGGGGATTGAACCTGGGACTTCGGAGCCTCAGGCATGAAAGTGTGTTTGCATAACCAGTATGCTATCTACCCCTGCCCAATCTGCTATTTTTTTTAATTAAATTTTATTTATTGGATAGAAACAGCCAGAAATTCAAAGGAAAGGAGGAGATATAGAGGGAAAGAGAGAGAGAGAGACAGAGAGACACCTGCAGCAGTACTTCACCACTCACAAAGCTTTCCCCCTGCAAGTGGGGAGCACATGCTGGAACCCAGGTCCTATGCGCATTGGAACATGCGCTCAACCAGGTGCACCACCACCTGGCCCTACTAGTTGTCTTTCACCTGTGATTTCACTAAACATAATTGTCTCCAGTTCTGGTGGCAAACTAAAGAAACAATAGTAATAATAAAATAAATAAATAAAATGCCCTTCCCAGCTGAAGCTTCCATTCTTTTTTAAAAATATTTTATTTATTTTATTTTTGAGAGAGATGCAGATAGAGAGAGACAGAGAGAAACACCAGAGCACTGCTAAGCTCTGGCTTATGGTGGTGTGGGGGATTGAACCTGGGACTTTGGAGTCTCAAGCATGAGAGTCTGTTTGCATAACCATTATGCTATCTCCCCCACCCAAAGCTTCCATTCTTTGCTTAGACATACACTCTTCCTGCCCTTGAAGATGCTTCCACCCCCACTTGGCCTATACTGGCAATCTTGCTGGTTGGTTCCACTCTCTGCAGTAGGAACCTGACACACTGGGCTGCTCCCACACCTTTGGAGATAGTGCAATGCCGTTTTGTCCCAGTGTTCCCTCCACTGGTAAAGCCAAAACTAGCCTACCCACATCGTACAGGGAGGCAGCTCCCTGACTTACCTGCAGGACGTGTGTGTGTGTGTGTGTGTGTGTGTGTGTGTGTGTGTGTGTGTGTGTGTAGAGGTACTGATTACAACAGGGTGAGGCAGGATAGATCAGTGTCACCTGTCATTCTCAGAGCCCACCTCCATCAATGCCTAGATATGTAAGGTCACAGAAAGGGGAACTCCTTGGCATGTGAGAATATCATCTCCTTAGGTGAACTGGGGTGCCCATGTGTCACCACTGTCTCCCCTGTTGCATGCCACAGTGGATATGCAAACCCCCACACCAGATAAGGTCCTTCCCCCCTCACAGGTAACCTCCCTGGCTCTTCCCCTTGCTTTCCAGCACTGGAACATCTTCTCCTTCTCCAGGCAATGAGTTGGGTTTTGCCAGTGAAAAGACACTCTGACTCTTCAAAGTAGCTTGGTGCCCAGGTCACCTTCACCCCTCCACTGGACGCCTCTGCTGGACTTGGGGGGTGTCTCAGCCCACCGTGGACCCTTGTCTGACTGGCTGGAAGCAGTCTCATTGCAGTCACGACTGCTGTCTCAGTGAGTCACAGTTCCACGGGTGTTTATTAGGACGGCGGGAGCTCATTTTGCCAACTTTGGAACCACGGGAGCTAGCTAAGTTTAGAATAAGCCTTGAGCATGAGGACGCCCTGTTCCTTCTCCTTCTGGCAAAACACAAGATTGGAGCTATTCTTTTCATCCTCATGCTCCCAGACAAGCTCTAAGCTTCATTTAACATTAAATCTTCCCTCTCCCTACACAAACTCCTCTGTAATTAGGGGGAGGGGGCACACTCCCAACAATCCTGAGGTTGAAAAACATCAGATGGCTGGAATGTTTCAAGGAATATAACAAAGATTCTGAAAAGTAGGATGCTTGTGTACGTAAAGCATTCTGTAAGTACGTAAAGATGTACATAACTCACTGTCTGTGGTAGGACTTTATGGAATACAGGGAACGTCCAGATTCTTGTGTGAATGTGCTTTCTCCTGGGAATGAAGAGATAACTCACTGGGTTGAACACATGCCTTGGCTTGAGCTCTGACATCACATGGGAGGTGCACCATGCACCAGAGAAAGCTCTGGTGTTGTGGTGTCATACGCTATCTGAATTAAAAAGTGACCCAGAGTGATGAAACCACACAGTCAAGAGAAACCCCACCCCCCCATAAATCCCTGTATCAGAAAAGATGACAGACTTGCCCCTGAATGGGTGAGTCCTCTTCCCATATTTGGGGGTTCCTTGTTTAGATGTTAGCTGCCCTCTTGGGCTGTATGCTGGGAATGAAGTGCCAGCCAGGGCCTTGGCCAGGCTGAGCACACTGGCACAGCACTGCAGGGAGGAGAATACCAAGCCCAGTGGAGATGGAGAGAGGCAACTGGAGTCTTTCATCTGGAGGAGAGGGAGGGAAGCCATTGGGAAAGCGTAGGGAAAAGCTCAGATGGGTCAGAGTGAGAGCTCAGGACTTAAAATATTTAGAGGAAGTGAGAGCTAAGTCAGACACTGAGATGGGCTCAGTATTAACGTGTACAGGAGCAAACAGTGCTCATATGCCCATCTACATTCATATATTCCACTCAGTGTTTTGCCATCTTCTTTGAGATTGTTCACGATAGACCCCATGGCATGCACTAATCTTTTATTGGCTGCCTTTAGTCAGCTGAGCTCCTCCCTGCACCCTGACCCACTGCCCTAAACCCATATACAGCCGTGCCTTGTTTATCAAGATTAATCAGTTTCAGATTCTTCTGTGATATGTGAATTTCTGAGAAGTAAAATTCTTATTCATTATTATTTTTTAATTTTATTTATAAAAAAGAAATACTAACAAAAACCATAGGATAAGAGGGGTACAACTCGACACAATTCCCACCACCAGAACTCCGTATCCCATCCCCTCCCGTTAGCTTTCCTATTCTTTTTTTTTTAACTTTTTTTGAATATTTTATTTTATTTATTTATTCCCTTTTGTTGCCCTTATTGTTTTATTGTTGTAGTTATTATTGTTGTTGTCATCGTTGTTGGATAGGACAGAGAGAAACGGAGAGAGGAGGGGAAGACAGAGAGGGGGAGAGAAAGATAGATACCTGCAGACCTGCTTCACCGCCTGTGAAGCGACTCCCCTGCAGGTGGGGAGCCAGGGTTCGAACCGGGATCCTTATGCCGGTCCTTGTGCTTTGCGCCACCTGCGCTTAACCCGCTGTGCTACAGCCCGACTCCCCTTTCCTATTCTTTTTTAAAAAAACATATTTATTACCTTTCTGTTGACCTTGTTGGTTTTTTTTTTGTTGTTGTTGTAGTTATTATTGATGTCATTGTTGTTGGATAGGACAGAAAGAAATGGAGAGAGTAGGGGAAGACAGAGAAGGGGAGAGAAAGACACCTGCAGACCTATTTCACCACTTGTGAAGCGACTCCCTGGCAGGTGGGGAGCTGGGGGCTTGAACTGGGATTCTTACACTAGTCCCTGTGCTTTGCGCCACGTGCACTTATCCCGCTGCGCTACCGCCAGACTCCCAGCTCTCCTATTCTTCATCCCTCTGGGAGTATAGACCTAGGGTCATTATGGGGTACAAAATGTGGAAGGTCTGGCTTCTGTAATTGCTTTCCTGCTGAACATGGGTGTTGACAGGTCGGCCCCAGCCTGTCTCTCTCTTTCCCTAGTGGGGCAGGGCTCTGGGAAAGCAGAGCTCCAGGACACATTGGTAAGGTCGTCTGCCCAAGGAAGTCCAGTTGGCATCATGTTAGCATCTGGAGCCTGGTGGCTGAATAAAGAGCTAACATATAAAACAGAACAAATTATTGACCAAATGAACCTAAAGGCTAGACTAGTTCAGATGAAGAGTTGGGGATCTTCGTTTTGTAGATAGTTAGTAGGCCTATTTTAGTTATATTTCAAAGGGCCCATGACTATACTAGTTTCTTTTTTTTTTATTTTTATTTTTACTTTTTGGATAGAAACAGCCAGAAATCGAGAAGGGGAGATAAAGAGGGAGAGAGACGGAGAGACACCTGCAGCCCTGTTTCATCACTTGTGAAGTTTTCCCCCTGCAAGTGGGGACTAGGGGCTCGAACCTGGGTCCTTGTGCACTATAACATGTGCACTCAACCAGGTGCGCCACCACCCAGCCCCGACTATACTAGTTACTTTATTTATTAATTGAATATTTTCATAGAACATAGAAAGCCTGTTTATCACCTTCTAAATATGGTCTTTAACACCCATAGCAATGTAGATGCACGTTATAGAGAAACACGCTCTGATTGGCTTGGTTTCCCTACACCGGATTTCAAACACACAAGGAGTGGTCCAGCAGCTGCACCTGGCAGTGAAGGATTTGTAGGGGTGCTCGAATACATAGGCCTATAGTCCATATGTATAGTCATTTTAATTTTAATTGTAATACAGTAGTGTCAATTGATTCAAACAACCAAGGGTGTGCTGTATCATTTTCACTGTCTTGATAAACTTCTGAATATATTTGAAGAAGCCATGACAAGAGTGAAGGCACAAAAGTCAAAGTGTGAAGTGGTGAGGGATGACTGTATGTTGCAAACATGGGCTTTGGCATAAAAATTCATGTGAATGAGGGACTGGGTGGTGGTGGTGGTGCACTGGGTTGAGTGTACAAATTTACAATGTGCAAGGACCTGGGTTCAAGCCCCTTCTCCCCAACTGCAGGGAGGAAGCTTCACAAGTAGTGAAGCAGTGCTTCAGGGGTCTCTCTCCTTCTCTATCTCCCTGTCCCTTTACAATTTCTCTCTGCCATATCCAATAAAATAAAAATAAATAAAAATTCACATGAATGTAGGTTAGATTCTACATAACTGGGTTAGAGAGATAACTCATTAGATAGGATATATACATATATATACATATATATCCTATGAGAATGAAAATGGTATGAGAAGCTGGTAGCTATCAAATATATCAATCACCTAGGGAAGCGCTCTCTCTTTCTCTCTCTGTCTTATCTATCTCTAGCTAGATGAAAACATCAGCTTGCCTGGGAGCAGTGAAATCATACATGCAGGAGGCTCCAGTTCCAAAACAAACAGATAGAGAGAGAGAGAGAAAGAAAAGAAAAGAGAAGAAAAGAAAAAGAAAGAAAAGTTGGTTCAGAGAAGTTGTCTTAACATTAGAAAGAACAGCTGAGACAGTCCAGGGGAACTCCCTAGCAGATGAGCTTGTATAATAGTCTGTCCCATGTGTTCGAAAGATAGTACATTTGATTTCTTTCTCGTAGTATGGTGCCTCAGTTTCCTTATTTGAAACAAAAGTGATCATAACAATATCTACTTTGTAGAGGTAGTGCAAGGCTTAAATGAATCAGTGCATGAAAATCCCTTCGAGACACAGCTGGTAGGTTTCACACTCAACGAATTTTTTTTAATTCTTTTTTTTTTTCAAAAAATTTTAAACATTTTATTTATTTATTTATTTATTTTAGTATTATTTTTTTAATTGGATAATTAATGTTTTACATTCAACAGTAAGTACAATAGTTTGTACATGCATAACATTCCCCAGATTCCCATATAACAATACAACCCTACTAGGTCCTCTGAATACTTCTTGGACCTGTATTCTCCCCACCCACCCACCCCAGAGTCTTTTACTTTGGTGCAATATGCCAGTTCCATTTCAGGTTCTACTTCTGTTTTCTTTTCTGATCTTGTTCTTCAACTTCTGCCTGAGAGTGAGATCATCCCATATTCATCCTTCTGTTTCTGACTTATTTCACTCAACATGATATTTTTCAAGGTCCATCCAAGATCGGCTGAAAATGGTGAAGTCACCATTTTCAACAGCTGAGTAGTATTCCATTGTGTATACATACCACAACTTGCTCAGCCACTCATCTGTTGTTGGACACCTGGGTTGCTTCCAGGTTTTGGCTATTACAAATTGTGCTGCCAAGAACATATGTGTACACAGATCTTTTTGGGTAGGTGTGTTGGGTTCCTTAGAATACATCCCCAGGAGAGGAATTGCAGGATCATAGGGTAGGTCCATGTCTAACCTTCTGAGAGTTCTCCAGACTGTTCTCCACAGAAGTTGGACCAACTAACATTCCCACCAGCAGTGCAGGAGGGTTCCTTTTACCCCACACCCTCTCCAGCATTTGCTGCTGTTACCTTTTCTGATGTATGACATTCTCACAGGAGTGAAGTGATATCTCATTGTTGTCTTGATTTGCATTTCTCTGACAATCAGAGACTTGGAGCATTTTTTCATGTGCTTCCCAGCCTTTTGGATCTCTTCTGTGAATATTCTGTCCATGTCCTCCCCCCATTTTTGGATGGGGTTATCTGTTGTCTTGTTGTTGAGTTTGGTAAGCTCTTTATATATGTTGGTTATTAAACTCTTATCTGATGTATGGCATGTAAAGACCTTCTCCCATTCTGTGAGGGGTCTGTTGGTTTGGGTAGTGGTTTCTTTTGCTGTGCAGAAGCTTTTTAATTTGATGTAGTCCCATAGGTTTATACTTGCCTTAGTCTTCTTTGTAATTGGATTTGTTTCATTGAAGATGTCTTTAAAATTTATACGGAAAAGAGTTCTGCCAATATTTTCCTCTAAGTATCTGATAGTTTGTGGTCTAACATCCAAGTCCTTGATCCACTTGGAATTTACTTTTGTATTTGGTGAAATACAGTGGTTCAGTTTCATTCTTCTGCATGTTTCAACCCATTGTTTCCAACACTATTTGTTGAAGAGACTCTGTTTTCCCCATTTAATAGTCTGAGCCCCTTTGTCAAAGATTAGATTTCCATAGGTGTGGGGGGAAATTTTTTAAATACTTATTTATTTTCCCTTTTTTGCCCTTTTTTATTGTTGTAGTTATTATTGTTGTTGTTGATGTCGTTGTTGGATAGGACAGAGAGAAATGGAGAGAGGAGGGGAAGACAGAGAAGGGGAGAGAAAGACACCTGCAGACCTGCTTCATCGCCTGTGAAGTGACTTCCCTGCAGGTGGGGAGCCAGGGGCTGGAACTGGGATCCGTAGGCCGGTCCTTGCACTTTGAGCCATGTGTGCTTAACCCGCTACGCTACCGCCAGACTCCCCACACTCAATGAATTTTATAATCATCACGACACTGCCAATGTCATGAGCATAAATGATAAATTTATGTCACAGATGCTCACTTAAGTGTCTGACCACAGAGGCCACATCCTTGGCCCCTTGCTATCTATCTAGCCTAGACAGGGCAGTGGTGCAGGTGAGAATGGTATGAGAAGGGGTAGCTAACGCCAGGCAGTGCTCAGTGATGGTCAGACAAGCTGAGTGGGCTGAGGAGGCCTCACGAGGGGAGGGGGTCGGTTGTCAAGTAACACTGCTGGGGAGGACACCAAGGATCCCACTGCCTGTGCCAGTGGCTTTGGAGTTGGCCACATGCCCATCTCCCTCAGCCTCTCATACTGTGGTAATAGCCGGCTCTTAGTTTTTCAGCACTCCTGATAACACTGGAGCCAACATCTCTCAAGCTCAAGCTTTTATCACTCCACATTGGGATTATATACTTAAAATAGATTACTAAGAAGTGGAATTACTTACTCACAGGTTATGTGCATTTCAGTGATTAAATTATTTTCCACAAATTAATAAGAATAATGTAACCTGAAGGCAGCAGACAGCTGTCAGCCCTGGGGGTGAGGTCGGGAGGGGGCAAAGGGGAAGCTTTAAGTTCCTCTGTTACTGTTTGTCTGTTACTGCCACCTTGGTGCTGACCTTGGTGATGGTCTCTGCTGATTCGCAGATGCCAATGGAGGCTTGAATCCAGGCTTGAATCCACTAATCCAGGGTCACACAGGGAGTTCCAGGCAGTGCTGGCATTCTGACCCAGGGCTGGCTGACCCAGAGCCTACAGCTTCTGCGTCAGAGCAGCAGTCAACCACATCTGCATTTCTCACCCAGCCTGTGGCCTTCTGCCTCTCACCTGCTAGGAAGCTTCCCTCAGTCTACCTTCAGTCGTCCCTGCCTTGTTTACTTGCTCTCTGGTCACAATCAGCTCTCAACCTCTTTCTCCTTAGCCAGTCAAGCATTCCACCTTCAAGGCCAGGAGTTTCAGAGCAAACTTTCATTCCAAGCCTTCCCATTACCACTTTCACGTAAACACTGATTTCTCCTCTCAGAAGCCTCCTTGGTCCTGATCTGGTTGCTGCCAAGCCTCCCACCCACAGTGTATTTTTCTCTGCCATGTTACATACATGTCCTTTGCCACCTTGAGTTTTCAATCTTACACAAATCATCTGTAACACGCATAATGCAACCAGTTTTTTTTTTTTTTTTTAGATTTATTAATTAATGAGAAAGACAGAGGAGAAAGAGAAAGAGCCAGACATCACTCTGGTACATGTGCTGCCAGGGATCGAACTCAGGACCTCATGACTGAGAAGTCCAATGTTTTATCCACTGCACCACCTCCCGGACCACACAACCAGTTCTTTTTACCTGCTCTGTTCTAGGTGTTCCCAAGCCCTCTATTTAACTTATGCACCATCTTGCAAGCACATGAGACAGGCTACTTATTATATAAGTTCACCTCATAGGAGTTCTCCTGGACTGTCTCAGCCTCAGAGAGTTCTAGGCCCTGCTGAACTGTGAGTCTACTTTCTCACCTCCTCCATCCACGGGTGCCTGTTGTTCTCCAGCTAACATGTGTTACATCCTGCAGAGGTGAAAGGCTTCTGCCAGTGGAGGACAATGGGAAGAATGCAAGTTCTCAGGACTAGAACTCTGTACTGAATTCTGGTCACTCACTGACTCTTTGGCTGTGAGGGAATTACTGATCCTCCCAGAGAATCCATTTCCTCACCTTTAACTCTCTTCTCATGAGACTTTGGCAAGGGCTAATTGGGACTTTAAATGCTTCATTCATTCCCTAAACATTTCCTGTGTAAGTGAGTGACATTGAGCTTCAAGCACTGCAGTCCTCACTTCAGTTTAGTAGCTTCCCATTAGGCAGGTGAGGCACTTAGTATGGGTGCCTGGCACACGCTAGGTATTCACTAGACATGTGATTCCTCCCTCCCTCTCCAGAACAGGGGCATTCTCTTTAGAGTTATTACACTGGAACAGTTCCCATCTCTCTGCAGCTCCCCAGGAACAAGCAGTCTCTAGTGAGGTTTTGCAAATTAGTACATCCCTCTGCAGATGGCAGGCCTGAGATCAGAGCAGTACACCGTTGAGTACAACGTCACATGGCAGGCTGGTGGGTGGGAGGCAGGGTTGGCTTCACATTGAGTTTGAAGACTCTGTTTCCCCTCTCTGTCCCCTTCTGTCTGACTCAGATAATTCCAAGTCCTGCTGAACTCCAAGCCCACCCTCTCTTCCCCTCCAACCAGGTGTGCCTAAAATTCTCTAGTTCACACCTGCTCAGGTGAAAAGATGAACCAATCAGCTCATGCCTCTGGAGAGTCCAAGGACAATTCAAGCCTGACTGAATCCAGGACTCAAAGAATGCCTTCAGGGCACCCTCTGTCTTTTGTCTTCTCTTTGCTTCCCTCTCTGTTGGTTAGAGTCCTGAGGTGACCCTCTTTGGGCAACAAGAAAGATGTCATGTGGCGGTCCTAATTCTGAGCCCTTCTCATTTAGGACCACATCTCCCCACTAAGCTCAGCAGAGAATTCCAGGGAAGGTCTCTGACTGGTCCTGCCTGATCACATGCCCGTTTTAGAGCCAGCAGCTGAGGGTGTGAGAGTTCTAATGGGTGTGTGTCTACCTTTGGGAGCTTGGGAGAGGAAAGGGCAAAGTCAGCTCGTCAGAACCTCACAGAATTGGTGTCCTAGAGGAGAGAGGGGTATGCTGCCAGCAGGGAGAGGGTTACAGAACAGACAGACACACAGGTCACCCATGGGATTCTCTGTCTTCTAAAATCTCAGGACTATGCCCACAGATACTGCTGATGCCTCTGCCTATTCAGAGAAGCTACAGGGAGAAAAAGGCATGGTGATGGAAGTCTAGAGGATCCAGGTACAAACTGTAGTTCTGTGCCCAGATCTGTGCTGTGGGTACAGAACTGTGTGATATTAATCAACTTCCTCAACCTGGCAGAAGCTCAGTTTCTTTATCCATATAATGAGGATAACAGTTCTAATTTCATAGATTCACTGTGAAGATTAAACATGCTGGTCATGAAGCCCTGCGCTTGGCAGGGAGGAGAAACATCAATTAACTTCTTATCTACTTAACTTTCCTTCCAGACCTCTATCTTGGCTTCTTGATCTCAACTCTTTGTCTTAGAACTGTCTATCTGATTTGAGGACCCACCTGCTCCCCCAGCCTGCACTGAATTCACAGAGGGGCTCACTCTGATGCAGTGGCAGAAGGTCTCATCAGGAGACAGTACACATGGCTTTGTGTTTGTTTGTTGTTTCCGTTTCTGTGAAAAATGTGCTGGTTTTACACTGTCACGGAACAAATAGAACCTTGACATATGGACCTCTATTTGTGTGCCTGAGGTAATTATGTTTCACATTCCAGTATATGTCTACTACTAAAAGTGTATGTTTCTCAGGGGCCTCCTTCCTTTCTCACTCAACTAACAGACACTTAATGTTCATTCTAGGCTCTGAGCTAGATGCTGAAGGCCTGGTGGCAAACAAAATAGATTCAGCCCTCCTTCCATGGTGCTTATAGTGCAGAAAGGATTCAGATGTTCAGTTCTTCTTCTAGCGTTTGCCCTTCTTCCGTATCCAGTCAACAGCGTCAGGTTGAGCCTCATGTAAAGTTTCGAGACCTCCTTTGAATCTGGAGAGGTGGCAGTCGTTGACTATGTGGCTCATAGTCTGTCTGTAGCCGCAGGGGCAGTGATGCAGTTGCTAAAGTACAAATGAGGGGGCCAGGTAGTGGCGCACCTAGTTGAGTGCACATGTTACAGTGCACAAGGACCTGGGTTCAAGCCCCTGGTCCCCAACTGCAGGGGGAAAGCTTTTCAAGTGGTGAAGCAGGTCTGTAGGTATCTCTCTGTCTTGCTCCCTATCTCCCCTCCTCCTCTTAATATCTGGCTGTCTCTATCAATAAATAAATGAAGATAATAAAAAAATTTTTAAAAAGTACAAATAAGCTGAATGAGGTGGGAGTCCCTACAGCACAAGCAGTCTAACAGGGGGGCAGGAGGGTAGGGCATCTTCTTCACAAGATGGAGGCCCGACTGTCTACAAAGAAGCAGGGCACTCAGGAGAACTACTCAAGACCAGGCAGGGCCAGGTCACACTTGGTCTAAAGGCCACACTGAGACTTTTGGGTTTTGCTTTTGCTGATGCAGCAAACACAGGCTGAGTGATCCCTATCAAAAAGGCCTCTAGAGAGTTCCCAAAACAAACTGCAGCACTGTTTCACCACTTGTGAAGCTTCCTTCCTGCAGGTGGGGACCAGGGGCTTGAACCCAGGTCCTTGTACACTATAATGTGTGCACTCAACCAGGTATGCCACCACCCAACCCCAAGAATCAATTTGGATCAGAGTCTGAGACACTTGGGGAGCTGCAAGGAGTTATGAGGAATCTCAGGGAAAAAAGCAGCTCTGGGACTCTGCCACTTGCCAGGTGGGCAGACACTCAGAAGACCAGGGACAGCACTGTCTTTTACTGGAGACACTAGGCCTCTTTTCTGGGCCTTATTTCCCTGAACCTTTCTTCCAGGCCTGGGGTCCACTGGCTTTCAGCCCTTTCTGACTATGGTAAGTCCAGACTGGAAGAGGTAGTCCTTATGTGCTAAGTAAGTCCTTCTGTCAGAGGAGACTTAAAATGATCAATATCTGATCAGAGACTGGAGTTGAGGGCTCCTGACCTCCAGCTCAGGTATCTCAAAGGAAACCGATAAGTAATGGTTAAGAACACAATCTTTAAAGAGCCAGCTACAGATATGCATAACACAGCCAGGAGATATCAACAGTGGAGATGAAGCTTGGGAGGAGAGACTGTGGATAGGAAGTTTCTTTTTTAAATGTGTCTGTACTTTCTGAGTTCTGTGTAATTGGAAGGTACAGCTTTTGTGATTAGCAACAATGCAGGCCTAGAAAAACTGATGACAGAAATCAGGAAACCAGATTGCATTTTAAAACTCTAGTTTTGAATAAAATATGTGGCTCCTTTAGAGACTTGCCTTAATCTTATTATTTCTTTATGTCTTGTATTCTTGGGTCCAGATGTTAGTGTGTCCTATGAACCTGTGCAACTAGGTGTCTCCTGATTAGCCTCTTTGTTCCACACCTGTGCCCAGTGTCTTTCTGTAGCAGGTGTGCTAGAGAAAGCACATTAACACCTCCCCCCACCCTAGTCTCTGTTCTCTGTGTCTGGCTAACTCCTACTCACCCATCGATGCTTAAGGTGCACACAGACTTTACAGAAGGTTTCCACAGTTTGCAGAGTCCTTAACAAACAAACAGGTAATACCTTACCATCTAGCAATACCACTCTAGGTATCCCGAGGACAACACAACACTGTTTTGAAAGGACATATGCACCCCTATGCTCATAGCTACACTATTCACAACAGCTAAAATAGGGAAGCAACCTAAATGTCTATGGACAGATGACTGGATAAAGAGATCATGGGATAGGTAGATAATCAATAGAATACTGAGTTATCATTTAAAAAGATGGCATTGTATCATTTGAAACAAAATGGATGGAACTGGAGGTGATGGTTATGCTAAATAAAATAAGTGGGACTGGGTGGTAACTCACCCTGTGGTGTATGAGACTAGAACCTGGTTCAAGTTCCCTGTCTCCACTGGTCCAGGGAAAGCTTCATAAGCGGTGGAGCAATGCTGCAGGTAGTTTCCGTCTGTCTCTCAAGCTCTATCAAGAATAAAGTGGATAAAATAAATAAAATGATTAAAGAGGGAAAATATAACTTTACTGGGTAGCTCCTCTCATACATAGGGTATAGATCACTAAAGCAAATACACTTGCAAAAATAAAACAGAGGGTGGGGCAGATAACATAATGGTTATGCAAAAAGACTCTAGCTTGAGGCTCCAAAGTCCCAGGTTCAATACTACACACCTCCATAAAACCAGAGCTGAGCAGTGCTCTGGTTAAAATAAATAATAATAAATAAATAAATAAAATTGAGGGACAGGGGAGACAGCATAATGGTTATACAAAGACTTTTTATGCCTGAGGCCCTGAAGTCCCAAGTTCAGTCCCCTGCATCACCATAATAAGCCAGAGCTGTGCAGTGCTCTGGTCTGTCTCTGTCTCTCATTAAATAAAATAAATAAGGGGCCGGGCGGTAACACACATGGTGTGGATTAAGTGCACATGGTATAAAGCACAGGGACCTGCAATGGGGATCCTGGTTCAAGCCCCCAGCTCCCCACCTGCAGGGGGGTCAATTCACAAGTGGTGAAACAGGTCTGCAGGTATCTATTTATCTTTCTTTCCTCCTCTCTGTCTTCTCCTCCTCTCTCGATTTCGCTCTGTCCTGTCCAGTAATGACAACAGCAATAACAACAATAATGACAACAATAACAACTACAATGGAATGGAGGAGGTGGCCACCAGTAGCAGTGGAATTATGGTGCAGGCACTGAGCCCTAGCAATGACCCTGGAGGCAAAGAAAAAAGAGAAAAAAAAAAAAAGAAAGAAAGAAAAGAAAAAGAAAATATATAAAATGTTAAAAAAAAAAAAGACTAGTAACCAAATTGTCTCTTAGACTCTGTGAGAACTCTAAGGGACGTCAGGTGGAGGGAGTGGGCACAGGTACTTCGGTGGTGAGTACGATGTATTGTATACACACATACAATTAGGTGTGGAACTACACTCCTGAAATCTTTTACTTTTGTAAATTACTGTTAAATTAATGCTACTATTTTTAAAAGAAGGTTTCTGGGGGGGCGGGTGGTAGCGCAGCAGGTTAAGTACACATGGCACAAAGCCCAAGTACCAGCATAAGGATCCTGGTTCGAGCCTCCAGCTCCTCACCTGCAAGGGGGTCGCTTCACAAGCTGGTAAAGCAGGCCTGCAAGTGTCTATTTTTCTCTCCTCCTCTGTACCTTCCCTCCTCTCTTGATTACTCTCTGTCCTATCCAACAACAATGACATCAATGGCAACAATAACAATAATGACACCAACAAGGGCAACAAAATGGAAAAAAATGGCCTCCAGGAGCAGTGGATTTGTAGTGCAAGCACCGAGCCCCAGAAATAACCCTGGAGGCAAAAATATATATATTTGTTGCATGCACAAACAACTTTATTAACGATCTAATCAAAACCCCGAGGAGACCATCTAACTTAGGGCTGGAGAATGTCTCCATTTCATGAAGAGATGCTATCTCCCTCTCTCTCAGCACCAAAATAATTCTAGCGGTTCAAAGAAAATAAAGTTTAGGGCTGAGTTGTGGTGCAGCTGGTTGAGTGTACACATCACAGTGCTCAAGGACCTGCATTTAAGCCACCGATCTCCACCTGCAGGAGGGAAGCTTCATGAGTGGAGAAGAAGTGCTACAGGGGTCTCTTTTCATCTCTCCCTCTCTCTTTCCCCTTTCCCTCTCAATTTCTATCTCTCCTAAAAAAGAAAAATCTTGGAACCTCATTCTTGAAAGTCCAATAAAAAAAAGGAAAGAAAATCTATGTAATTTTAGAAATTAGGCAAGAATTTTTTAGAAAATAACACTGAAATACTGAGACCCTTCTTAAGTGAGAAACACAAGATTTGGAGAAATAGACCACATAAAATTAATTTTTTTATAAAGAAAAAAAAGAGGAAGAAAGAAAGAAAAAAAACCTGTGACTTCACCATTTCAGCCGATCTTGGATGGACCTTGAAAAATTCATGTTAAGTGAAATAAGTCAGAAACAGAAGGATGAATATGGGATGATCTCACTCTCAGGCAGAAGTTGAAAAACAAGCTCAGAAAAGAAAACACAAGTAGAACCTGAACTGGAATTGGTGTGTTGCACCAAAGTAAAAGACTCGGGTGAGGGGGGAGAATACAGATGCAAAAAGGATGACAGAGGACCTAGTGGGGGTTGTATTGTTATATGGAAAGCTGGGAAATGTTATGTATGTACAAACTATTGTATTTACTGTTGAATGTAAAACATTAATTCCCCAATAAAGAAATTAAAAAAAAAGAAAAAAACCTATCAGAGCTGGGTGATAGCAAAGTGGGTTAAGTGCACATGGTGAGAATTGCAAGGACCTGCATAAGGATCCCAGTTCGAGCCCCCAGCTCCCACCAGCAGGGGAGTCGCTTCACAGGTGGTGAAGCAGGTCTGCAGGTGTCTATCTTTCTCTCCCCTTCTCTGTCTTTTCCTCCTCTCTCAATTTATCTCTGTCCTATCCAACAACAACTATAGGAACAAGGGCAACAAAATGAAAAAAATGGCCTCCAGGAGCAGTGGATTTGTAGTGTAGGCACTGACCCCAGCGATAACCCTGTAGGCAAAAAATAAATAAATAAATAAAAAGAAAGGGAATGAAAGCAAGACTTACGGAGGTGGGGCTATGGAGCAGCAGCAGCTGTGTTTCTCTCTGCTTCTCTCCCGGGTCAAATAGGAATATCAAAGGAGACCACCAGGGACCACAACAAGGCAGGACTAGAACGACTTCAGGAACCCATCAAATCACCAGTGCAAACACGTGTGGCTCATGGACAGAGTGGAACCTAGGGAGAGATTAAGTGGCTGGTGATAGTCCAGTAGTTTACCAGTTGAGACACCATCTCCAGTCTGTTTCACCAACAAGGGGAAGGCTGAAGGGAGGAGAGGGCTCCCCTGAGATTCACCAAATGCAACTGTGAGTCTCCACTGCTACTGCCCTTAGAACCTGGAGCAGCAGTAGGGAGGTCCTGTGCTGACACCAGAAGACAGAGAACAAAGGAGGAAACTCAGGAGAAGATTTATACCTCAGCAGTGGCCTAGCGGTAGGGCTGTGAAAGTATGGGATGACTTCAAAAGAAATAATATATGCATTATTGGCTTACCAGAGGAAGAAAGAGAGAGAGGGGAAGAAAGCATTCTTCAGGACTTAATAGCTGAGAACTTCTCTAGTATAGACAACATCAAAGACATAAAGATTCAAGAATTAACAGACTTAACAGAATTAACAGAATTAACCCAGACTTAAAGACACAAAGACACATCGTATTTAGAATGGAAAGGAATAAGGATAAAGAAAGGATCCTCAAGGCTGCAAGAGAAAAACAGAGAGTCACCTACAGAGGAAAATCCATAAGATTAGCAGCAGACTTCTCCACACAAACACTACAGGCCAGAAGAGAATAGCAAGATATCTATTGAGTGCTCATTCAAAAAGGCTTTCAACCAAGACTACTGTATCCTGCTAGGCTGTCATTTAGACTAGATGGAGGCATAAAAACCTTCTCAGACAAGCAAAAGTTGAAAGAATCAACTATCACCAAACCTGCCCTGAAAGAAGTTCTGAAAGCTCTCCTATAAACAGTGAGACCACCATAAATAGGCCATCTATCAGAACACTCTAAAAACTACAATAATGGCATTAAAATATCTTCAGTCTTTGACATCAATAAGTCAATGGCCTGAATTCACCTATTAAAAGGCACAGAGTAGGAAGATGGATAAGAAAACACAACCCAAAAATACGCTGTCTACAGGAAACCCACCTAACTCAACAAGACAAACACAGACTCAAAGTGAAAGGATGAAAAACTATCATACAAGCAAATGGCCCACAAAAGGGGGCAGGAACAGCTATTCTCATATCTGACACGATAGAATTTAAAATAAATGAAATTTAAAAAGATAGGGATGGACACTACTTAATGCTCAGAGGATCAGTCAATCAAGAGGACTTAATAATTATTAACATCGATGCACCCAATGAGAAGCCATCTAATTACATCAAACATCTACTGAAAGAGCTATAACAATATATTAAAAGCAACACAGTCATAGTAGGGGACTTCAACACCCCACTCTCTCAACTTGACAGATCATCCAGGCAGAAAATCAATAAAGAAATGAGGGAGCTAAATGAGGAGATAGATAAACTAGAACTATTGGACATTTTCAGAGTCATTCATCCCAAGAAACTGGAATACACATTTTACTCAAGTCCACATGGGTCATTCTCAAGGATAGACCATATGTTAGGCCACAAAGACAGCATCAGCAAATTCAAGAGCATTGAAATCATCCCAAGCATCTTCTCAGACCACAGTGGAATTAAACTAACACTGAACAATCAACAAAAGATTAGTAACAGTCCCAAAATGTGGAATCTCAACAGTATACTATTTAATATTTATTTATTTATTTATTTTATCTTTTGCTGCCCTTGTTGTTTTATTGTAGTTATTATTGTTGTTGTTATTGATGTCATTGTTGTTGGATAAGACAGAGAGAAATGGAGAGAGGAGGGGAAGACAGAGAGGGGGAAGAGAAAGATATACACCTGCAGACCTGCTTCACCACCTGTGAAGCGACTCCCCTGCAGGTGGGGAGCTGGGGACTCGAACTTCCAGGTTCTCTAGCTTGGTGGTATATAGTTTTTCATAGAAGCCTCACATGATATGTTGAATTTCTGCGGTGTCTGTTGTGATATCTCCTCTTTCATTTATGATCTGATTTATTTGGGTCTTCTCCCTTTTTTGTTTTGGGAGTCTGGGTAAAGGTTTGTCTATTTTGTTCATTCTTTTGAAGAACCAACATTTACTTTCATTGATCTTTTGTATGATTTTCTTCTTTTCAATGTTATTTATTTCTGCCCTAACTTTAGTGATTTCTGTCCTTCTGGTTGCTCTAGGGTTGCTTTGATCTTCATATTATAGGTCTTTAAGATGTGCAATCAGGCTGTTTATTTGTGCTTTTTCTTGTTTCCTACTGTGTGCTTGTATGGCTATGACAATTTGTAATAGCCAAAACCTGGAAGCAACCCAGGTGTCCAACAACTGATGAGTGGCTGAGCAAGTTGTGGTATATATACACAATGGAATACTACTCAGCTATAAAAAAGGTGACTTCACCGATTTCAACCCATCTTGGATGGACCTTGAAGAAATCATGTTGAGTGAAATAAGTCAGAAACGGAAGGGTGAATATGGGATGATCTCACTCTCAGGCAGAAGTTGAAAAGCAAGGTCAGAAGAGAAACCACAAGTAGAACCTGAACTGGAATTGGCATATTGCACCAAAGTAAAGGACTTTGGGGTGGGTGAGGGGGGAGAATATAGGTCCAAGAAGGATGACAGAGGACCTATTGGGAATTGTATTGTTATATGGAAAACTTGGAAATGTTATGCATGTACAAACTATTGTATTTACTGTCGAATGAAAAACATTAATTCCCCAATTAAAAAAAAACAAGGAAAAAAAAACCCAACTGTCTTGTAAATTACTTATCTGGTGGCATAGCCTGTTAATTGCACATGTTACAATGTGCAAGGACCCAGGTTCAAGCCACCGCTCCCCACCTATGGGGGGGTGGGCGGTGGAAGGAATAGTAGGGGGGAAGCAGGTATGCAGGTCTCTTTCTATCTCCCCCCTCCCCTCTTAATTTCTCTCTACTCTACCTAATAAAAAAAAAGAAAAAAGAAAAATGGTCACCAGGCGTGGTGAATTCATCCTATAGGCATGTAGCCCCAGAAATAACCCTGGTTGCAAAATAAATAAATAAATACATAAATTTATTAAGTTAAAATATGTATATGTAATTTAATTAATAAAATAAAAAATTAATTTAAAAATCATTATTGACTATTTGATATACCTATGTAAGATATCTAATTCTTGTAATAGATTAATAATGCTTAAAGACAAAGAGGAAAAAATCCACAGGGGATTGGCAAAGCATATGAACAATTATGAAACACTTTATTTGTAGTCTATGAAATGCAAGTTAAAACAATAATATAGTATAAAAGAATAATATACTATAGTATAGAATTGGCCAAATTAAAATGATTGACAATACCTAGTCTGAGCAAGAATATGGATGAAGAAGAAATTTCATTTACATTTACTGAAAATAAAACTATCACAGGCTTTTTGGAGAACAGTTAGG
The DNA here is from genome assembly GCF_950295315.1 of Erinaceus europaeus. NCBI lineage: Eukaryota > Metazoa > Chordata > Mammalia > Eulipotyphla > Erinaceidae > Erinaceus > Erinaceus europaeus. The sequence goes on from NC_080173.1 coordinate 75,136,730, forward strand.
TAACACTTATTAAATTAAAGCATTCACCCCTTTTAATCTCACAAGTCTACTTCTAGGAATTTGTCCAAGGCATCGGTTTGTACAGAATGTACAAAGCATAGTACCGGCACATTGTAATTTTGAAAAAGAAATGGAGAGAAGGCTTTGACAGTGGGAATTGGTTAAATCAATATGCAGTGAAATTCTGGACACCCAGCTTCAAGAACCAGGCACTAGACAGGCAAGATAGCTCACCTGGGACCGTGCGTACTTTACTATCTACGTAACCCAGGTTCAAAGCAGGCTCCTACCACACTGGAGGGAGCTTTAGTGCTGTGGTCTCTCTTCCTCTCTCTGAAAAAGGCAGTCCCAACCTGCAGAGGTGCAGGGGGAAGCTTTACAAGTGGGTGAGGTAGTGATCCAGCTGTCTCTTTGTTTCTCCTTTCCTCTTTATCTTCTCCTCTCTCAATTTCTCAGTCCTACTAAGTAAAAGAGGAAAAAAAAAAAAAAAGGAAATAATGGTCACTGAGAGCAGTGGGTTTAATGTGCAGTTGCCAAGGCCTTGTGATAACATTGGTGGCAACCTAAAAGAATAATAAAAAGTAGCTTTGCGCAGTGGCAGTAAGTATCGTAGCCAATGAGGTTTATCCGAAGCGTGATTATTGCTAATTGAAAACTTTACCCAGTACCCCGCCATGACAACTTGAAATATAGTCAGCATTGGCAATTTTTGGCAGTCTCTATGGAGACTGAAAACAATAATAATAAGAAGAAGAAGTTAAAAATAATTTTTTTAAAAAAGGCTTAAAACCTTCCACTAGTCTATTGCTGGGACTCAGTGAAACTACTATTTTTTTCTTTCTTTTTGATCAAGGATGAGAGACAGAGATAGAGAGATAAAGATGGATAAACACTTGCAGGCCACTCTGCCATTCATGTAACCTCCTGCCCTCCTCAGATGGGGACTAGGGGCTTGAACCCAGGGCCTCATATATAACAATGTGTGCACTCTACTGGGTGAGCCACCAGTCAGCCCATCAGTCCATTCAAATCCATTAGCAAATATGGTTCATTTTACCTCCCAGCTGGACTTCAATGTGTTCCTATGTCACCATAACTTTTGCTTTCCCTGGTCCAAAGTCTGGAAGTGAATAAAGGCCACTGGAATGATAACAGACAAATATGACATGTCCTGAGTTTTTCTTAGAGAGCCAGCCACCACCACTGACTTTGCGCAGAGCCTCAGAGGACTGCAGGTTGGGAAGGCTTTCGAGCAGAAAGGGGAAGCCTTCTGCTATCTCTCAACTGGAGGCTGCAGACAAAGGATGTGGTGGTGGTGGTGGTGGTGGTGGTGGTGATGGAGGGGGATTCATTAGAATTGGGGCTATCCTACGGGATTGTTTCAGGAGCACATTTAGCTTTCACTAGTAGGTCCTGTATTAGAAGGCAGGAATAAAAGTTAGGGAAATTGGTAATTATTGATCCAGCCCTGGTCATTTGGAGTCAGCCGCTATCAGAATTGTGTGGCTTGGCTTCCTACACAGTTTGCTTCAGGCTTGGGTGGGAGCTCTATCTTCACACGTGGCCAAGCCCAAGTCTCTGTCAGCACAGCCACCCAGAATGACCATCTCCCCTCCCACATCCAACTTCTTCTTCTTTTTTTTTTTTTTTTTTCTGCCTCTAGGGTTATTGCTGGGGCTCAGTGCCCACATTACAAATTCACTGCTCTGGGTGGTCATTGTTTTCTCATTTTTAATAGATAACAGGACAGAAAGAAATTGAGAAGGGGAGGGAGAGAGTAAGTTAGACACCTGCAGACTTGCTTTGCTGCTTGTGAAGTGTCCCTGAGGGGGAACAGGTACTTGAATCCAGATCCTTTCTCAACCCGGTGCACCAACGGCCCGTCCCCCATATCCAACTTTTTTTAAAGTAACAATACTTTTAATAAAACTAAGTTCTTAATAGCACATCTAATACATTAACCCTCCCCTTTTTTAAAAAAATATTTCTTTATTGGGGAATTAATGTTTTACATTCAACAGTAAATACAATAGTTCGTACATGCATAACATTCCCCAGTTTCCCATTTAACAATACAACCCCCACTATGTCATTTATCATCCTTCATGGACCTGTATTCTCCCCACCCACCCACCACAGAGTCTTTTATTTTGGTGCGATATGCCAATTCCATTTCAGGTTCTACTTGTGTTTTCTTTTCTGATCTTGTTTTTCAACTTCTGCCTGTGAGTGAAATCATCCCATATTCATCCTTCTGTTTCTGACTTATTTCACATAACATGAATTTTTCAAGGTCCATCCAAGATCGGCTGAAAACGGTGACGTCACCATTTTTTATAGCTGAGTAGTATTCCATTGTGTATATATACCACAACTTGCTCAGCCACTCATCTGTTGTTGGACACCTGGGTTGCTTCCAGGTTTTGGCTATTACAAATTGTGCTGCCAAGAACAAATGTGTACACAGATCTGTTTGGATGGGTGTGTTGGGTTCCTTAGGATATATCCCCAGGAGAGGAATTGCAGGGTCATAGGGTAGGTCCATTTCTAGCCTTCTGAGAGTTCTCCAGACTGTTCTCCACAGAGGTTGGACCAATTGACATTCCCACCAGCAGTGCAGGAGGGTTCCTTTGACTCTACACCCTCTCCAGCATTTGTTGCTGTTACCTTTTCTGATGTATGACATTCTCACAGGAGTGAAGTGATATCTCATTGTTGTTTTGATTTGCATTTCTCTGACAATCAGAGACTTGGAGCATTTTTTCATGTGTTTCTTGGCCTTTTGGATCTCTTCTGTGGTGAATATTCTGTCCGTGTCCTCTCCCCATTTTTGGATGGGGTTATTTGTTGTCTTGTTGTTGAGTCTGGCAAGCTCTTTATATATGTTGGTTATTAAACTCTTATCTGATATATGGCATGTAAAGATCTCCCATTCTGTGAGGGTTCTCTCTGTTTGGGTATTGGTTTCTTTTGCTGTGCAGAAGCTTTTTAATTTGATGTAGTCCCATAGGTTTATACTTGCCTTAGTCTTCTTTGTAATTGGGTTTGTTTCATTGAAAATGTCTTTAAAATGTATGCGGAAAAGAGTTCTGCCAATATTTTCCTCTAAGTATCTGATAGTTTCTGGCTTCCCCTTCTTGGTTTCTGTGTTTTGTGCAACGTGATTCTGCCATGATTACTCAGGATCTGTTGTTTCCCACCTTCATTTTGCTGAACATTTAAAATGGTTTTTGTTTTCTTTCTTTCTTTCCTTTTGGTGGATTTGTACTTGTCCCTAGATGCCTCATACACCCAACTTCTTTAGCCTTGCAATAGTTCTTCTGCTTCCACTCTTGCCCTTAGAGTTCTAATTTACCTCCCTCTCACCCCTTTCTATCTTAGCCAGGGCTTCACTTCACCAGGCTGACTTATTCAGATAGAAAGATGTAAAGAGGGTGGGGGGTAGACAGCATAATAGTTATGCAAACAGACGCATATACCTGAAGCTCCAAAGTCCCAGGTTGAATCCCTCGCAACACTATAAACCAGAGCTGAGCAGTGCTCTGGTAAAAAGAAAAAGAAAAAAAAAAAGAAAGAGGGAAAGAGAGAAAGAAGGAGAGAGAGAGAGGAGAGAGAGAGAGAGAGAGAGAGAGAGAGACTGACCATAGTATCAAAGCTTCCTCTAGTGAGCATTTTTGCTGGCTCTGAATTACCTTTATTATTATTATTTTATTTTTAGTATTATTTATTTATTTTGGATAGAGACAGAGAAATTGAGATGGAACAGGGTAATAGAGAGGGAGAGAGAGGGTAGGGAGACCTGAAGCTATACTTTACCACTCATGAAGCTCCCCCCCATAGGTGGGAACTGGGGGCTTGAACCCAGCTCCTTGAGCACTATAATGTGTGTAGTCAACCAGTTGTGCCACAAACCCACCCACCCCCCACCATTTACCTTTAAAACACCTCTATGGGGAGAACTGTAGATGCCCTCTTACATGCCCACAGTCCTCCTGCTGAGGTTGCTCATGGCACTCTAAAATTTCAGTCTTCAATGTTCTGGCTTCCTGAGAAGCACTAGGCCTGCTACACCCTCAGGGGCTATGTGTACAGTCTCTTCTCTGCCTGCCTGAACACTTCTGGGCTCCATAGCTCCACACAGAGGCCCTTTCTCATCTAAATACCAGTTATGGAAGCACAACCCATTTGAATTTTGAAGAAGTTCGATTTAATACATTTCTATAGCTGACAGGATTTGCTAATGCATTTAGCGTGGGGAGAGAGGAAGAAAGACAAGAGTCAAGGATAGCTCCACTGCTTGTGGCTGAACAGAATGGGTTATCACAGGGCTGTGAAAGTGGGGGTGAGATAACTGTGGAAGCAGCAAATCAAGAGTGGGAAGGAGGGGGTCAGAGTTTGAATTTGTCCATTAGAAATCCACATAGAGTGGTCTGAGGTTGCACAGAAGGTAAAATGTTAGACTCTCAAGCATGAGGTCCTAGGTTCAATCCTTGGCAGCACATATACTAGTGTGTCTTGTTCTTTTTCTTTCTCTCCTCTCATCTCTCTTTTTAAAAACTCTTAAAAAGGAGAGAAGGAAAAAGAAAGAAAGAGAGGAAAAGAAAGATAGAAAGGAAGGGAGGAAGGAAGGAAGGAAGGGTGGATGGAGATTCTGAGAAGTAAGTAGAGCCTGGAACTCAGGGTTAGGTGAATCATAGAGATCCCTGGGGTGAGAGGTTCACCAGAAAGGAGAGGACCCAGGTCTGCCCTGGCTCTGCAGTGAAAGTCTGAAGCAGTGGCCTCAGAGGTGTCACAGTGGATAGGTGTTGAACTCTCAACCGTGAAGTCTTAGGTTTAATTCCTGGCATTAGGTGTGCCATAGTGAAGCACTGGTTCTATTTTTTTTTTCCTAATTAGTAGATATTTTAAGTAAGAAAGACTAGGCCAGAAACTATCAGATACTTAGAGGAAAATATTGGCAGAA